>NC_069785.1:65904134-66219134 GCF_027406575.1 Nycticebus coucang
AATTATTTCCCAAATAGTATACTTAATAGTACGTAAAGAACATCCCTCATGGCCTAAGCAGAAAGGTTGAGGGGAGAGAAACTCCTTAGTTTCCTGTTATTTATCCTCAAAATAATTCCTTCTCATCATTTTTTGCTTTCACACCTTTAGCCTTAGGCTCATATAATATACTACTTTTTCCTCATTGAAATTTATGTAATTTCCTTCTCTACTGGAATATAAAAGATTCATTTTGGATCCTTTAAGTTAGATTTAGAAATACTTAATACTTATGTTCTCATACTGTTTGTATAATGGTTCAGTAAGCAGATCAGTGAGTAATTTTGTTTGTAGTTCAATGAGTAAATTTAAATTCCTGTTTTAAAAAATTTAATTTAATCCGTCCTCCATCAGGGAATCATTTACATGTACATTTCCCTCTAACCTAACCTGCTTTGTTTTTTCTTTTTTAGCTTTCCCCCCTTTCTTTAGCCTGTTCTATATATTTTTTCCTTCTTTGAAAACAAAATGTTAGTCTTTGATTGAGCTGCACTTTCTTACCTACTTATATACAGGTTTTGTGTTCAACCTAGATATTGGCATAGATTTACTAGGTAGCTAAACAGCTTTTGAAATGGAAAATGTAGACTGTTAATGTATTTTAGTGTTTTATGGTTATTCATAGCTTCTCTAGACAGGAGAGCAACTGTATTCTGGGTGTTTTAATAGAGCTTTCCTGGACAGATGGCTTAGAAGGAAGTACTTTAATAGGTTCTCAGTAAGGGGCTAGTACTTTTTGGAGGGTTTATTTGTGACGGAGCTTACCTTGATTGACAGTTTAGAATCCTGAGAAAAGCAGTAACAGCTTGTTCATCTTACGTAGAATTGTCTTGTGCCAAGACCTCTAAAGATTCTCTGAGAGTTCTGTTTAATAGTATGTTTTGAGCATGTAGGTAAGCGTAGGTATCTTTGAAATCAAAAGGAGATACACCTAAAAATTTTTCATTGCAGTGCATCTTGTAACCTTATGGGGTTATTCAATAAACTTTGACTTAGAAATTTGTAAATAGAGATCATCTTTTTAACTGCTGTGAGCCTCCAGATGTTACTGTCTATAGCAATTCCAGATGTTTTCACATCTATAGTTTTACGGAGTAGGAGGAGAACTGAGAACAACATAAAGTTACTTCAAAGCAGTTTGCTAGCATTTAATCCTGACTAATTTAATTAACTACGCATCCTTGTAGTTTTTCCTGTTTTATAGATGATGAAACTGAGACAAAGGTTAAGAGTTGCCTAAAATGCCTGGAGGTATTGAAGATAGCCCAAAACTTAAATTCAAATACCATTCAAACTTTTAGCTTGCTTTTTTAAAGCAGGGTCTTTATTTTGCCATTCAGTAATTTGATACTTGATAATTTAAAGGATTTAAAGTGTTTGGAAACACATTTAAGTAATTTCTTTGAAGATTTTTGATGTGAAAATACATTTTAAATCCTGCATCTTGAAAATTATTTATTTTAAAATTTAGTATTTGGTTACTTCCCTAAACCAATTTATTAATTAAAGTGCTGGCCTAGGACTGGGTGTGGTGGCTAATGCCTGTAATCCATTATGAGGTGGGTGGTGGGAAGGGTGGAGAGAGGATTGCTTGAGCTCAGGAGTTTGAGCCCAGCCTGAGCAAGAGGGAGACTCCGTTTATAAAAAAATAGCCACGCGTTGGGGAGGGCACCTGTAGTCTCAGCTACTGAGTAGGCTGAGGCAAGAGGATCGCTTGAGCTGTGAGCTATGACACCATGGCATTCCCCCAGGGCGACTGAGTGAGACTTTGTCCCTAACAAATAAAGTATTGGCCAGTTGGAACAAAGAATTGGTAATATAATTGGAAGAAAACAACTGTTTTGAATGTCAGATTTATCACACTTAGATATAATTTTTCTGCCGGCTGAAATTTGCATTACTTCAGACACAATAAGTCAATCTCTGTACAGCTATGGATAAAATGCAGTAAATTTTTTATTATTAAAAAAATTTGTTTCAGTTGTTGAAGTCCTCTCCCCTTTTCCATTTTTTCATTTTATGTCTGGCAGAGGAGATTCTTCTTGGAGGTGGTTTGTTGTGGGGTGGAGGAGGGAGAGAATTGGTAAAGTACGGAATTTTGCTTTTGCCTTAGGTAGCTTGGAAATCTTTGCTTTTAGGCAACATAGTTTGTTGATTCCATTTAGTTATAGTCTAAGATTTTCCAGTTGTGTTTCCTGTAAAAGTTAATTATAGTCTTTAAACTATAGATGACTGTAATAACTGCAGAGCAGTTAAGATACAATGAGAAGTATATATGTAACCTGTTTACACAAGTATAAAATCCAGATGAGTTTAGGATTTTGAAAACTACTGTTGAAATTAAACTTGGACATTGAAAAATGAAATTTGCAGTTGCTTTAGGTGTGTTTGTTAGTGAGATATTTCACAATAAATGATACCTAATTTAATTTTGTAAGGTGCTTTGAAGGGGGAATTGAGTGTTTAAGATAAACCAATTTATATCTTTTAAGAGATAATTATAAACAACTAGATTTTATCTGGAGACTTTGTACTCTGCTTTAGGATTACATAGTTTATCAGTGAGCTGTTTTCCTTCTTTTTTTTTTTTTTTATTCTTATCATTCTTGAGTAGAAGTTCTATCCTCTTATTTTTTTCTTTGTTGTTGCTGGGTTAGGTGAGCCTGCCTTGTAGAAATTGCTTGCCTGTTTATCCTTGACCTGCCCTAAAGACTCTTACTCTATTTGTACTGTCTCATCACCGGGAAAAACTCATATTATTAACTCATATTTCTGCATGTTTAATTTAACTGATTATATAATAGTATACTTACTGTAGCTTCTTTAAATCTTTGCCCTTACTGACCAAGCCCAGGTTTTCTTTTTTAGGATAATAAATTATCTTCCATTTCTTTGCCTTGAACATTTGTTCATGATACTGGGATGTTAATATTCAGATCAAAGTTTTTGAAGAGCAAATAGAAATTTCTAGGAAACAAATTTCTGTGATAGAATGTTTCCCTGGGATAATCAATAGGTAGCATGCTAGAAAAAGGTTCTGGGATGATATTAGACATTTTCCAAAAATAATTATATAATGTAAAGACCATGGGACCTGGCACATTATGGATTGAGCGGTTTCGTTGTTTTATTGTTTGGGATTCATTGAGGGTACAAAGAATTAGGTTACACTGATTGCATTTGTCAGGTATAGTCTCTTATAGTTGTGTCCTGCCCTCAGGACGTGTGTCATACACTGTGAGCCCCCAACTTCCTCCCTCCTCCCTCATTCCCCTGTCCAATTTTAGTTTTTTAAATTTTAGTTTAACACAGGGCAGCGCCTGTGGCTCAAAGAAGTAGGGTGCTGGCCCCATATGCCAGAGGTGGCGGGTTCAAACCCAGCCCCAGCCAAAAACTGCAAAAAAAAAAAAATGTCGTTTTACACAGCAAAATGTTCTTTGATTTAGGTGAAAGTAACTCTCATTCCGTGTGAATTACTTTGGATGTTAATAGTGAGATACTCTAGCATTTGTGCTCAACAACTAAGGATCAAGCTTCACTTTATGTGTGTGAAGTAGCTCCCAGAGCTTAGCATTCATGCCAAGAGAATTTAATTCTGAGAGCTTAACTGCATTAGTTTCATTTTACTCGCTTTGAGTGTTTTGTTTGTATGTAGTTTAAAAACCTCATTTAAAAATGTATTTTCAGTCTTTGAATGTGTGTGTATATACATGTATATATGGCTCTGTTAACATATATGTGTGTGTGTACATATACACAGATTTTTGGGAAAAGATGGGTCAGATTTGAAAATCGTGTCTATTGATTGTAAAAAAAATTCCCACTTGATTTTTCTTAAATAATTAGAGTTACTATTTAAAAAAAAAAAATTATAGGCCAGGCACAGTGGCTCATGCCTGTAATCCTAGCACTCTGAGAGGCTGAGGGAGGTGGATTGCCTGAGCTCATGAGTTTGGAGACCAGCCTGAACCAGAGCTAGACTCTATCTCTAAAAATAGCTGGGCGTTGTGGTGAGCACCTATAGTCCCAGCTACTTGGGAGGCTGAGGCAAGAGAATCACTTAAGCAAGAGAATCGTTTTCTATTTATGAAGAAATAGAAAGGAAAAAATACAAACTGGGCATGTACTGTGTATTTACACTCTGCCTAAAGGGTTAAATATTCAGTGTTTTAAAACATAGGCACCTGCAAACTCCAAAAACATTAACTCCTTTAAATTTATTTATTTATATTTTATTTTATTTTTTTTTGAGACAGACTCTCACTATGTTGCCATCCGTAGAGTGCTATGGGGTCACAGCTCATAGCAACCTCAAACTCTTGGGCTTAAGTGATTCTCTTGCCTCAGCCTCCCGAGTAGCTGGGACTACAGGTGCCCATTGCAACGCTCTGCTGGGTTTTTTTATTTTTTTATTTTTGTTATTGTTTAGCAGGCCCTGGCAGGGTTCAAATCCACCAGGCCTAGTGCATGTGGCTGGCACCCTAACCACTGAGTTACCGCTGAGTTATAAGAGCTGAGCCAGTCCTATTGATTTTAAAAGAGTAAAGAATTTTCCAGCCCACCAATAAATACAAGTGTGGTACCTCCCCCCGCATCCCAACTATGCACTTAAGTGCTCGCCTTTATTACATAACCACCAGGAACTAGGAAGAAAATTGTACAATGCAGATATTAAACCTATTGTTTTCTAAGGAAAGTCTTTGATATTAGAGTTCCTAAACCTCTTAATTATTTTATTTACTTATGGGAAGGAGTGCTTCCTTCAATATAAGAATGTTTTCTTAGATTGCATACACTCGCTGTTGTTTTGAAATAATAGTCATGTGGAATTTACATTTATGATTTGATTCATTTATTTAAAAGTGCTACTATTGTTTAACCATGGATTTGCTTAGTCAGGCTGTTGGCAAAAGCATAGAATTACATCAGATCTTGCTATATTAAATAAATGGAAATTTCAGGTATCAGAGTTTTTCTTGGTTATTGGAGGCTTTTGATTTCATTCTCCATGCAAATCAGCTTCATAGGGGATGTTATTTTTGAAATAACACAGACTCCTGGTAGTCTGTAGATATTTGTGTCTGGTCTCCCAAAGGCAAAAGTAGCCCATTTTGACTTTGATTTAATAATCTGCTTTGGTTCTAGTTGTTTTCATCCTTACCCCTACTATATTTTCCCCTCATTTGGGAACACAGTTCCAGTATTTAAGCTGAGGGTAGTGTAGTAGCTTCGTTAGGTGTTTTTCAGCAAAGTAGGTCTGAAGAAGTCTTGAGTTTGACTTAAGAGTGATAACAAATTTATTTAATCCCTTACAGTTTTTGAGAATATATTGTTTCACACACATTGTTTTTTTTTTTTTTTTCTTGTGGTTTTTGGCCGGGGCTGGGTTTGAACCCGCCACCTCTGGCATATGGGACTGGCGCCCTACGCCTTGAGCCACAGGCACCGCCCCACACATTGTTTTTATATGTTGTTTCCATTTGATGTTGAAAACATAAGAAATCCATTTAAAAATAAAGAGTTTGAGTCAGTAGCGGGGACCAACCTTACAGATGAGAATTTGCCTCTGTGTGGGAAGTCAGCAGGACCAGATGCCCTCTTTTCTCTGGCTCTGGAGGTATCTGGATCTGTTAACATATATAGATGACAAATTTTGGCTAGCTTTGGAATTATATCCGCTAGCTGAGGACATATACTCTTAGCTCTGCAAATTAGCCTCACAGTATAGGGAATTCTGTAGGTGCCGGCTCCAGGTGATAAACTGCTAATCTAATTTTTATGCTGTGTAATAGATTTTAGACATTTTTTTAAGATTTAAAAAATAGCTTGGGCAATTTCATGAATTGATATGACTGTTCTGTCTGATTACCTTTTAAAGATTAATTTGTGTTTTTGGAATAGTGATTAATACATGGTTCTGATATATACACAGTTAAGTCATAATATCAAAGGGCTTAAAATAGAAAAGTCTCCCTCCTCTCTGTCCTCAGTTCTCTTGCCCACAATCTCTTGATGGTCTGTTTGCCTGTCTACGTCTAAGTAATACTCTTATTATTTCTTTATTACTTTTAGGCATTGTTTCTTAACATCTTGCTATGGTAAATGAAGACTTTACATCTCTGTCCCTCTCTCCATTTACCAAAATGAGATTAGCTCACATATTTTGGTTAATATGGTGGTTATTTTTTCATTTTTGTATTTTTCCTTGAGCTAATTGTCTTTTTAAAACATTTCTTCGATGGCTTGGTGCCTGTAGCTCAGTGGCTAGGGCGCCGGCCAAATACACCAGGGTTGGCGGGTTTGACCCCAGCCCGGGCCTGCCAAACAACAATGACAACTATAACAAAAAAATAGCCAAGCATTGTGGCAGGCACCTGTAGTCCCATCTACTTGGGAGGCTGAGGCAAGAGAATCGCTTAAGCCCAAGAGTTTGAGGTTGCTGTTAGCTGTGATGCCACTGCACTCTACCAAGGGCAACATAGTGAGACTCTGTCTCAAAAAAAAAAAAAAATTGCTTTGTTTACATTCTATACATTTTCTCTTAAACGTTCCTGTAAACTTCTCAAATGTCTATGAATGTTGTTTTCCAGGCACTTTAACAGATTAGATAATTTCATAGCACTATACTTTTCTGAAAACTTCCTTCCAGAACCTTCTGTCCTCTGCTTCCATTTGAAATACTTTCTAGGCCTAGTGGACTTTTTTTTTGTTTGTTTTGTTTGAGACAGAGTCTCTTTCTTTCTCGCCCTCAGTAGAGTGCCAATGGCATCATAGCTCCCAGCAACCTCAAACTCTCGGGCTTACGCGATTCTCTTGCCTCAGTCTCCCAAGTAGCTGGGACTACAAGTGCCCACCACAACACCTGGCTGTTTTTAAAGATGAGGTCTCACCTTGGCTCAGGCTGGTCTTGAACCTGTGAGCTCAGGCAATCCACCCACCTCGGCCTCCCAGAGTGCTAGGATTACAGGCATGAGCCACTGCTCCCGGCCCTACTGGATTGTTTTTATTTTGTGACCTTTGTTGTTCTCTTGTAATGTTAGATCTCCCATTTTCTGGATCTCATGTCTGTCTTGGTTCTTCTGGGGTACATCATCTAGCTCCCTTTGCTTTCCCTACCTTTATAGGAGGTAAATTTTTGAGACCTCCTAAATCTGACATTTTTACTTTTATACTTGATTCCTTGGCTGAGTAAAGAATATTATTTAGAAGAGAATAGTTATAAAGGCGTTGTTCTTTTGTATTTAGGCTTTCAGTGTTGAGAAACTTGATGCCGGGCGGTGCCTGTGGCTCAGTCGGTAAGGCGCCAGCCCCATATACCGAGGGTGGCGGGTTCAAACCCGGCCCCTGCTGAATTGCAACCAAAAAAAAAAAAAAAAATAGCCGGGCGTTGTGGCGGGCGCCTGTAGTCCCAGCTACTTGGGAGACTGAGGCAAGAGAATCACTTAAGCCCAGGAGCTGGAGGTTGCTGTGAGCTGTGTGATGCCACGGCACTCTACCAAGGGCCATAAAGTGAGACTCTGTCTCTACAAAAAAAAAAAAAAAAAAAAAAGAATAGTGGAGAAACTCGATGCCTTTCTGATTGCTTCCTTCATATATGTCCTTTTATTTTTCTTGAAGGATTTTAGTGTATTCTTTTTATCCTTGTTGTTCTGAAATTTCAAAATATGTCTTGGAATGGGTTAGGTTTTTTTGTTTATTTTACCGTGATGGGTACTCAAGGGACTCTTAAATCTAGAGGCTCATATCCTTAAATTAAAAGAAAATTTTTTTTGAAACAGGGTCTCACTGTGTAGCCCTGAGTACAGTGCCATGGCCCTATAGCTCACAGCAACCTCAAACTCCTGGGCTCAAATGATCCTCTTGCCTCAGTCTCCCAAGTAGGTTGGACTACAGGCGCTCCCCACAACTAATTTTGTGTTTTTAGTAGAGATGGGAGTTCACTCTTGCTCAGGCTGATAAAGAACATTTTTTGTGTTATAAATCTGATAGCATATTCCTTCTCCTGTATTTATATACCTAAATTCTTCTTTTCTTTCTTTCTTTCTGGAACTTGTGTTAATTGGATGTTGGATATCTTGGGTGGAACCACTATTTCTCATATATATATCTGGAATATTTCCTTGATTTTTCTTCTTTTACCCCTTCTATTTAATTTTGATCATCATATTTTTTTCTTTTTCTTTTTTTTGAGACAGAGCCTCAAGCTGTTGTCCTGGGTAGAGTGCTGTGGCATCACAGCTCACAGCAACCTCTAACTCCTGGACTCAAGCGATTCTCCTGCCTCTGCCTCCCAAGTAGCTAGGACTACAGGCGCCCGCCACAACACCTGGCTATTTTTTGGTTGCAGCTGTCATTGTTGTTTGGCGGGCCTGGACTGGATTTGATCCTGCCAGCTTAGGTGTATGTGGCTGGTACCTTAGCTGCTTGAGCCACAGGCGTCGAGCCTGATCATCATACTTCTAATTTCCTAGAGCCCTTTCTCTTTTTCTGGCTATTCCTTTTTTTTTTTTTTTTTGAGACAGAGTCTCACTATGTTTCCCTGGGTAGAGTGCCTGGGGTCACAGCTCACAGTAACCTTAAACTCTTGGGCTTAAGTGATTCTCCTGCCTCAGCCTCCCAAGCAGGTGGGACCACAGGTGCCCACCACAACACCCGGCCATTTTTTGGTTGTAGTTGTCGTTTGGCAGGCCCAGCTGGGTTCAAACCCGCCAGCTCTAGTGTATGTGGCTGGCAACTTAGCCACTGAGCTGCAGGCACTGAGCCTGGCTATTCCTTTTTCATATATCCTGTTGCTATTGTTTTGCAGTATCTTCTCTTATGGCTCTCCCAGCTTAAAGTTAGTTTTGAAGTTTTTCTGTCCTCTCTGTATTGTTTCTATTCCAGGTTCCTTATTTATTTATTTATTTATTTTGAGACAGAGTCACACTCTGTGCCCTGGGTAGAGTGTTGTGGCGTCATAGCTCACAACAACCTCAAACTCTTGGGCTTACGGGATCCTTTTGTCTCAGCCTCCTGAGTAGCTGGGACTGCAGGCATCTGCTACAACGCTATGTGCTATTTTTAGAGTCGGGATCTTGCTCTTGTTCCAGCTAGTTTTGAACTCTAGAGCTCAGGCAATCCACCGGCCTCGGCCTCCCAGAGTGCTAATATTACAGGCGTCAGTCACCACACCCAGCTTTTCTTTTTCTTTTTAAAGTGACTGTCTTTAAAAAGAAAAAGAAGAAGAAGAAAAGGGATTCTCTCAGATTGAGAGATTTCTTTAAAGATCTCTGTCTTTTTTCATGTAAGAGCCAGTCACTAAAAAACTTTGCAAATGGGTGGGGCTTGTCTAGAGTGGGCTTCACTGTCAGGTGGGGGGAGCCAGACATCTTTTCATTGGAGAAAGATACTCAGATGTGTGGAGAAACTTTGTTAGTGCCCTTCAGTTTTAGTCTTTCCTGGCCACAGGTGTTTTGAAATCAGTCATGTTTTGCATGACTCAGTTGCTCCTTACAGCTCTGGCCTCCCTCCCTAGCCCTGCTGTCTGCTTTGTCCCTGTACCCAGACCCACTCCCATCTGCACGCTTTTCTGCTGGCACTTAGGCTGTAGCTTTTTGCTATTGCTCCCCTATCTTTTTAGTCCCCTGACTTCCAGAAACCTTTTGAAATCTTTTGTCTGTTTTGGTTGTCTCACATGTACTCTTTATCCTTGTGGATATCCCTGTGAGTTTCTGCCAGTTTTACTCCTTTATTGTCATTTTGCTGGAATTTTATTTATTTATTTATTTATTTTTTTGTAGAGACAGAGTCTCACTTTATGGCCCTCGGTAGAGTGCCGTGGCCTCACACAGCTCACAGCAACCTCCAACTCCTGGGCTTAAGCGATTCTCCTGCCTCAGCCTCCCGAGCAGCTGGGACTACAGGCACTCGCCACAATGCCCAGCTAGTTTTTGGTTGCAGTTTGGCCGGGGCCGGGTTTGAACCCGTCACCCTCGGTATATGGGGCCCGGCGCCTTACCGACTGAGCCACAGGCACCACCCTGGTAGAATTTTAGGTAGAAGACATAAGTGAGAATTGGTATACCATGTTTAATTTGGTGTCTGTTGTAAAAGGAGTATACTTTTAAATCCAGCTGTTAGGGCAAAATTATTTGCCCTGTCAGAAGTGGATATTATTATTTAGAGATTTAAATTACTAAAACTGAAATTTTACACTATTCTATGTGAATAAAAGTGCATCCTCAGATTTACCTTCTCTGATAACCAGTATTGTTGCTATTATCAGAGTTAGCAGAGAGCATAGGTAAGCCAAGGGACTTGCCTTTGCTTGGAAAGCCAAATCACAAGCCAGACTTTGGATAAGTGTGCCTGGTGAAAGAAAGGTATTTGTAAGGTCACTGGGACTACTGCACGTGATATACTGTAATATTTTTATTGGACTAGTTCATCATCCACTAATGAAGAGAAGTTTATGGCAGATTCATAGGATTCTTTGGCTCTGTGCATTGGTAATTTTATCTTTTCCTCATATTTTTAGTTTTTAAAAGTAGGTAGGGGTGTGTGTGTGTGAGAAAGAGAGACAGACAGACACAGTCTGACTGTGTTGCCCTGGGTAGAGTGCGGTGGTGTGACTGCAGCTCACTACTTTAGACTCCTAGGCTCAAGGATCCTTCTGGCTCAGTCTTCTACAGACACAGGCCATGATACCTGGCTAATTTTTCTATTTTTAGTAGAGATGGATCTTGCTCTTGTTCAGGTTGGTCTTGAACTCCTGAGCTCAGGCAATCCACCCACTTTGGCCTCCCAGAGTGCTGGGATTACAGGTATGAGCCACAGGGCCTGGCCTAATAAAAAGGCATGTTCTTGATTGGAAGTTCTTGGCCGGGCGCGGAGGTTCACGCTGAGGCAAGTGGATCACCTGAGCTCACAGATTTGAGACCAGCCTGAGCCAGAGCGATACCTCATCTCAGAAAAAAAAAAAATAGCCGGGCGTGTGGTGGGCACCTGCAGTTCCAGCTACTCGGGAGGCTGAGACAAAGAATTGCTTGAGCCTAAGAGTTTGAGGTTGCTGTGAGCTGTGACACTATAGCACTCTATGCAGGGTGATAAGTGAGCCTCTGTTTCAAAAAACAAACAAACAAAAAAAACACCCAGGTTTTTTTATTCTCTAAGTTTAAAAGAACTTTTGATTTTGGTATAATTTCACACTTAAAGATATACTGCTAAGAATGTAACAACTTCCATATAATCTTTACCTAGATTTGCTAGTCATTAACATTCTGCCCCATTTGCTTTATCAGTTTTAAAGGTACCTTCTGTTTATAGTGTGTTTCCCCTCAAATAGTTTGCAGACACACACCTTTATCCATAGTTTTTTTTTTCCATCCCTTCAAAACAGGACTGTTTTTTCAGTGAGCACAGGATATTTGTCAAAAGCAGGATGTTTAAGCTAGGTGTGGTGGTATGCACCAGTAGTCATAGCTACAGAGGCAGCTTGAGCTCAGGAGTTTGAGACCAACCTGGGGAACATAACACTCTTTCTCTTAAAAAAAAAAAAAAATTAGGACATTTAATACTGATACAATACTATTAGCTAACGCACACTCCATGTTCAGATTTCTTCACTTGTCCCAATAATGGGCTTTATATGATACCCTTTATTACTATTTCCCCTTTCTCTCTACCTACCCCACTATCGTGGATCTAATCTAGGATCATATGTTACATTTAGTTGTTATAACTCTTTAGTCTTCTTTAATCTCTAATAGTTCTTTAGCCCTTCTTTATCTTTCATATTTTGGCATTTTTGAAGAATTTATTTCAGTTATTTTATAGAATGTTCCTTAATTTGGGATTTTCTAGTTCCTCATGCTTAGATTGAGGCTATGCATTTTTTCAGTAGGAATGTAACAGAAGTAACATGTGTCTTCTTGGGGTATCTTATCAAGAGGGTTATGATGTTGGTTATGATTTTTGAGGATGTTAGCTTTGATTACTTTAAGGTAATATTTGCTAGGTTAATCTGCTATAAAGCTAACTATTTTCCCCTTGGTTGTTAAGAAGTTAATTTGTGGGAGATATATATTCTGTTCCTAACCAAAATTTTACCCCATATTTTAGCGTCTATTGATGGTTCTTGTCTAAATCATTCATTAGGATGGTTACAAGATGGTGATTGTCTTTTTTTTTTTTTTTTTATTGTTGGGGATTCATTGAGGGTACAATAAGCCAGGTTACACTGATTGCAATTGTTAGGTAAAGTCCCTCTTGCAATCATGTCTTGCCCCCATAAAGTGTGACACACACCAAGGCCCCACCCATCTCCCGCCTTCCCTCTTTCTGTCCCCCCCCATAACCATAATTGTCATTAATTGTCCTCATATCAAAATTGAGTACATAGGATTCATGCTTCTCCATTCTTGTGATGCTTTACTAAGAATAATGTCTTCCACGTCCATCCAGGTTAATACGAAGGATGTGAAGTCTCCATTTTTTTTAATGGCTGAATAGTATTCCATGGTATACATATACCACAGCTTGTTAATCCATTCCTGGGTTGGTGGACATTTAGGCTGTTTCCACATTTTGGCGATTGTAAATTGAGCTGCAATAAACAGTCTAGTACAAGTGTCCTTATGATAAAAGGATTTCTTTCCTTCTGGGTAGATGCCCAGTAATGGGATTGCAGGATCAAATGGGAGGTCTAGCTTGAGTGCTTTGAGGTTTCTCCATACTTCCTTCCAGAAAGGTTGTACTAGTTTGCAGTCCCACCAGCAGTTTAAAAGTGTTCCCTTCTCTCCACATCCACGCCAGCATCTGCAGTTTTGAGATTTTGTGATGTGGGCCATTCTCACTGGGGTTAGATGATATCTCAGGGTTGTTTTGATTTGCATTTCTCTAATATATAGAGATGATGAACATTTTTTCATGTGTTTGTTAGCCATTCGTCTGTCGTCTTTAGAGAAAGTTCTATTCATGTCTCTTGCCCATTGATATAAGGGATTGTTGGCTTTTTTCATGTGGATTAATTTGAGTTCTCTATAGATCCTAGTTATCAAGCTTTTGTCTGATTGAAAATATGCAAATATCCTTTCCCATTGTGTAGATTGTCTCTTTGCTTTGGTTATTGTCTCCTTAGCTGTACAGAAGCTTTTCAGTTTAATGAAGTCCCATTTGTTTATTTTTGTTGTTGTTGCAATTGCCATGGCAGTCTTCTTCATGAAGTCTTTCCCCAGGCCAATATCTTCCAGTGTTTTCCCTATGCTTTCTTGGAGGATTTTTATTGTTTCATGCCTTAAGTTTAAGTCCTTTATCCATCTTGAATCAATTTTTGTGAGTGGGGAAAGGTGTGGGTCCAGTTTCAGTCTTTTACATGTAGACTTCCAGTTCTCCCAACACCATTTATTGAATAGGGAGTCTTTCCCCAAGGTATGTTCTTGTTTGGTTTATCAAAGATTAGGTGGTTGTAAAATGTTAGTTTCATTTCTTGGTTTTCAATTCGATTCCAGGTGTCTATGTCTCTGTTTTTGTGCCAGTACCATGCTGTCTTGAGCACTATGGCTTTGTAGTACAGACTAAAATCTGGTATGCTGATGCCCCCAGCTTTATTTTTGTTACAGAGAACTGCCTTAGCTATACGGGGTTTTTTCCGGTTCCATTCAAAATGCAGAATCATTTTTTCCAAATCTTGAAAGTACAATGTTGGTATTTTGATAGGAATGGCATTGAATAGGTAGATTGCTTTGGGAAGTATAGACATTTTAACAATGTTGATTCTTCCCATCCATGAGCATGGTATGTTCTTCCATTTGTTAATATCCTCTGCTATTTCCTTTCTGAGGATTTCATAATTTTCTTTATAGAGGTCCTTCACCTCCTTCGTTAGGTATATTCCTAGGTATTTCATTTTCTTTGAAACTGTGGTGAAGGGAGTTGTGTCCTTAATTAGCTTCTCATCTTGACTGTTATTGGTGTACACAAAGGCTACTGACTTGTGGACATTGATTTTATATCCTGAAACATTACTGTATTTTTTGATGACTTCTAGGAGTCTTGTGGTTGAGTCTTTGGGGTTCTCTAAGTATAAGATCATGTCGTCAGCAAAGAGGGAGAGTTTGACCTCCTCTGCTCCCATTTGGATTCCCTTTATTTCCTTGTCTTGCCTAATTGTATTGGCTAGAACTTCCAGCACTACGTTGAATAGTAAAGGTGACAGAGGACAACCTTGTCTGGTTCCAGTTCTAAGAGGAAAAGCTTTCAGTTTTACTCCATTCAGTAAAATATTGGCTGTGGGTTTGTCATAGATAGCTTCAATCAGTTTTAGAAATGTGCCACCTATGCCTATACTCTTCAGTGTTCTAATTAGAAAAGGATGCTGGATTTTATCAAATGCTTTTTCTGCATCTATTGAGAGGATCATGTGATCTTTATTTTTGCCTCTGTTAATATGGTGGATAACGTTTATAGACTTGCGTATGTTAAACCAGCCTTGCATCCCTGGGATGAAGGATGGTGATTTTCTTTTCTTCTCTTTTTTTTTTCTTCTCTTCTCTTCTCTTTTCTTTCTTTTTTCTTTTTTTCTTTTTTTTTGAGACAAGAGTCTCACTTTGTCACTCTGGGTAGAGTGCTGTGGCATCTTAACTTACAGCAACCTCAAACTCTTGGGTTCAAGCAGTTCTCCAGCCTCAGCCTTCCAAGTAGCTGGGACTACTGCCCACCACAGAGCCCAGCTATTTTTTAGAGACGGGGGTCTCACTCTTGCTCAGGTTGGTCTCGAATTCGTGAGCTCAGGCAATCCACCTGCCTCAGCCTCCCAACTGCTGGGATTACAAGTGTGGGCCACCATGCCCGGCTTAACATAGTGATTTTCTAACTTGTATTTCTTCTACATATGTTAGCTGGTATTTTACTGTAGTAAGGAAGAGCTTTTCTTCCTTACTTGTTCATTATTTTCTTGTCTTGGTATGGACTCATAGATTTTTATTTATTCTATGATACTGTTGTCATTATTTATTTATTTATTTATTTATTTATTTTTTATTTTTTGTAGAGACAGAGTCTCACTGTACCGCCCTTGGGTAGAGTGCTGTGGCGTCACATGGCTCACAGCAACCTCTAACTCTTGGGCTTACGCGATTCTCTTGCCTCAGCCTCCCGAGCAGCTGGGACTACAGGCGCCTGCCACAACGCCCGGTTATTTTTTTGTTGTTGTTGTTGTTGCAGTTTGGCTGTGGCTGGGTTTGAACCCGCCACCCTCGGCATATGGGGCCGGCGCCCTACTCACTGAGCCACAGGCACCGCCCGTCATTATTTATTTTGATTTGGCCAGTGGTCATCCCTTTAAAAGCTAAAATTTTGTCATGTCTCATTGTTTTTTAAGCCCTTTCTTACTTTTTGGCATAGCATGTTCCGGGCTTTTCTTATAGTTAGCCTGCCCTAGCCTTGAAATCAGGCATTTTTCCAAGTAGCCCTCATTCTTCTTGATTGGGAGTAATGTTTACAAACTAAGGTCTCTCAGTAGAAAAGAGCTAAAAATACAAATAAATAAACATGTCTACCTTTATTCATGTCTGTGTACATTTGTGTGTGTGTAACCATGGGTTTGTATTGATACCTGCAGTTTCGTTCAACACTACAGGCCTTGCCCCTTTTCCACATTTGTGACACCTTCTACAACAGTGAGAATCTGGTTCCCATTATCCACAACATATGTACTTGTTTGGCAAGTCTATAATCAGAGAAAATCGTTCCAGAATTTTCTGCAAAGAAAACTCCTTATAACTGGAGTTCAATTATTTGTTTATAGTCTTTCTGTCTGTATACTGACAATATATGAAGCATTATGTTCAAAATTTATTCGAGTTAGTTTCCCTTCCCCATTTAATATACTTATTTATTTTATATACAGTTAGGCTCAGTTGTTTTGATTTTTCTTTTTTTTTTTTTGAGACAGAGTCTCACTCTGTTGCCCTGGGTTGAGTGCCCTGGTGTCATCATAGCTCACGGTAACCTCAAATTCTTGGGCTCAAGCTATTCTCTTGCCTCAGCCTTCCGAATAGCTAGGACTTCAGGCGTGTGCCACCATGCCTGGCTAGTTTTCTTATTTTTAGTAGAGACGAGGTCTCACTCTCATTCAGGCTGGTCTCAAACTCATAAACTCAAGCAGTCCACCTACCTTTGCCTCCCACAGTGCTAGGATTATAGTCATAAGTCACCTCACCCAGCCATGGTTCCAAAAGTTATAATTATATAAAAGGCCTACTGAAGTCCAGTCTCTTCCACTTATTCCCACTCATACCCTGTAGACAGCCAATTTTATTAACTTCTGATTTATCCTTCTTGCAACAATAAGCAGTAGGTATTTTCTTATTTTCTCATTTTTCTTTCACAAAAGAAAGCAAACTATATATCCTCTTTTGGGATTTGCTTTTTTCATTTGGCAGTATGTCCTGTCTGCACTCCCTGTTTGTGGGAATTCTTCTTATTCTTTATTAGCTTTATGGTTTTCCTTTTGTGGATTTGACACTTCCACAGAACCAGTGAATTCAACCAGTCTCCCATCTTCCTTTAGGTTGTTTCCATATTTTGAAGTACAAATAATGCTGCAACTAAAAGCCTTATATATATATATTTGTATTATTGGGTATCTTCAGGGGAGAATTAGTTTAGCTTTTTAATTATAAGCAGTAATATGTATTTGGTTTTGTGACAATACTTCAAGCTATTTACCTGCCTGCTCCTATCTTCCCATCTACTGTGATTTTACAAGTATATTCAAGGTTGAATTGAAATACTTTATTGTAATTATTTTTCTTCTGTCTGGGAAACCTTGAAATCAGAGAGTTAGAAGTGGCCTTGGGAACATTTTTAGCTAATCATACATTCTGGGCCAAGGTTCATTTTAAGCATTCCTTGTTCCTTGTACACACTCATCAATGCTGTTGATGGTTTGAGTTCTCAGACCCAGCTGTTTCTGGTACTTCATTATTTTAATTCACATTAGTTTCTTTCTTTTTTTTTTTTTTGTAGAGACAGAGTCTCACTGTACCGCCCTCGGGTAGAGTGCCGTGGCGTCACACGGCTCATAGCAACCTCTAACTCTTGGGCTTACGCGATTCTCTTGCCTCGGCCTCCCGAGCAGCTGGGACTACAGGCGCCCGCCACAACGCCTGGCTATTTTTTTGTTGCAGTTTGGCCGGGGCTGGGTTTGAACCCGCCACCCTCGGCATATGGGGCCGGCGCCCTACTCACTGAGCCACAAGCGCCACCCACATTAGTTTCTTTCATGTTGAACTGTTTACTGGCTGCTCCCTGGGGTTATAGAATGGAAGAGGACAAGACAGTTACACATAGGATAGAAATAAGGATTTCAGTATCCATTTCTAATAGGTTTTAGAAGATAGATTATGAACTGCAGATCCTCAAAAGAAGTGAATCTAGGATTCCCAGATAGTGCTGCTGGTCCTCTCTGGTGATCGATGACTGCTAGTCCTTTATTTCAACAAGTGAGTATTGGACTAGAAGGGAGACTTTCTCCAGCTTGGCTAACATACCTTTCCATCCAAGGGCCCACAAATGGGATTAGGCATGTGTTGAGATAAATAATCCCCTCAGCTGGAGGTGGCTATGCCCCCAGCAGATCATTTCTGGCCCTGAGAAGCCTCTTCATGTGCCACACACATGTTATTTTCTGTGCATGCCCTGACATGGAAAGGGTTAGAAGGTAGGCAAGAGCACAGGCTCAAGATTAGCCTCTAAGACCCAAGAACATTGCTGCTTTTTTTTTTTTTTTTTTTTTTTAGACAAAGTCTCAAGCTATTACCCTGGGTAGAGTGCCGGCGTCACAGCTCACAGCAACCTCAAACTCTTGGGCTTAAGCGATTCTCTTGCCTTAGCCTCCCAAGTAGCTGGGACTATAGGTGCCCGCCACAACACCCGGCTATTTTGTTGTTGTTGTTTTTGTTGTTATTGTTGTTGCAGTTGTTGTTTTAGCTGGCTTGGGCCAGGTTCGAACCCGCCAGTCTGGGTGTATACATTGCCAGTGTTGTACCCACTGAGCTATGAGCACCACCCATGGAGAACATTGCTTGTTAAAGAGAAATAGGTAATAAAGTGGATGAAGAAGAATTGAATTATTTCTAGAGTAGAAGTTAAAACCTACTGGTCCATAACATTAATTGATAGCCGTGTGTTAAGTCTGATATTCCTATTTATTTAATAAAACAAAAAAATTAGAAATTAAAAAATATTTTTAAATGGCTTAGCCTATAACCCCATTGCACTGGATATTAGAATATAGAACTACTCACATTAAGAACTCAGCATCTTGCTTTCTTAGTCTGAATTTTGACATTTTCATTCATTGCTCTGATAATGTATTGACGTACACTAAATGGGATAAATACCCAGGATACATTTTGGGTTGATTAGATTGGTGAATCAGTATTTAATATCTATTCTGAATATTTCTGAGTTCAGTGTATTTCAGAATTTTTTTTTTTTTGAGACAGAGTCTCACTTTGTCTCCCTTAGAGTGTTCTGGCGTCACAGCTCACAGCAACCTCAAACTCTTGGGCTTAAGCGATTCTCTGGTCTCAGCCTCCCAAGTAGCTGGGACTACAGGCACCTGCCACATGCCCAGCTGTTTTTTTGTTGCAGTTGTTGTTTAACTGTCCCGGGCTGGGTTCGAACCCGCCAGCCTGGGTGTATGTGGCTGGCGCCCTACCCACTGAGCCACGGGCACCACCTTCAGAATGGTTTTTGACACTTGAGTTGCTTCTGTACTTAAGTGTTTTATCTGAATAGCATTTTATTAAGTTGTCGAAACCTTACACATCTTTCAAAATGTGCTTCTACGATGCATTCCCTCTGAAGTATTTTATATTAGATATATAAAATTTAATGATTCTAATGTTAAGGTTGTTATAATAGGCCGGGCGTGGTGGCTCATGCCTTTAGTCCCAGCACTGTGGGAGGCCGAGGCGGGTGGATTGCCTGAGCTCAGAGGTTCGAGACCAGTATGAACAGTAGTGAGCCAGAGTAAGACCCCGTCTCTACTAACATCAAGAACATCGCCAGAGGAAGAAGAAAATGAACAACAAAGAAGAGTACTTTAAACGAAGAAGAATGAACAAGGAAGTTGAAATTAAAAATAAAAAAAATAAAAAAAGGTTGTTATAATAGTTATATCAATTTTGAAGTAAGCTTATTAAAATCAAGTATTTTGTTTCATTTGTTTGATGTTTTAAGTATAATTGAATTTTAGGTCAGGTATGGGAAGAGTTTCTGAGGTATTTTTGTTGACTTTAATGTGTTTTATATATTTGGAATTTTTCTATGAAAAGAAATTGTTAGCTGTGATTATTATAATTTAATTTATAAATATAATTTTATATATAATATAAATTTATAATATAATTTTTTGGAGACAAGAGTCTCAGTCTGTTGCCCTGGGTAGAGTGCTGTAGTGTCATAGCTCGCAGCAACCTCAAACTCTTGGGCTTGAGCAATCCTCTTGCCTCAGCCTCCCTAGTAGCTGGGACTACAGTTGTGCACCACCATACATGGCTAGTTTTTCTATTTTTAGTAGGAACAGGCTGGTTTTGAATTCCTGAGCTTAAGCAGTCCACCCACCTTGGCCTCCCAGAGTGCTGTAATTCTTTTTAAAGAATGCAAACTAGAGAAAAATTCTAAAAATTGTTCATTGTCATATATGTGGGACTATGTTAAGTGCAGTGCTTATAATGACAGCCGCCAGCATTAACCCCTGACAGCTGTTTTATTCTTTTTAAGATATTTTTTAGGGGAAAGGAACTGATATTCACTGGGTATTTTCTATTTGTTAGGTGCTGTGCTGTGTACTTTATATAAGTGAAATCCGTACCATAGTCATATGAGGTAGAAGGTGGTATTTGTCCCATTTTACAGAGAAGCAGGCTCTGAACCTTAACCTTAGCTTAAGGTCATGGGGTAAAGGAATGGTAGAGTTAGTATGCAAACATGACACTGTGGGCTCTGAAGCCATACTTGGTTTGTTATGTTACATCATCTCTAATATATTTGAGTCTCCAGAGTAATAGTTAAATTCCTATTAAGTGCCAGGCACAGTGGCTCAGGCCTGTAATCCTAGCACTCTGGGAGGCTGAAATAGGAGGATTGCTTGAACTCAGCAGTTCAGGACCAGTCTGAGCAAGAGTGAGGCCCCATCTCTAACTTAAAAAAAAAAAAAACAGCTGGGTGTTATGGCAGGTGCCTATAGTCCCAGCTACTCAGGAAGCTGAAGCATGATGGTCGCTTGAACCCAAGAGGTTGACGTTACTGTGAGCTATGATGATGCCAAGGCACTCAACCCCAGGGCGACACAGTGAAACTCTGTCTCGAATGATTGAATGAATGAATGAATTCCAATTAAGGCAGATTATTTGTTTGATACTTTTTTTTTTTTTGAGACAGAGTCTCACTATGTTGCCCTCAGTAGAGTGTCGTGGCATCTCAACTCAACAGCAGCCTCAAACTCTTGGGTTTAAGCTATTCTCTTACCTGAGCCTCCCAAGTAGCTTGGACTACAGGTGTCCGCCACAAGGCCTGGCTATTTTTTCTGTTGTTGTTGTAGTTGTCATTGTTGTTTAGTAGTAGCCGGGGCCGGGTTTGAACCTGGCAGGTCCTGGTGTATGTGGCTGTGCCCCAACCACTGAACTATGGGCGCCAAGCTATTTGATATGTTTTTGTATAAAAGGAGTTCTGGCTGGGTGGAGGTCATGGGCAGGGGTAATGAAGGGTCCTTGGTAGTTCCACTAGAACAGTGTGGAACAGAATTCTGGTCACTATCTCCCCAGCCCAGCCACGGAATAATTTGCAAGTAACTTTATGAGAGAATTGTGAGTACTTCCCCAGAAATATTGGGATTCTTTTTATTTTTATTTTATGTTTGGGGATTCATTGAGGGTACAATAAGCCAGGTTACACTGATTGCAATTGTTAGGTAAAGTCCCTCTTGCAATCATGTCTTGCCCCCATAAAGTGTGACACACACCAAGGCCCCACCCCCGAAATATTGGGATTCTGATTAGCTTGGGCTCTTGATCCCAGCTACAAAGACCTGGCATCAGTCATGGCAGGGTAGAATGGAGATCAAATCGTGCTGGCTGGAGAATATGTCAGAATTCTCGGGTAAAGACAGAATTGGAAACAGAGATGGAATAGGATGCTGTCAACTTATAATTATTTAAGAATCAGTTTTCAAGTTCGACCTTCAGTAAAGTCTGAGGTTTCCCAGAATGCTTATTTTTATTTTTATTTTTTGCAGTTCTTGGCCGGGGCCAGGTTTGAACCCACCACCTCTGGTATATGGGGCTGGTGCCCTACTCCTTGAGCCACAGGCGCCACCCACCAGAATGCTTATTAAATAACATAATCCAGAGAAGCAAAAGGAATGAAGGATAAGGCTTTGTAGCTTTAGAGAAAAGGAGTTCCTGCTAGTGCCTATGGTGTTTCCTTGAGGATCTTTATCCAGAATTTGGGATTTCTTTGGAAATAATGCTTTTGAAATTTTGAAGATTTTAAACCTATATGTACTGAGTTACTGTTTTTATGGTACAGAGAAACCTTAGGAGAGATGTTTGTGCTAAAGGATTAGGTTGCCTTACGGTAGGTGCAGCATGTCTAGATATGAATTATGAAAATTTTGATGTAATACAGAAAGATCCAGTCCAAAGTTGAGGATAGACTGTCACGTCCTTACTCTCACTGTCTGTGTTGTAGAGTGGATAGTAGTCTTTGGATAGTTTTGATTCTTATCAGGTAAAACTCTTTTTAATTATTAAATCATAGCTGTGTACATTAATGCGATCATGGGGCACCATACACTGCTTTTATAGACCGTTTGACACATTTCCATCACACTGGTTAACATAGCCTTCCTGGCATTTTCTTAGTTATTGTGTTAAGACATTTATATTCTACATTTACTAAGTTTCACAAGTACCCTTGTAAGATGCACTGCAGGTGTAATCCCACCAATCACCCTCCCTCTGCCCACCTCCCACCTTCCTCTCCTCCCTCTCCCTCTTCCCCATATTCTTAGGTTATAACTGGGTTATAGCTTTCATGTGAAAGCCATAAATTAGTTTCATAGTAGGGCTGAGCACATTGGATACTTTTTCTTCCATTCTTGAGATACTTTACTAAGAAGAATATGTTCCAGCTCCATCCATGTAAACATGAAAGAGGTAAAGTCTCCATCTTTCTTTAAGGCTGCATAATATTCCATGGTGTACATATACCACAATCAGGTAAAACTCTTAAAAGTTTCTTTTCCATCTATCCTTTCACTAAACAACAGTGTCAGTAATTCCAGTGGGTTGGTTGGTGGGTATGGCTGGTGCTGTATCACAGATACCTCTCCTTCCATAAGTGGCCTTCTGGTTATTTATTGCTGTATAACACACTGTCCTATGTCTTAGTAGTTTAAAACAACCATTTTATTTTGTGTATAATTTGTGTCAAGAATTCATGAAGAACTCATTTGGGATTATATCAGGTGGAGCACCTGGGACTGGAACATTCTCTTCCAAAGTGGATTCTTTTTTTTTTTTTTTGTAGAGACAGAGTCTCACTTTATGGCCCTCGGTAGAGTGCCGTGGCCTCACACAGCTCACAGCAACCTCCAACTCCTGGGCTTAAGCGATTCTCTTGCCTCAGCCTCCCGAGTAGCTGGGACTACAGGCGCCCGCCACAACGCCCGGCTATTTTTTTTTTGGTTGCAGTTTGGCCGGGGCCGGGTTTGAACCCGCCACCCTCGGTATATGGGGCTGGCGCCCTATGGACTGAGCCACAGGCGCCGCCCCCAAAGTGGATTCTTTTTTTTTTTTTTTTTTGTAGAGACAGAGTCTCACTTTATGGCCCTCGGTAGAGTGCCGTGGCCTCACACAGCTCACAGCAACCTCCAACTCCTGGGCTTAAGCGATTCTCTTGCCTCAGCCTCCCGAGTAGCTGGGACTACAGGCGCCCGCCACAACGCCCGGCTATTTTTATTTTTTGTTGCAGTTTGGCCGGGTCTGGGTTTGAACCCGCCACCCTCGGCATATGGGGCCGGCGCCTTACCGACTGAGCCACAGGCGCCGCCCCCAAAGTGGATTCTTAATTCACGTGTCTGTTACCTCTTGGGCTCCTTGATGTCTCTACACATTGTTTGGGCTTCTCACAGTATGCTGGTCTTAGGTTTCCCTAAGACCAAGCATTCTAAGCCATAGCAAGAAGAAGCTATGAATTTATCTGGACTTGCAGATTGCTATAGATTCACTTTTGCTGTATTCTGTTGGTCACGGCAGACACCGAGCCTGCCCAGATTCAGGAAGTGAGGATGTAGAACTTGGCTTTCCATGCAAAGAGTGTTAAAGAATTTGTGTCCATCTTTAATTTACTACAAAACTGTTGAGCAAAAAGATTTGTGATGAGAAATGTTTACAGCAGATGATTTGCTTACCTAATAATGATTCAGGAGTGATTGACTGTCAATCTGGAATAGGAAAGGGATGGAGGCGAAAGAGAGATGCCAGAAGGAAAGTGGGAAATATTTTTGTGGAGAAAGTGAAGAAGCAACAAGGATAAGCTTTGCTTTATAATTACCTTTCCCACCTTGGCTCAAACCTTGGTTCTGTGCTATGATCTTGGCCTTAAGTCCCAGCTTGCCACTTCTGACCACTTTGGATTGGGTGTTCATGCTTGGCCTCTCCAGTTCCCAAGGTTTATCATTGGCTTATGTAACTTTGGACTCAGGTAGCTCCTGTTGCCCTATTTCCTGGGATTCCAGTACCTATTCCCAGAATTAACAGCATTGTGGGGGACAGGGGATATCAAGCAATAATTTTGGCTGCACTCAGGTTGCTTTGACACCTTTGGCCGTTGCTCAGTATAGGTTGGTTTCTTTTCTGGAGTACGGTATGGTTCAGTGCTTACTTTCTTTTTAATGACTTTCGGGGACTCAAGTTATAGATAGACTAATGAACCTTTAAGATAGTATAGGCTGGTGAGCATGCAGTTCAGAGAAGCATGATACATAGAAGATTACATTCTTTGCTCTTAAACATCTAAAAATGTATCATTGGGAAGGTAAGTTGGGTGAACTTGAATATTTCTACTTATATGTAGTGGAATATTTACAGTATTTTTATGGTGATACTGCCCTATTCTCCAACTATAAGAGGAGAGTATTTGTTTGTTTTTGGCCGGGGTTGGGTTTGAACCCACCACCTCTGGCATATGGGGCTGGCACCCTACCCCTTTGAGCCACAGGCGCTGCCCCAACTATAAGAGGAATAACACTTTTACTATTGATATTTTTATGGAGTGTGTATTTGCATGTTTTGATAATAGCTACAAAATTATAAATTTTTCATAGACTACTTTTGTTTTTTGAGACAGAGTTTCAAGCTATAGCCCTGGGTAGAGTGCTGTGGCACCATAGCTCACAGCAACCTCAAACTGAGCTTAAGCAATTCTCTTGCCTCAGCCTCCCAAATAGCTGGGACTACAACAGGTGCCTGCCACAACGCCCGGCTATTTTTTTTGTTGTTGCAGTTGTCATTGTTGTTTTTAGCTGGCCCGGGCGGGTTCGAACCTGCCAGCCTGGGTGTATGTGGCTGGCGCCCTACCCACTGAGCTACAAGCACCACCTTTTTTTTTTTTTTTTTTAAAGACAGGATCTTGCTCTGTTTCCCAGGCTGGAATACAGTGGCATGATCATGAATCACTGCGGTCTTGTACTCCTGGGCTCAAGTGATCCTTCTATCTCAGTCTCTCCCAAGTAACATGTGCCACCATGCTTGCTAATTTTTTAATTTTTTTGTAAAGAGAGGGTCTCAGTGTGTTACTCAGCCTGGTATCAAACCACTATCCCAGGTGATCCTCCTGCCTCAGTCTTCCACCGTGTTGTGATTGCAGACATGAGCCACAGTGCCTGGCCCATTGATTATATTTTTACAAATTTATAGAGTTATAATCTTGGATTTTGATTTTATTTACCATTCATGCCTAAAAACTTAGAATAAGTCCATTTCATTAGGACAACTTTATAATAACAGTATATTTAAACTTAAAGCATTTTAAATTTAATTTTAATTATAAAAGAAATAATGTTTTTTTAAAAACTTCAAATAGTGGGGCAGCGCCTATGGCTTAAGGAGTAAGGCACTGGCCCTATATCCCTGGGGATGGCAGGTTCGAGCCTGGCCCTGGCCAAAACTGCAAAACAAACAAACAAACAAACAAACAAACAAACACAAAAACAAGCTTCAAATAGTGTAGTTGAAATGAAAGGTCCATGTGGCTCTAATAACCATCTCATTCCTTCTATATAACTGTTAACTGTTACTCTAACATGTACCCTTCTAGACTTCAGAAAATTTATATGTAGGTATATAATACATACGTAGATACAGAAACACAGAGTGTGGTATCCTTTTAAAATAAAAGTGGCGGTCTTGCTAGGTGTGTGGTGACTCATGCCTATGGTCCTAGCACTCTGGGAGGCTGAGGCAGGTGGATTGCTTAAGCTCATGAGTTTGAGACAAGCCTGAGCAAAAGCAAGACCCCATCTCTACAAAAAATAAAAAAAACTGAGGCAAGAGGATTGCTTGAGCCCAAGTTGGAGGTTGCTATGAGCTATGATACTATGGCACTCTATCCAGAGCAACAACTTGAGACTCTGTCTCAAAAAAAAAAAAAAAGTGGCAATCTTTTCTGGATTTACTGTTTTGCAGCAGTCCTGTCCATGCCTTCAAAATGTTGCATGAATTTGAATTACAGCTTTGTCACTTACTAATTTAGCAAACAGACCAGAGAAATATTATATGTACCTCATTGGATTGTAGAGGATTAAATGAAGTAATATTCATAAAGTGGTTGCAGTAGTGCCTGGCACACAATATATACTACATAAATGTTAACTTAATTACTCCATGTGCAGTGGCTCATGTCTGTAATCCTAGCACTTTGAGAGGTTGAAGTGAGAGGCTTGCTTGAAGCCAAGAGTAAGAGTGAGATCCTCCTCTCTACTAAAAATAGAAACAGTAGTCAGGTGTGGTGGTCTACACCTATAGTCCCAGCTACTTGTGAGGCTGAGACAGGAGGATTGCTTGAGCCCAGACGTTTGAGGTGCAGTGAGGTATGATGATGCCACTGTGCTCTAGAAAACAAAACACAAGGGGCATGACCAAAACAACAACAACAAAACACCCTCAAATCAACTACGTTGAAATGAACTTGCTTATACACACAGACACAGAGGTGGGTGTTTTCTTACAGGTTGCTAATAGTTTTCAAGTGTTGCACTTCAAAAAGTGTGTGTGGGAGGAGGTTCTGAGTTTTATTGTTGCAGCAGCATGTTTGTCTGTAATGGTCTTCAACAGGGAACTACCATGTATTGCCCACCCTCCTGTTGCAGTGAGTTGCTGTTACTGGCAGGCAGTGTGGTTGGAATGTGTTTGCTTCTCAGGGGTGATGGGTGGCAGGAACAAACCTGACAAATATTGGTTTAGAAGTTTATACTACACTAGCAATAAATCTTTTTGTTAAGCCTTTTAAGAAAATTAAATGGAAAGTAAAGTCGGAAGAATTTTATTTACGGGGGAGGATGACATGATTGTTTCATCTAACTTTTGTCAGTCCTTATCATGTTCTTTGGATAACTTTATGATTACAGGAGACAAGGTCATCCTCTGCTGTTCATTTTACAGTGAATAAATAGATCCAGAATAGTAGTAATTGTTCTACCTTCTAAAGCTAATAATGGTAGAGTCAGGACTAGAATCCTGGCCATTGAGTCTTGAGAAGTAAAGAGCCCAGGTTGAAGTGACTACTGAATAATAGATATACATGAAAGGCCTGCCTGTCTGTGCTGTGTGCTTGAACTTTCTTGTGTGTAGAGATAGTGATGGAATTGCGTCATAAGCAGTAATGTGAGATACTTAGTCAAAAAATGTAGAATTTAAGGAGATTTATTAGTAGGCCTCAAATATTAAATATACTCAATTATTAGGTTCTATATAGTGGACATACTAAGGAACATACTGAAGATCAGTGATTATGTAGAAAGAACGTCACATTCAGTGTGGATGCCATTTTAAGAACTCTTTGTCTTATGATGTCTTACGAACCCTCCAGAGAACATTCTGTGTAAGGCCCCTTTAAGCACAATTCCCTAGTTTATCCCTCTTGATAAAGGAGCAGACTACTATTCCTTTTAGAAAATAGTGGAGGTCGAACCACTTGGGGCTGAAGACTACCTTGATGCCTTTTTTCCTCTGGGCCCCTGAATCTCATCTGCTGTTTTTTAGGAGATTTCAAGCTTTGTAGGGGGTTTAGGAAGAAGACTTGAGAATGAGGTATATTTTAGGCTGTGCCCTTTCCACCCTTTCCCACATCCAGCATAATAGCTGCTACCTTCTGGAAAATGCCCCTACCTCAGAAGAGGATAGAGATTCACTATTCCCTCCAGACACAGGAGACCTCCTGTCAACATGAAGAGCATGAGGCTGAAGTGAGAACAGGGACAGAGGAAGATTCTGAGGCCATAGCTGAAGACGGGTGGGGGGGTGGTGAAAGAAACCTCTGGTCTGAGATGCCCAGGGGCTGGGAGATGAGACACTGAGATTGGGGTTGGAAGAATCCAAGCAAACAGGAAAAATTTGCTGGAGGAGAAGATATCTTGGTTTGAGAAAATTTTATAATCTCAGTAAAAGATGAGATTTCACTTATGAGGCTCCATATGACCCTCCTGTGGCCAAGTCTAACAGTGTGAGAAATGCACGGTTTCCTTCTCCTTGATGTCCCCTTGAAGTGATATTAGGTATATCAAAGAGCCCTTGTAGGTTTCCAGATTTAATTTTTTTAACTTTCACAAGTTTCCTTACTTATCATACTTTCTCGTAAGTACTAACATTTAAGATTAAAAAAATAAAAACGCTTGGCTTAATATTTTCATGTTTGCTGAATAGACACTATATTCAGAGCATAAAAATATTTTTACTGTGTGTGTTTTATTGTATGTATATATGTTCATTTGTATATAAATAAGTATTTCAGTTACGTTACATTTCAGGAAGTTTTATAGAAGAGCCTGGAAATGTATAATACTGTTACCAAGGAAAATGTGTTCATCTTACAGATAAACTTTTGAAACTCATCTCACTATAAATTGAAACTACCTTTTATAATAAGGCATTTCCCCCTAAAGGTAATTAACATAAATGGTTTTAAGATTATTTTTAGTATTTTTTTATTTATACTATGACCTGTTCTATTCTCAACAATAATTATGGGTTAGTTTAATTTAAAGCCAGTATCTTTCATTCATTTGGTAATTTTTTTGGTTACATTAAAGGTTCTTAATTTGGATTAAGTGTGTATACAGTGAATTTTGCCAAAGCAATGCCATTTATTGGCTTTAGAATCTGTTCTGTTCTGTATCTTTCTGCTCTCTGTTTTTCTAGTGTGACTATGTTATGCCCTCAAAGAGCACTATTTGTTGCCCAAGCTGGTCTCAAACTCCTGGGCTCAAGAGATGCTCTTTCCTCAGCCTCCCAAGTAGCTGGGATTACAGGTATGCACCACCATGCCTGGCAGAAAATGAAGTGGGGTATTTTTTTTTTTTTTGAAGATTTATTAAAAGGCATAGACATTTATTTCCAGTGTATTATATCTCCTTTTATTTTCTCTTCTCGTCCCTTTCTTAAGTATCTGTCTTTTTTTGAGGTCTGATTCAAATGATATAATACTAGCTATTCTAAAGTGGACAATTCAGTGGGATTTAATACATCCAGTGGGATTTTTACAACTCCAACCACTAATCTACTTCCAAAAACATTTTCGTCATTCCAAAATAAACTCATACCTACTAAGCAGTTACTTCCCATTCTCTCTTCCTTTCAGCCTTAGGATTTTTTTAAATGTTAAATTGAATTAAGAAATTTAAAAATTAATAAAGTTTTGTGAACTAATTGAGATAAGACTACATTTATAATACCTTGTTCTAAATGTAGTAATATGAAGAAATGTATCTATGTGTTTTTGTGAGACAGAGTCTCACTTTGTTGCCCTTGGTAGAGTGCTGTGGCATGATAGCTTACAGCAACCTTAAACTCTTGGGCGCAAGCAATTCTCTTGTCTCAGCCTCCTGAATAGCTGGGACTACATGTGCCCACCACAGCATCCGGCTATTTTTAGAGACAGGGTCTTGTTCTGGCTCAGGCTGGTCTCGAACCTGTGAGCTCAGGCAATCCACCCGCCTTGGCATCCCAGAGTGCTAGGATTACAGGCATCAACCACTGTGCCTGGCTGTATCTATGTGTTGACAGTGGGAAAACGAGATCACAAAATTATATGTACTGTGTATATGTTTACAATATAAAGGAGAAAAAAAGGAGCACGTGGTAGGAAACACACCAAAGCAAGTAATGGTTATTTTGCTGTAGATTTCCTTTTCTTCTTACAAAAGTGGGGGAAAAAATCCTCCATAATTAAAAAGAAAAAATACATGAATAGTTGAAAATTTAGTCCTAATTGTTTCAGGATAATATTAAACTTCCAATAGTTTTTTTTTTTTTTTTTTTTCAGTTTGACTTACAGCATTCCTTAATATTTACTAAGAGAAAAAGAGAGATTTGCTAGAGGAACAAAATAATGATACTCATAGTTTTTCAGTCCTCCAGATCATACCTCCAAACCATGAACACCTGTTAAAGTAAGATGTGTTCTAATACTTCGGTTCTTAAAAATATATTTCACTGGACTTTCTTTTCAAGCTATAAAAACATGATGTTGTTGCTGTGAAGCAAACACCAGAGGAGTGTACAGGTAAAAAGCCAGCAGTCTTCTCTCAGTTACCTTCCTGTGTACCTGTCTAAAAATAATTGTTAGCAGTTTGGTAGGTATTCTTCTAGGCCTTTCTGTCGTGGGGCTTAACGTGGACATATGACAGAATTAGACCAAATTGAGTAAAAAACTCAAACTCCGTCAAGATGGCCCTGGTGGTTAACGTGAACGTGCGAATGTACGAAGGACAGGCTAACAGGAAGGGGCTTTCTCACACACACGCTTTCATATTCAGAAAGAGTTGAAGCTGTGTGCTGGCCAAACAGGAAAGGCCCTTGGACACTGTATCACTATACTCTCTTGTTCTCACCTCCTCAGCACTCCTTTCTCACATGAATATAGAATTAACATATTCGAAGATTAATTTAACTTATTTATGAGGGAATCAGTAGGATAGTAAAGCTGGCTCCAAGAGTACTTGGAAACAAAGTGTATATAGACACTGAAGAAACAGCTTGGAATAAAATTGCTAGACTAGATACAAAACTGACTAATGTCCTATAGAGTAAACCCGGAACTTTTGGAGTCTGCTGAACAGAAATCTTTGTAAAATTAAAATGTACAGATTTACCTGAATTTGGGTCCTAGTCAATAGTAAACAGCAGGTCAAACAACTAGGTACTATAATTAAATATCTTTGGGAGGAGCTGTTAAACAGTATTTCAGGGTACACTGAAAGGACTTAAGAGTTCCCAATTCACCTTATTTCCAGTTTTGGTTAATTTTTTAACTTTGAGAATGGCCTTCGGTGATGTGTGATAAGGCAGGAGAGATGTGGGTAGGGACCAGATCTTAGACGAGCTTAGTATGTGTTTTTGTTTGTTTGTTTTGAGGCAAAATCTCACTCTGTTGCCTGGGCTAGGTAGAGTGCTATGGTGTCATAGCTTGCAGCAACCGCAAACTCCTGGGTTCAGGTGATTCTTCTGCCTCAGCCTCCCAAGGAGCAGGGACTACATGCACCTGCTGTGACGCCCACCTAATTTTTCTGTTTTTAGTAAGATGAGGTCTCATTCTTGCTCAGGCTGGTCTCGAACTCCTGAGCTCAATCCACCCACTTCAGCCTCCCAGAGTGCTTTGATTGGTATGTGTATTCTTTACTAATAAATGTAAATTTTCTTTTAAACAAATGTTTGAAACATATTAATGTGCCAGGCTGTGGATTTAATATGATCCTAAGTGTGTGGTTGTACCGTGGTGCTCCCCACAATCCCCCTAGGAGGCTGACTAGCAGTTCTCAAGGAGTTGTGTTAGGGAGTCATGTGGCAAGCTGCTTTTGTTCAAAATGAACATGTTCTTTGTAAGTCTTTCCCTACCAGTGTAGGTATCTTTGGCTGAGTAGAACTTAGGTGTTTTGAAAAAGTTTTCCAGGTGATTTTTATATTCCTTTCTTCTGAAAATCATTGCTACATGTACAGGACTTTAAAAAAAAAATTGAATGAGTAAACAGCAAGTAAAATTTTAATCAATATTTTTAAAAGTTACCATACCTAGGTGGTACCTGTGGCTCAAAGGAGTAGGGCGCCAGCCCCATTTACCGGAGGTGGTGGGTTCAAACCCAGCCCTGGCAAAAAACTGCAAAAAAAAAAAAAGTTTCCATACTCTTATACTTAAACTAAAATAATAATGTCCTGATTATACTGTCAGCAATAATTATGTACAGCTGTCGTGCATTTTATGCAATTGGGAATGACTTTGGGAAAACTAGTCTTAGTCTTTCTAATTGTATCCTTAGGTTGTGCCTCTTAATAAATAAACTGAAAGAATTGTCATTTATAGTGGTATATAACCTGCATGGCAAAGACATGTGATTAAAAAACTAGACTTATTAAAAAATGTTAATGGGAAAATAGACTATCATTAACTTGTCAGGGACTGTAGCAAAAAGGAATAAGTAATAAAGGAGAAAAGCATATATGTGCTTACCATGGTTAAGCTATTTGAATTGAGTCAGCAATTAAAATGCACAGCTATTGCGGACATGCTTTTAGATTCTTTTCAGTATAACTTTAATTAGGCAGCCATTTCGTGTAAATGCATCGACAAAGCAGGGATTTGTGATTCCAGTGTACCTAAGCAGCCATGGGATTTAATCACAAGATAATGGGGGATAAATTGGGAAATAACATGATACGATTGGTATATTGTATATTTTTCTTTTTATTAGTGTGCCGGTCCAACAAAAGCCCCTGGGTCTGTTTGACTTGTTCAAGTGTCCACTGTGGAAGGTAGGTGACATGCTTATTATTTCACTGCCCTGTTTACTCTGTAAGATTCGCCTTTAAGCTTTATGTCAGAGTTTTATTGATTTGGATTTAGTACCATTGTTAATCATAATGTAGGGCTTCCCTCTCCAGTTAAATTCCTTGGTTCTGTGATACAGCCAGAAAAAAAATCTAGGGAAAAACCCTTTCATATTGATACTTAGAAGAATTAGTTTGATGATCAAAACTGTCTATTAGTAATACTTGATTGAAATGATGAAATAAGGGAACTTTAAAATCTTGAAATGAATGTTTACCTAAGGTTGTTTTTTCAACCCTTTATTTAGGGTAAGATTTAAGCACACATGTAGAGAGAGTATAATTGAACCCCATGTTCTTATCATCTGTCTTCAACGTGGCCAGTATTGTTCCATCTGTTACCTACCCCACTCCCCACCTTTACTGACTGTAGAATTAAATCTCAAATATCATCTCATTCTTCTGGAAAAGAAAACAATAAAATATTTACAGATAAAGGAATTCTCTTTGAAATGACCTTATTATGGAGTTCATTATTAATTCCTATCTGAGATGTACTAAATATTTCATTATCCCATTAAGACATTTTGCTTTCAGACTGGGCTTGGTGGCTCATGACTATAATCCTAGCACTCTGGGAAGCCAAAGCCAGAGGATCCCTTGAGCTCAGGAGTTTGAGACCGGTCTGAGCAAGAGCGTGAACTCACTTATACTAAAAATAGAAAAATTAACCATAGGGTGGTGGTGTGTACCTGTAGTCCCAGCTATTCAGGAAGCTTAAGATTGGCTGAGCCCAAGAGTTTAAGGTTGCTGTGAGCTATGATGACTCCATGGCACTTGACCCAGGGTGGCAGAGTGAGACTGTCTCAAAAAACCCCCAAAAATTATTATATATTTTTTTGCTTCCTTAGGGACTTAAATTTCCTACCACCCTATTCTAGTTCATTTCCTCTTAGTTTTTGGCTTCAAAATGATAATACTTAAATAACTTAAGTAACTCTTTTCTTTTGATACAAACTCAAGTAAATACCAAGTTCTGTGTTTTTTGTCTAGTTTGTAGAATATTTATTTCTATTGCTCTGTAGCTTAGAAAATCTACTTTGAATTTACTTTAGAAATTCATAGCTTAGCAGCAAACAGATGAGAAATTATACTGACTCCCACAGGCTGAAATCTATGTTATATTTATCTGGAGTATTTCCCCATTGTTATTTTAAAATCCTTACTGAATGAAGAAAGCATCTTTCTACAGTAAACTTTTGATTTTTCATATTTTGAGTCCTGGAATTTAGTATTTTTTCCATGTACACTTAAGAGTACCTTTGGAAAATGTTAACTGCATATCTTAACTGTGGCTATTGTGGTTTTGAAATCTCTAGGATTTGGGGAACCTGAAAATACTTTGTACAGATAACTTTTTTTAAAAAAAGAAGAAAAGTAGAAGCACTTAAATTCTGCACTTGAAGAGACAGATTCCTCTCCTAGATTTTGAGAGGTGAGAATTATAATGCCATAAAATTTATATAGTTCTGTTCTTCAGTTGTCTCATAGTGCTCTACAACTTAACTCTTGAGGGTCATGTGCCAATCAAGATTCGCCAAACTCTCCAAAATTGGAGAGATTGATGTTCTTAATAGCAAGCACCAAACAATTCTCTAAGCAGGTTTTGGAAAACTAAATTGAAAAATTTCTAGATTCTGTAGGTGGACTGTTTCGGTTGCAAACATATTTAGATTTAGAAATTTGACAGCGTTTTGGAGAAATACAGTTAAGTAGATTAAACAGATAATTGAGAGTAGCCTGAATTTGGATCTCCACTTTACTTAGCTAATTGGTTAATTTTCTTTTATCGTGTTATCCTAGGTATTGATTGCCAAATATACTGATTTTTCAGTAATTTTAGGCTACTTGTAGGGGAATGTTGAATATTTTTTCAACTAGGGAGCATAGGTTATCAATAGCATATATGAATAATATATTCTGTTGGTCTTCATGACACCATCCTATGTAAGTTATTTTTCAACTTTTTGAGATCTATAGCTTGTATAGTGAAAATTTTCCTCTTGCGCTGTATACCAAAATGTCTAGTTAAAATTCAAAACTAGATGAAGGAAATTTTTTTTTACATTAGCTAGTTTATAAAAAATATTTAACTCCTTCTGACTAACGGTTTGGGTATTAGCCAAAACATTGCTAATCTTAATGTCATCAGTAATCACCCTTCTTACTTTATCACTTATATTGACGGGAACCATAGAATATGGCATATGGTAGATTTGGAGACCATAGTGTTCCAGAATTATATGTACTCTGTAAAAATGGTCAGTTTTCAAAGACTTGAAAGTAGAAATGCCTTTTATTGTTACTGTTTATTATTATTGCTATAGCAATAAATTACCATTATTTTTCATGGCAAAGTATTATAAATATATGATAAGAATAGGAAATTAAGAAGAGTAGATATTGAACATATATGATGAATTAGAGTTTACCTTTTAAATTAGTAGGTGTTTCTTGGCCTGTGCAATAATGTATTATCTCAAAATATGTGGTTAATGTGACCACCTTCTAAGCATTTATGTTAAACATAGAAAGAGAAATACTAATAAAATAATCACATTCATTTGTTATATGCCGTGGATTATTTAATCACCTAACAACCCGTAAGACTCAAAATACTATTATCTCCATTTTATAGATGAGAAAACAAACAGAGAAGTTAAATATCTCACCCAAGCTTACATGAACTGGCTGTGACAGAGCCTGCTCTTGAACCTAGGTAGCCTAGTTTTGAGCTTATACTCTTATTATTTGACTTTAAAATTCATTTTAGTCCAGTTTTGTGGACAGAAGATGCATATTTAAAAAGTACAGTGAAAAAATGGGAAAAGAATATGATCAGTTTAATAGTACCGTGAATGTGTCCAGTTTTCCTGGGTATAGGTAGAGACTAGGCTTGGAGTTGCTCTTTCCCTACTCACCACAATTATCCTACTTTTCCCAAGGTAAGTGTTGCTTCTTGTGCAATTAAGGTGCCTCATGATGAAAATATTATCTACATTCTCTGAGCCTATTTATTTTAGTACCATTTAAACAACATTTGCTTTTACTAAGTTTTGAAGTAGTTCTTGCCTTCTACAAATTGTCTGCTTTCTAAGACCTGGGAAGGTCTTTGTTAATGGGTCATTATGAAAATTTTGAGATAGGCTCAGTGCCTATAGCACAGTGGTTGCAGCGCCAGCCACATACACTGAAGGTGGCAGGTTCAAACCTGGCCCGGGCCAGCTAAACAACAATGACAACTGCAACAAAAAATAGCTGGGCGTTTTTGTGGGCGCATGTAGTCCCAGCTGCTTGGGAGGCTGAGGCAAGAGAATCGCTTGAGCCCAAGAATTTGAGGTTGCTGTGAGCTGTGATGCCATGGCACTCTACTGAGGGCGACACAGTGAGACTCTGTCTCAAAAAAAAATTTTATTTTGAGATTAGAAAAAATTAAGAAATGTAAAATCTGTGTGGATAGAAAGAAATGAAGCCCTCCCAGCAACACTGATAATCTGAGCAAGTTGAAACTTGTGTGGGTGAATCAGAAAGGATGCTATGGACTATGTTTCTTGGAAGTGAAATAATGCACCATAACAAAGTCTGTTCAAAACTTTCATGGTTACCTCTGTATAAGATCTTCACAGCAGGGGTCAGTGGAAGCAGTTTGTGCAGTTTTTAGTTGAAGGCATAGGTGAATTTGGCTGCACACCATGTACATACGAATACTTATTTCATTTTCATTTTGCTTGTAATAAGGTGAGTTATTAAGCTTGAATTGCAAAATGTTACAAAATTTTTAGGAACATAATCAAATTTTGATTATCTTTGTACATGTGAAGAGATAATAGTATTTGTAAATTTAAGATGATTTGTGTTTCATTTAGATTGTTTCTAAGCAAATGTGTTTCCATATGACTGGAACTGATTCTTCAGACTTGCAAATGAAAGATTTGAAGACATATTGATGAGAAAGAAATGAAAGATTATCCTGTTTCCATATTTGACTCTCATGTTTTATATTAAGCAGCAATCTAAGCAGAGCCTATGGCCCTGTGGGAAGTGGTTGAGTAATTTAGTTTACAGAGCTTGTCTTTGATAATAGTTCAAATTGGAGGTTAGCAGTATGAGAAAGTATCAGCAAAGGTGTTTATAAGTGATAATATTAATGATGTTAAAACTGATTAGCATAAATAATGCCTTTCCTTGCCTGAGCCTAGTATTGCATGTAATTAAAACTTGACTGTAGTATTTGCAAAAAGGGAGCATGTTTTAGGTATTCAGCTTAATAAATGACTAAATAATTGAATACTGTTACAGGATTTTTTAATTTTTATTTGATTAACATTTAATTTTTTAAAATCTCTTAGTACTTTAATCTCCAGAGCAATATTTAGATTAAAGTAAATTTTCGTTTGGTTTTTTTAAGGTATGTGAATGGCCATGCAAAAAAACATTATGAAGATGCACAAATACCCTTAACCAACCATAAGAAATCAGAAAAGCAAGATAAAGTTCAGCATACAGTTTGTATGGATTGCAGTAGCTACAGTACATACTGGTAAGTTAAAATTTTCTGGAAATGACATTCCTTACTATGTGAGTGCAGGTGTGCTCCCACTTTCCTTGCACTCTTCCATCCCCTGTCCCAGGCTCTAAGCCAGTTGCTGCTGCATTACCTGCTCTTAGTTCTGTCACAGGGGTCCGGGGCCTTGATGTCTGTCTGTCCTTATTCAGATTTCACTTTGAACTGTTCCTTTCAACTTCCAGGCCTCTTCTCCTCTCCTACAACCTGCTCCTTGTCCATCCCATTAAGTTTCAGGGATATATATCTATTTCTTTTTTGTTGTTCATAATTATAATTGCTTGTGTTATTTTTAGTTGACGAATAATATAAAAACTAATTATAAAAACAAAACTTATGATCCTACTGTTCAATTAACATTTTGCCATATAATCTTTAAAATTTTAACTTCTTTGTTTATGCAATTGTTTGGACAGTCTCTCTTCCCCCAGTACAGTTCTGTGCTCCTCTTCTAATCCCCCAGGGGTACATGTCAAGAATTTGTTGTATAGGCGGCTCCGCGCCAGCCTGAGGAGCTATTCGGCGGGGGCTCCAGAGCCGGGAAACGCTCCCCGCCATCAGGCTGCAGCTGGGAGCCGTTTTCCCGTCCCAAGACTAGGCCGGCGCCAAGACGCCGCAGCAGCGCGTCCCTCTAAAGCAAGTATTAGACCTGAGAACAGGGGCCTCCTGCTGCAAGGCTGCAGAAGCGAGGCGAGTTCCTGGGAGCTTCCTTTGCACTTCCCAGCGAGCAGGACTGAGTTGTAGCATAGCTCTACATTTCTGTCCAGCGCCTCGATTCGCAATCCTGGGATAAAATCCCGCAGGAAAAGCTTGAGAAGAAAAAATTGCTGGGTCTCAACAGTGCGGGGAATTATGGAGAGTTGATGAAGAAGGAAGACTGAACAGTGAAAAGACAAATTTGAAACAAGTCTGTATTCTTGAAGCTTGACTACATACAAACCACATATGTCAAGAAGAAAAAAAAGATCCAGTAGAAATATTTCACTCTGGGCAGCTAGTGAAAGTCTGTGCTCCAATGGTTTGATATTTAAAGTTGGCTTTTAGAACACTAGTAAGAAAATACAGTTGTGATCTGTGTTATATACACCAATGATAGTCACCGCTGATTTTGTCAGATCTATAAAAGCCAGAGACAGTGAATTTACCACAAACCAAGGTGATTGCCCACTGATCGTCCCATTTGCTGCTAATGATGCAAGTCTTCTATCTGATGCTGCTCATAGTCTGTCATTATGCAAATGGTAGACATTAACTGTGGTTGTCCTCAGAGATGGGCAATGGCAGAAGGTTATGGGGATTGGTTAATAAACAAGCCAGAGCTTATTCAAGATATGGTGAAACAAGTAAGAAATCAAGTGGGAAACCCCAGATTTTCAGTTTCTATTAAAATAAGGATCCATGATGCCCTTTCAAGAACTGTAGATCTTTGTCCAAAAGCTAAAGCTACAGGAGTTTCCTGGATCACAGTTCACTATGATGCCATCAAAATAATTAAGGAGAGTATGTCTATACCTGTCATTGCTAATGGAGACATCAGAAGCTTAAAAAGCAGAAAATGTGTGGCAGAATACTGGGACAGATGGTGTGATGGTTGCAAGAGGACTCTTAGCAAACCCGGCCATGTTTGCTGGATAGGAGGAAACCCCACTGAAGTGCATCTGGGACTGGGTTGACATTGCTCTTGGAACTTGGAACTCCTTACATGTGTTTCTATCAACATTTAATGTACACGATGGAAAAGATAACTTCTAGGCAGGAAAAAAGAATATTTAATGCTCTGTCAGGCACATCAGCAGTCTTAGATTACCTTACAGACCATTATGGCATTTATCTGGACTTCCTAAATTATTTTAATATATGTTTTATTTTATACCTATTATGAAACCAGAGGTGGTCACATCTAGGTTTTTACTTTTATCAATGGCTTTTAAACTTGAGTATAAAAACAGTCTCTGGGAATATTTTGAAAAATCAGTCCTAAACCCCTCCTCAGAGATAATTTTAAAGAAGACTCCAGGTGGTCCAAACATCCTCATCATCCTAAGTTCAAACATTACAAAACTGCTGTGAATCCTGTTGTGGATTGGGGGATGGAGGGATGGAAATTTTTTTCCTACTGGAATCATGTTTTTAACATTTTAAAATAAAGCTTATTTAATACTTAAAAAAAAAGAATTTGTTATATAGCCTTTCAGGCTTTTTTTTTTTTTTTTTAAGGTATCTCATCCTTTAAAAAGAGGTGGGAGGCTCTGTTTTCTCTCTGTAATATACGTGTCTGTTTCATATAAATGACAGTAAAATAAGTACCTATTTTTGTGACTACTTCAAACTAGGTTATTTAGTTTACAAGTGATTAGTGATCCATATCCGTTTGGTATGTTCAGAAAGTCAGTATATTTTGCAGTTTTATCTTTGGTGTGGAGCAATTTTTTTCTTTGACTAGTAAATATGATGAATAATTCTTGTTTTAATCAGTTTACCCTCAATTGAAATGTTTGTTGACACCGAAGGAAAAAATCCCCTTTGTAGATGTTTTTCTTTCCTTTTTTTTTTTTTTAAAGTGAGACAGAGTCTCACTTTATGGCCCTCGGTAGAGTGCCATGGCATCACACAGCTCACAGCTACCTCCAACTCCTGGGCTTAAGCGATTCTCTTGCCTCAGCCTCCCAAGTAGCTGGGACTACAGGCGCCCGCCACAACGCCCAGCTATTTTTTGGTTGCAGTTTGGCCGGGGCCAGGTTTGAACCCGCCACCCTCGGTATATGGGGCCGGCGCCTTACCGACTGAGCCACAGGCGCCGCCCTGTAGATGTTTTTCTTGCCAGACAGCTGTGGAATGTCACATGAAGGCAATGCTGGGCAGAGATTAGAATTTAAAGTCCAAATACCACTTTAAATTCACACCTTCTACTGAAGTGCTATGGCAGTCCTTTCTACATTGTGCTTAAGTTGATAGTTGTATCAGGGAAAGGTACCCATCAAAAGGAAGGAAAAAAAGGCCAGTGGTTTTACCAGGTTTTTAAAATGTTTATAAGTTTGTTTTTTTTTTTGTAGAGACAGAGTCTCACTGTACCGCCCTCGGTAGAGTGCTGTGGCATCACACGGCTCACAGCAACCTCTAACTCTTGAGCTTATGCGATTCTCTTGCCTCAGCCTCCTGAGTAGCTGGGACTACAGGCGCCCGCCACAACGCCCGGCTATTTTTCTGTTGCCGTTTGGGCGGGGCTGGGTCTGAACCCGCCACCCTTGGCATATGGGGCCGGTGCCCTACACACTGAGCCACAGGCGCCACCTAAAATGTTTATAAGTTTAATGTTATTAAATTTTAGCCTATTGAATAAATTCTTGAAATTTAGTCACTACTACTTCAGTGATCCTCTGTGTAGAAGGTGTCCAGACCTAGAAGAGAGAGAAGCTAAAAGTAGATGGAGATTTGGTAACAAGGAAAATTTTGTGTAGATTTTCACATAAGGGTTAGTGCTCAGTTTATTGTTACTTGCTATTGTGAAATACTCCTTTCTACCAAAGTTAAGCATTAGCCACGTGGTTAAAGTGTTTTCATTAGTGTTTTTCCCTTTTCCTTCAGGAAACTTGTGTACTAGAACAACATATAGAACCATGTGTTTTTGTGTGCTCAGAAGTATTTCTGCTTAGATAGCAGAAATTAATATCATTCTTGAAGTATCTATCTCACAGTCATTGTCATAGGCCATGCCAGCTTATATGTACCAAACATTGAGAACATTCATTCTTCCTGATTTTCAGTTAGCAATGTGCGGGGAACTTTGGAAATACAGTTAAATCTCTATGTATTATAACAAGTTTGCATTTGCTTTTCTTGCTATTGGTAAGATTCTGAAGAAACTAACTTTTTGAGAATTATTTTAATGGAACATAATTATTTTCATTGGAATCTTTAAAATATAGATTATATATTTTAATGTTCTTATTTGTTAACATTTTAGAGGCATACTTTTATTAAATAGAAATTTGACTTTAATATGTTTTGTATTTAGAGTAGTATAGTCCGTTTATATGTCATTTCATGGCCAAATTGAAATTAAATGGAAAATCTTGATCCTTGAGGAGTATATGCCATGGCTGAGTCTTCTTGGCCAGTTGCCAGTCTTTTGTGTGAAGTTATACAGAGCTGCAAGTGTGTGGACACCCAGAGCTTCTGAAATGCAGGAAGGGAGTTGCAGCTGTTCACATTATTGGCTCATTTGTGGGTTTTAGAACAAAATGCCAGGGAATCACCCTGTAGCTTTATGCTGATGGCCAAAAAGGAATCTGTGATAGTTGTAAATTGATAATTAACATTCCTCCCACACCTCATTGTGATTAAGAAACAAAGAGAAAGATTTTCTATTTCTGTTAGAGGGCGGAGGAAAGATTTTCCAGTGCATTTTAACAATTTCACTTGAGTATATAAATTTTCCTTGAGCATTAATTAGATTGAATAATGGGCTTCAGTGGTAAAACACTGGTGCATGAGGTGTAACATTTGATTATTAAATATTTTGACTTTAGCTAATGTTAAAGTCCCTTTTGCAGTGTGCTCTCTGAGGCTTACGGTTTTTCTTTCTCTATTTTCCTCTTGCCAAGATTCCCTGCCCTATCCTATGTTTGCAGTCCTTTATGAAGTTATCACCGAACTCTCCCCTCTCCACCCCAACTCCAATTGTAGCTGGATGTAATCTCTCCTGAATTTAGAGTTCTTGGGATACTTGTAATTTCCTGCTGCATGCGAGTTATTTGTAATTGTCCTTGGAGACTGCAGACACCGAGTCTCAGATCTTCCTGTTTCCCCTAGTACTCAGTGTCTGGTGCAGAGTAGGTGATGTACATTTGAAAGATTGAATTTTGTTATCTGTCTTCCAAAAATGGGGAACATTCCACCAAATCTGTAATCTTGTGCCCTCTGATCATTTTAAAGGACTAAGAGGCCACAGAACATTTTTCCTTGCAGAAGGAAAGATCATGATGCTTTATTTCCCTCACAAGATAAGACACTCCTGTGAGCAGCTCCCCTGTTCTAATATAAACAGGGCGTCCAGATGGGAAGCACTTATCAACCAAGCAGAACAACATAACATAGGTCACTATTTCAAATGAGGGGAAGCAATGCCAAAGGAATAATTTTGATGTGACATAGCCCTACTCCTTGAGGAGATAGATTAAGATGAAACTGAAAGGTAAATGAAGATTTCGATAAAAATGAAAATCTTCCCAAGATTTTCACATAAGAGCTAATATTCAGTTTATTGTTTAAGTAATATTTCCTTTCCTTCCCTCCCAACTTCCCTTCCTTAACTAATATAAATGGAATTGTGTGTACGTATACATTATTGTAGTTGAAAAGAAACAAAAATTGGAACCAAAGGAATTTTGATTTCTTACAGGTAGGCATTTGGAGTTAATAAATACAAAATACTGAACAGATAATTTTTTTAAATCTAACACAGTGCTGTCAACATGGTGCCTGAAGTTCTGAAAATGGAGAATTATGAAAGGAACATTAAAAGCAAATTACTAGAATGTTTTCTTCCTGGCAGATAATATTTCAGAGCATCCTTTCAGTCAAAGAAATATTATGAAATGTGAATCAATTTGTTTGTCTAGAAAAAGAAGGCTTGTATTTCAGATTTTAAACACATATGATGAAAATGTGTCAAACGATTTGTGAACCAAGTGTATGGTGCCCCACGATCATACTAATGTACACAGCTATGGTTTAATAAAAATAAAAAAATAAATAAAAAATAAAAAATTATTGCATCTAGTAAAAAAAAATAAAAAAATAGCAATTTTAATTAAAATTAACAGAAATAAAGCTTTATTGTATGAGTTTAAATTGATACTGAATTTTCTTTCTTTCTTTTTTTTTTTTTTTTTGGTAGAGACAGAGTCTAACTTTATCGCCCTCGGTAGAAGTGCCATGGCGTTACACAGCTCACAGTAACCTCCAACTCCTGGGCCTAGGCGATTCTCTTGCTTCAGCCTCCCAAGGAGCTGGGACTACAGGTGCCCGCCACAGTGTCCGGCTTTTTTTTTGTTGCAGTTTGGAAGGGGCTGGGTTTGAACCCACCACCCTTGGTATATGGGACCAGCGCCCTACCCACTGAGCCACAGGCACCACCATATACTGAATCATTTTCTAAGGCAGTTGTGATTAAAAATAAAGCAGAAAACTTTTATTGACTATATAAACTATTTGGACACAAATTTTCAATGTTTTAAAAAATTAGAGAACAAAGAGAAGACTTTATTTAAAAACAGTATTTTGTAGTTTAAAAAGAAACTTTCTAATAGAAGCAGTCTTAAATCATAAGAGGCTCTTCCTTAGTAAGCTGGCCCTTGTTCGTTTTTAACGGAGGATATGGGTTTTCTTTGCAGGTATTCTTCTAATTTTCCATAATTGACTTTTTGATGGCAGCACACCAGAATTTAATAAAATAATTTAAAAATGTGCTTGTTTTCTAAAATAATTCTTTTAGATTTTAACTTTCCTCAGTTTGAAATAGATGAAGTCACTAGAATATTTTTCAGTATCTCTGTCATATATAAAAAAACCAGAGGTCAAATTGCCTCTAAATATAAAAATGTTATGTAAGTAAATGAAAATGAATTTAAAATTTAATGAAGGATCTGTCACTGTCCCCTTTTTGATGGGTATTTTTTTGCATAAAGGTTTTTTTTTTTTAATTTGGGGTTTTAGTATTGTACATGCTGTACTGTATAAAGATAGCTTTGTAGCTAGTGGATTAAAGGACTTATTTCTTTACTGTTGCATAAAAAATCAGGTTCATTTGTATGACTATTCCTCTTTGTTTCAGATGAGTGAAGAGTGGTTTGGTTTGAGGATATTTTAATTCTTCAAAGAATATGATAGGAAACCTTAAGACATGGACAACTTCAATAGTATACATAATAGCAATGAAAAAAAAAACCCTAGAATTTTAAAGCTGAGAAAGAGAGATTTTTTTTTTCCTGTCCTGGATGTGATATCTGTATCAGTCAGTACAGCAGCAGTTGAGCAATTAAATGTGGCTAGTGTGACTGAAGAATGAATGTTTTGTTTTTAATTAATTTAAATGTAGATAGCTACATATGGCTTGTAGCTACTATTGGATATTACAGCCTCAAACTATTAAAATTTAATATTAAGTACATTGATGTAATAAAACTTTCAAAACCTTCAAACAGAAACTTCAAAAAAGAAAATAAGCCAGTTTTATTAATTAAAATGCTGTATTTACAAATTAAAACAAATCTTGCCCACTAAGATACATCAAAAAGAAAAATTGTGATATTGCAATTTACCTGAAGTCTTTCAACATATTTATTATTACAGGAAACTCCAGATTACTGTACCATTAGAAGCAAAAAATACATTTATAAATAGCCATTTCTCATTAAAAAAACTAAGAATGTTGAAATGAAAGGGAGTACACTATTAGAGTTTACAAAAGAGTAGAAAGCATATATGATATACTAAAAGATGAAATGCCAAAGCCATTTCCATTAAATCAGAGACAAGTGGGTGGCGCCTGTGGCTCAAGGAGTAGGGCGCCTGTCCCATATGCTGGCGGTGGCAGGTTCAAACCTGTCCCCGGCCAAAAAAAAAAAAAAAATCAGAGACAAGACAGAAATACTTCCCATCATCATTTACATGACTACTGCTATTATTAAGCATTGTTTTGGCAGTTCTAGTTTTTGCATTAAGACAGTAAGTGAAATAATTGGTGTAAATATTGGACCAAAGATAAAACTATTGCTATTTTCAAATAATATGATAGGATGCCCAGAAAGCCCAGGAGGACTCTGGTAGAAAACAGCACTACAATTAATAAGAAATTTTGGAAAGCTGACACGTGATAAATATACAAAACTAATAAATTTCTCTTTGTTAGCACTCATCAATTGAAGATGGACATGATCAAACAAAAACAATTTTCAACAGAATGACAAAACTATCAGTTATACGTAGGAATATGTATTAAAGAAAGGTACCAGATCTTTTATGAAGAAAACGTGGTATTATAAGCAGTCCCTTTTCTCCCCTGATTTTTGCCTTCAAAACTTTTACTTGCAACAGAGTCTGGTTTACATGGTGGTCCTCAAACATATTGTGAACAACATCAAAAAAAAATCTGAAAGCTGATGTGTTGCCTTTACTCAGTGAATAAACATTTGCTGAGAACCTGCTGTATGCTAAGGATCTAGATTTCAGAGCAGCAGTATCCAAAATAATGCACTGGGTGTATGGGAAGAAACTTCAATTAAAAATGCAAGTTTTTATTCGGGGAGGGGATAAAAGAAGCTTTGTCAAATATGCAACATACCTGTGGCCAGAAGTTTGCAGATTTGAATGGTGTGTGCTGTGAACAACACACAGTCTCCTGAATCAGGGATATCACTCTGTTCACTTTCAGCATTTTACTTACGGAGGAAGTAAATCCATATTAAGTTGTTTAGCCAAACGGACGCATATTCTTAAAGATTTTTCCAAAAAATCTCTGAAAGATAATAATGTAAACCACTGATGGCCAAGGGAAAGGCAAATGGACACACTTTCCTACTCTGAGCGCATCATACGAGATAAATTATTGGCATCTATTAACTAATAGATGTGCTAAGTTAGACAAGTGTTTAAAAATTATTGGGAAGACTATAGGAGGTATAAATTTATATCCACTCTTTTTTTTTTTTTTTTTTTTGTAGAGACAGAGTCTCACTTTATGGCCCTCGGTAGAGTGCCGTGGCCTCACACAGCTCACAGCAACCTCCAACTCCTGAGCTTAAGCGATTCTCTTGCCTCAGCCTCCCGAGTAGCTGGGACTACAGGCGCCCGCCACGACGCCCGGCTATTTTTTTTTTTGGTTGCAGTTTGGCCGGGGCCGGGTTTGAACCTGCCACCCTCGGTATATGGGGCCGGCGCCCCACCGACTGAGCCACAGGCGCCGCCCTTTATATCCACTCTTAATTATTTAGAACCTGTACTATATGTGTAGTGTACTTTGAGAAATTAGTTTAATAGTTTCTATTAGTATGAGAGGGTGGGCGCGGTGACTCATGCCTGTAATCCTAGCACTCTGGGAGGCCAAGGTGGGTGGATCACTTGAGCTCATGAGTTAGAGACCAGCCTGAGTAACAGTGAGGCCCCCATCTCTACTAAAAAAAAACAAAATTGAGCCCAAGAGTTTGAGGTTGCTGTGAGCAATGATACCATAGCACTCTACCAAGACTCCAATGTCTCCTCTTTGAGTTGTACCTCATTTTATTACCAGTTTTCATTCAAATCCACTGGGGAATGGGATGGTTTTGCTTTTGTTTCTTGATTAGAAATCACTTGATTCTGAAAGTCTTGTGAGAAGACATGGCGAGAAACGGAGTCAGTTGCACACACCACAATGGCAGAGAAAGGGAGGAGGTGTGGTTAATTTTTTAACTTGATTAGGAGCCTGATGAAAACAGTTTAAAGACTTCTTTTTAAACTGTTTATCTTTAGAATAAAGATGCTTTATCTCTTAGAATTAGAGGGGACATGTAGTGCAGGGTAGAAACAGGAAGGAAACAAGTGTTTCCTAAAGTTAGAATTTTTTAAAGGAAGTAAACCCACATTAAATCCTAGGATAAGAAAATTACTGAGCTAGGGCGGCACCTGTGGCTCAGTGAGTAGGGCACTGGCCCTACATACCCCCAGGGTGGCGGGTTTGAACCTGGCCCCGGCCAAACTGCAACAAAAAAGGGCCGGGCGTTATGGCGGGCACCTGTAGTCCCAGCTACTCAGGAGGCTAAGGCAAGAGAGTACCCTAAGCCCAGGTGTTGGAGGTTGCTGTGAGCTGTGATGCCATGGCACCTACCGAGGGTGACAAAGTGAGATTCTGTCTCTAAAAAAAAAAAAAAAAAAAAAAAAAATTGAGCCATGCTGCATGTTTTCATTTTTGGAGAAGGGGGAAAGAAAATAAACATGGAGATGACCAAATGAGGAATAGACAGCTAAGTTAATGGTGTAAAATGGAAAATACTGAGGGGTAAGATAATTGGGGGATAGTATATGGAATGAAAGCTTAAGTCTAAAAGTAGAGCCAATAACACTGAAATGAAAGGGAAGATTGGGAGAAAAGGGTAGGAAAGAAAAAAAATCTAGGCCAAGCTGACATTATGGAGACCAAATATTATAGCTTAATTTGGTTACGGATGGATTTGAAAGCTACTGTATAAGGGAGAGGGAAGAAAGATATGCTGAAGGGAATACTAAGTATAGAATAGAGTGGTATTCAAAAAGAGGAGAAAAGGTTTTGGAGAGATTATAGAAAAGTAACAGGGATTAGGCATGCTTAGGTACTATACATTAGAAATTAATCAAAATATAAAAGTACACATAAGGAATAAATGTAAAGAAAAAATTAGTTTCATTTTTGCTGTTTGTTGGAGTAAACAGAATTGAAAATAACTTAAGCTGAGATTTTGTTCTTTTATCTGCCCTTTTTTTTTTGGAGACAGAGTCTCACTATGTCGCCCTTGGTAGAGTGCTGTGGCGTCACAGCACAGCAACCTCACACTCTTGGGCTTAAACAATTCTCTTGCCTCAGCCTCCCAAGTAGCTGGGACTACAGGTGCCAGCCACCATGCCTGGCTATTTTTTGGTTGGAGTTGTAACATGCTTTTTTTTTTTGATCAAATTTACTTGGTCCTTATGTATGTTCTTTCATTGCATGGTAGCGAAATTAGCTGTATACTCTTCTTAACAGCAGTATGCATATTATACCATATTGTACATTTAATTGGTAATTTATTAACTATTGGCTTAAAAGACATCTTTACATAGCCAAGATGATAACGTTACTTGCCTTAGGTCTTAGAAGACACCCATCTTCTTACCTTCCTTTTTTTATGTCCTATTTTCTATCTAACATTTCTAATATGTTGCCTAATGTGACTTCTAAATTTTTTAATGTTCAATTAATTTTTATTAAATATTCTTTCTACTAAGTATAGAAACGAATCTTTGTGCTTATCTGAGTAGTCTATTGGAAATAAAGTTCACTTTTACTTGAAGAATGCACCTAAAATCACTAAATAAAAACTTGAGTTTTACCTGTATAGACTAAAGGTTGGTTATATTATCTGGTAATCCCTGTTTTCTGTTTGCTTAACATATGAAGTCCTGTGTATGTGAAGAGATGGTAATCCCCAGACCGTCTCACCTAGTGAAACTGATCAAGTTGTCTGAATCCTGCCCAGGTTCCTCCTGTCACAGTTTCTTAGTGTCAGTAGTATGTATTTACAGAAGAAAGGAGAGCAGAGCTGTTCATGTGCTACATATTGTAGCTGCATTTTGGGAAATGTGTATTTTCACCTCGGGCTTTTAACCATATTTTATAATGTTTATTTCAAAATGAGAAATGCATTCCAAGTTTCAGAGGACAAATCTGTAAGTTTAGAAATACAACCTGTAAGTTATGTACATTTTTGAATTTCTCATTCAAGAAATTCAAGAAGGGAAAATTAAGAAGAGTGGCTAAATTTTTTTTCAGGTGGTAGAAGTAGCATAATTCTGACCAAGTAGCTTCAATACAATTATAAAACGAGAAGAGGTTTTAGAACTAACTTACTGTAAGTCTTGTCTATTTGCCTGGGAACTTTTTAACACAAGTCACGAACACGTATTACTGGGATAATTTTCATTTTGAAAGCAGTCATATCTGAAGACTAAAGCACCAGGTAATATTTAAACACATTTGCCACTTATTTTCTTCTTACCTCTGGGCCAGGGAGGAAGAAGAAATCAAACCAGGGAATGTAGGTATCTGGAGAGGAGTGTGCCGTGAGGCTAGTGGTTATGCTAAAGAAGGAAACATTTGATTTTCTGCCACATGCCAGGCACTCTCATTCTTAGAACTTTTGACCTAGGAAGCTGGTAAGTAAGTAAAATAATACTTAATATAGTGTGGTGAATTCAAACAGTACAAAAGTTATATCCTAAAAGTAAGTGTCTCTCTCAGTGACTATAGAAGCAGTTAGAATTGGCTCTTCAGAAATAGAGACAGCTGGGAAGCCGAGGTGAGTGGATTACTTAAGCTCAGGAGTTCAAGATCAACGTGAGCAAGATCAAGACCCTGTCTCTAAAAAACAGCCAGGTGTTGAGGCAGGCGCCTGTAGTCCCGGCTACTCGGGAGGCTGAGGCAAGAGTTTGAGGTTGCTGTGAGCTATGACGCCACGGCATTCTACCCAGGGTGATAGAGTGAGACTTCGTCTCAAAATAAATAAATAAATAAAGACAGCTTTAAAAACTTAAAAATATCCTTTTTTAAACTGGTGAAACCAAATCTAAAATAAACAAATTGAGTTCTTAATAGTTCAATAAAGTTACATTTCTTACTTCTTTATAGTACTAGGTAATATTACAGGATTTTAGAGCAGGTAGTGTCTGAGATACTCTATATGCCCTATATAGCAGTGCGATATAACAGAAATAATACAAGTTACATATGTAATTTTAAATATTCTAGTAACCATATTAAAAGTAAAGCAAAAAGAAACAGATGAATTTAATTTTAATTGTATATTTTATTTGACCCAATATATCCAAGATATATCATGTCAGCATATAATTACTATAAACATTATTAGAGATAGTTTGTATTCTGTTTATATGAAACAACTTATATTTTATAGGACATCTCAATTCAGAGGCTCAATTTTCATCAGAATATTTGATATGCATTTAAAGTAACTGTTAAAAACTGTTCTAAACTTTTTTTTTTAATTTCAGATTAATATGAGGGTACAAATGATTAGGTTACATTGTTTGCATGTGTTAGGTAAGGTCCCTGTTGTAGTTGTGTCCTGCACCCAGGAGGTGTGCCATAACACTGTAAAGTGGGCCCTTACATTGTGCCCATTAGGTGGGAGTACATCATTTCCCCTCTTTCCTCACCTCTCCCCCACCTCCTCCAACTTGAATTGAATTGAGTTTTTTTTTTTTTTTCTTTTTTTTTGGCCGGGGCTGGGTTTGAACCCACCACCTCTGGCATATGGGACCAGTGCCCTACTCCTTGAGCCACAGGCACCGCCCTGAATTGAGTTTTTTCTCTTGAATGGGCATGTATTAGTTTGTCTAGTGGCTTCGTATTAGTATTGAGTACATTGGATACTTTTCCATTCTTGTAGTGCTTTATTAAACAATATTTTCTGACTCTATCCAGGTAAATATAAAAGATGTAAAGTCTCCATCTTTTTATGGCTGAATACTATTTCATTAAATACATATACCATAGTTTAATAATCCGTTCATGGACTGATGGGCACTTGGGTTGTTTTCACATCTTGGCAGTTATGAATTCTAAACATTGTTAGAAGTTTTTCAGTAAAATCATTTTTCTCTAATATTTGTACCAGTATTGACAAAACTGACTAATTTTTTAAGAACAATTGATTTGACTCAGAAGTAAAAACATGTAAGTTTCAAAATATCTGTCCAAGTTAAGTAAATCCATTAAGTCTTGTGATAGTATTGTCAACATGAAATTCAAATTGTATATCAAATTGTATATACTGAAAATGGACTCTAGTTTTTCAGCAAAGTATTCTTTGAATTTTTCTCATAGGTTTTGTACTCAGTTTACATAATACTATCTCTGTTGTATGTTAATTCAAGTTGAAAAACGTGTGCAATCGGGCAGTGCCTGTGGCTCAAAGGAATAGGGCGCTGGCCCCATATGCTGGAGGTGGCGGGTTCAAACCCAGCCCTGGCCAAAGACTGCAAAAAAAAAAAAAAAAAAAAAAAGAAAAACGTGTGCAATCATTATTTTGTATTCTTAAAAACTTCAATTTTAAACATAAATTCTCGTACCTGTCTAGCTAGGTTACACACTTACTTCCTCCTCGGATCTTCAAATTTAGCTCATTCATATGCATTGTGATATGGGGGGAAAATGTAAAGCACACTGAGATTTCTAAAAATTGATTTCTGGTTTACTCTTTGTTGAATATTAGCAAGCTTTTTTTTTTTTTTTCAAAAGTCTTGAATTAGAGTTAACAGTACAGTAAATCTTTGTAAAACTTCACGACTCACTGGCTAAATAACGTGCTGTCATTCAGTTCATTGTCTCCTCTTTCAACAGTTTTCATATACATGTGGTGATTTGTAGCATTTGCACATACATGCTGAACAATTTTATTAACTGCCTCCATGATACAGTCTGTCTCAGGGTACAGTTACTTGCAATATGTGTGACATTGTAGAACACAGTAATAAGGTGAATCCAATATATCTAGATTTTTGATTGAACAGTGTTTTGATAGAAACTAGCCTTTTCATGACTGATGGTGATAGAAAAATATTAAAAAATGTCTATAGGATATCATTTTTTTAAAGATTACAAACAGATGAAGGCATTTCTTTTGTAAATTTGGAAGTTCTGAGACATCAAAATATTAGTTGGACAGTATTTCTTGTAAAACTCATCTAAAACTAAAAATAAAAGTACTTGGAATTTTTCAAATGTGACTTGATTGATCTTTAATGTTAGCAAGGTCTTTTATTTACTGACAGTTGCATGGTGGGAGTTCAGTTGAAGATCTTTCACTTTTTGTAAAATAATCCTTTTTAATCTCTTCTTCATAATTTAAAAATGTAATTAATTTTCTTAACTGAAATAATTGAATTTTTCATCTAAATTTTTCATGCTAAATATTATGTCAGCATATGATCAATATAAACATTATTAGAGATAGTATTTGCACATATATTCTGAACAATTTTATTAACTGCCTATTTTCTATCTTGAGCAAGAATCTAAGCCATTTTATAGCTTGTTAGACCTTCATTTGAAAATTAAATATTTTTCTATTCTTTTGCGCTAGAAAAATGATTTTATTTGTATTAAAATAAGTATTTCACTTTAATTACCATTTATGATTTAAATAGGTTTCACTGTAACTCAAGTTGTCTTTATGAATCTATGCTACATTACTGCGTGAAATCATTTTAACTGAGTCACTTTTTCTTGACATAGATTAGATTGGCGCTAATGCTTTTGTGTAAGGCTAGAAATGACACATATACCCAACTGTGCACTGCCATGTATCTCTTTTTATTTTATTTAATTAAGTAATTAATTAATTGATTGATTGATTTTGAGACAGAGTCTCCAGCTGTTGCGCTTTGTAGAGTGCCATGGCGTCATAGTTCACAGCAACTTCCAACTCTTGGGCTCAAGTGATCCTCTTCCCTCAGTTTTTCTATTTTTAGTGGAGATGGGGGTCTCACTGTTGCTAAGGCTGGTCTGGAACTTGTAAGCTCAGGCAATCCACCTGCGTCAGCCTCCCAGAGTGCCAGCCTCCCAGCAGCCACCATGCCCTGCCCTATTGTAAATAATTTAATAATAAAAACAAAATATAAGAACAACATATGGTCTGTCAACTGCAAAGTTGTATTTAATTGAAAAAGATTCTATACTATTTCAGTTATTAAATAAAAACTTAATTAAAATTTTTAAGGATTAAAATTTAGCTCCTTAGTTACAATAGTCATATTAGTGCAGCTTTGGACTCTAAAACAACTTATTTTCTTAGGTGATGAAAGTTTAGACAAGGTAAAGTAAGTACAACCAATTGATCCAGATTAACAGAGCAAGGTCATAAATAAGTCTGTATGTCAATATATGAAAATGTTTCTTTAATAAATATAAAGTAATTTTTTCCTTTTCTTTTTTTTTTTTTTTTTTTTTTTGTGGTTTTTGGCCGAGGCTGGGTTTGAACCCACCACCTCTGGCATATGGGACCGGCACCCTACTCCTTGAGCCACAGGCGCCACCCAATATAAAGTAATTTTATATCCTAGGCTGAGTCCATGTCATACCAAAAAGAATTTCCTTAATAAGAAATAAATCAGGGCGGCGCCTGTGGCTCAACGGGTAGGGCGCCGGTCCCATATGCCGGAGGTGGCGGGTTCAAGCCCAGCCCCGGCCAAAAAAAAAAAAAAAAAAAAAAAAAAGAAATAAATCAATTATTGAATTTTTTTGTTTTGAGACAGAGCCTCAAGCTGTCGCCCGCGGTAGAGTACTATGGCATCACAGCTCACAGCAACCTCACTCTTGGGCTTAAGCTATTCTCTTGCCTCAGCCTCCCTACAGGCACCCGCCACAACGCCTGGCTATTTTTTGGTTGTAGTTGTCGTTGTTTGGCAGACCCAGGCTGGATTTGAACCTGCCACCTCTGGTGTAGGTGTCTGGTGCCTTAGCTGCTTGAGCTACAGGTGTCGAGCCTTTCCTTTTTCTTTTTGGAGACGGAGTCTTAAGCTGTCACCCTGGGTAGACTGCTGTGGCATTATAGCTCACAGCAACTTCAAACTCTTGTGCGTAGCAATTCTCTTGCCTCAGCCTCCTAAGTAGGTGGGACTACAGGCACCAGCCACAACGCCCAGCCATTTTTTTTTGTTGCAGTTAGTTGTCATTGTTGCTTAGCTGGCCCAGGTCACGTTTGAACCCGCCACCCTTGGTGCATGTGGCCGGCACTGTAACAGGCGCCGAGCTAAAACAACCTTTTCTTTTTTCGTGTCAGTTAGGGGTATACTTCTCAGTAGATAACAGCATCCTGTAAATGTGTGTAAAGTGATCTGAATTTGCTGTTAGACTTTGTTTCCCTTATAAACACTAGCATTTAGAATTGCTTTTATTTTGGACACTGATTATTGTTTTATTTGAACTGCAAGCATAAATTTATGCAAATATAAAATGAAAATGTAAGCAGGAAATAAAATTGAGTAACAATGTAGTTTCATTCTTCAGTGAGTGCTTAAGGTTCATGGGGTTATCCAGTGCCTTAAGCCCAAATTTACAAAGTAGGTCTTAGCCTTTTAACATTTATGCTGAGAGGGAGCAAAGAATTAAACCTTTTCACTAATTCATGTGTTTGTTACAAAAGCAGTAAAAAATTATTCTCTTGCCAGTGGCACTTCGATAATAGAAAAATGGTCCAGAATGTAAAAGATTGCTTTTGTTATTTGTAGAAATGTTAGAAATTGACCCTGGGGCATAAGAGAACTCCTTAGAAAAATCTTGATTGACAGCATGGTGGTCAGTTAACAGGGTGTATTCAGTAATTACATATATGACATTGTCATTAAAGTTTTCAGAAGCATCCACTTAAAATTTTTGTGAATAAATTTGAATAAAAGACACAGTCATGCTTTTGTGTGTAATATTTTTCTTTGTTTTTTTGTTTCTTTTTTTTTTAAACTTTCTCCTATCCCTTTCTCTTTTTTCAAAATAGACTGGTTTCAGATATATAAGAAATTTTTTTCTTGGATTCTGCCAGAGATGGCCTGATTGTTACTGATTGCTGTGCTTTCAAAATTTCGTTTGCTCAGAATGGTAGTGTTACTTTCATTATTCTTTGGAAGTTAATAACAAATGGTTTTATACAAAGCTGCACATTCAAAGGAATATTTTAGTGCTAGTTTTTAAGTTGGTTTTTTTTTTTTTTTTTTGAGACAAAGTCTCAAGCTGTCACCCTGGGTAGAGGGCCGTGACATCACAGGTCACAGCAATCTCCAGCTCTTGGGCTTAAGTGATTCTCTTGCCTCAGCCTCCCAAGTAGCTGCGACTACAGGTGCCCGCCACAACACCAGGCTATTTTTTTTTTTTTGTAGAGACAGAGTCTCACTTTATCGCCCTTGGTAGAGTGCCATGGCCTCACACAGCTCACAGCAACCTCCAACTCCTAGGCTTAGGCGATTCTCTTGCCTCAGCCTCCCAAGTAGCTGGGATTACAGGCGCCCGCCACAACGCCCGGCTATTTTTTTTTGTTGTTGCAGTTTGGCCGGGGCCGGGTTTGAACCCACCACCCTTGGCATGTGGGGCCGGCGCCCTACCCGCTGAGCCACAGGCGCCGCCCCGAACCAGGCTATTTTTTGATTGTGGTTGTCGTTGTTTGGCAGAACCCAGCCTGGATTTGAATCTTCCAGCTTCAGTGTATGTGTCTGGCCCCCAGCTGCTTGAGCTACAGGCGCTGGCCAAGTTGTTTTTGTTAAAATCGGCCTTATCCCAAGAAAAAATTAAATGCTAATGTAGAAGGTAAAGTTTATTATGTGCGATTCCTTATATTACTTTATAATTGACTTGCTAAAACTCACGCACAGTAACATCAGTTTTAAAAGATATCTTGAACATTTTTCTTCAAAGTATTTATCAGTTTCCTGAAAGATACAACCACTGTTTCATAGTTGTGTTTTCTTTCTTTTTTTTTTTTTTTTTGTAGAGACAGAGTTTCACTTTATGGCCCTCGGTAGAGTGCCATGGCCTCACACAGCTCACAGCAACCTCCAACTCCTGGGCTTCAGCAATTCTCTTGCCTCAGCCTCCCAAGTAGCTGGGACTACAGGCGCCTGCCACAACGCCCGGCTATTTTTTGGTTGCAGTTTGGCCGGGGCTGGGTTTGAACCCGTCACCCTCGGTATATGGGGCCGGCGCCCTACCGACTGAACCACAGGCGCCGCCCCATAGTTGTGTTTTCTGACACCTCAAAATGAAAGATTCATTCTTTACAACTCCTCTGAATTCAATTTATTTTATTTTATTTTTTGGAATTCAGTTTATTTTAATTAAATTGTTTTAAGTATACAGCTTTAACTTTAGTTTTTCTGTTCACATATCTTTACAGGTTAATTACCCTTCTTTCCCTGCTTTGCTTTTCATTTTCCCCTCCCCCAAATTCTCTGTTAATTTGGGTTGGAAAGTGTCACCATAAAGCTTTAGGCTTAATGTTACATGAAAAGAACTGGTGCTTTTTATTTCACTTTCCATATATTATGCGCTGCTAAAAAGACTGTAATACATGTAGCAGCTTATTGCATTTTCAAAGGAAAGACTGAGGAGCTTTTGAATAAAAACGTGAAAAGAAGCTAGTGTTCATTGCCTACGTGGCTTTTTAAGAAGGCTCTCAAAAAACATTCCACTGTGGATTCCAAGTCCTCTTTAAACTTACCACCAGCAGGAACTGCCTGCAGAGCCATGTGATCATCTTGGCAGCAGCCAGGGCTCTCAGTTTTTTCATTACTGTGGTTTCCTCAAGCTCTTTATATACGTTGATTAATATTTTCCTTGCAGTTATCGCTGTGATGATTTTGTAGTTAATGACACCAAGCTGGGACTGGTACAGAAAGTCAGAGAACACTTACAGAACTTGGAAAAGTAAGTAGGAGGTCTTGGGGGAAGGGGGGTAGAGTGGGATTGAGGGGTCTTTAGAATTTTTAGAATGGGATTTTTATCTGTGAGTTTCATAACTTCATTGTGCTTTTAATGCGATTGAAACATTGATAAAATAAACCTTGGGTTTGGATGTCTGAAACTTTCCCCATAGTTAACGGTTATAGCCGTGCCTTTATTTCATTTAACATTTGTCATAAGCCATATCTAAGGATCCCAGAGCCTTTTTTGAAAATTTTTACCCACCAGTTCATAAGCTATTCCATTTATTTGCAAGGGGAATTTTTAGAGGTGTAAGAAAAGTGCAGAAAATGATATATGATCACAATAACCTTTGGAGTTAGAAAATTCTTGTTAACACTGTTATGAGGACTGATTATACACACTAAGATTTATGCATTATTTTTAAGGGAAATTCGATTTAATTATCATATTGCCCACTGTGCATCTATACAGTAGCACTGGATCTGAGTGTATTCCTTTCCTTTTTTTGTTAGGGGCAGGATATATACCACTTGAAATTATAAGGAGCTGTGCATACTGTGTTATCATAAGGAAATTAAAGTATTTATGTGAATAGACTTTTCTTGCTGTAGTCAAATAGTTCATTCAGATAAAACTCAATGGACCCTAAACTGAAGTGATTAACAGAAACTTAACTAACAGTGCCTTTGAAGCTGCAGTGGATAGAAGCATGGCCCTGTGGAATGACTGCTGACTCCAGTGAAATCTGTTTAAATCACCCCAAATCATTAAGTGCCATCTAATTTATTTTGGCAGTTGACATGTAGATGTTATTGTGAGCACAGGCCATTCTATCTGGCCAGCTTTGCTGGGAGCAGGGGGGATTTCCAAGGAAGTGGAACTTTTCAGTTAACTTCAAATACTTGTCCACACTGGATCTAACTGGTCATTTCATGGCCTGACTAGGCAGCCAGGCCATGCTCAATGCTCTAGACAGTGAGGGCAGCTCAGCTTTATTCTTTAGCCTGCTGTGTAGCACGTATGTATTAATTCACTGTTTGTGTTTTAATAGCGCAGCTTTCATAGCTGACAGGCATAGGAAAAGAAAACTTGTGGAAAACTCATCACTAAACAGCAAGTTATTAAAAGTAAATGTAAGTAATTAAAATTTATTCAACTATCAGAGTTAGTCGAAATCTGATCACTGTTTTGTTACAACTCTTGATACTGTTACTCATCAAAAACTGTTATAAATGTATGTCTTGGGCTTGGGGTATTTTACAAATGTTTGCCACTTGTACTAATGACTCTCATGTGACCCCAGTGAGGCCGTCTGTCAGTGCCTTCTTCCCATCAGAGTTACCACTGTGCTCTTCTGCTTTAGAAAGCGGTTTGTTCCTAATGTCTTTTTAACCAGAAAACCAAGCTTTAGACTTTAAGACCACGTCTTTTAAGTTCAGATAGAATTATAAGGTTCCTACCTCATTGCTAAGAAGACATATATTAGTCATTTATTTATGCATGGCTGAAGGTTAGAAGTTTGGGGACAGAAATACTTGGGACAAATACTATGTTTTTCAGTTTCTATTTTAATAGACTCAAAGGCATTAAATCCCTAAATGTTATTTCTTTTAAGGATTTTCCTGGGGTTTCTATTTTGCACTGTATACTCCATGGACTCACTAATGTTGATTTCCTCGTAAGCTTTCAATAAGATACTCCTGTTTAGAAAAATCCCAGGATCAGAAGTAGCCTTCTAAAAATATCCAGACATTTACGCAGAGACTAGAGAGTTTGTTTGACATATTCATTGGATATAAAAGGACCCATTCCACATTGGCTTGGTGCTAGAGTTTCAAATAAAGGCCTTTGCTTATCTTTGAGGTTTGAAACAGTCAGCCTTCCCTTGTGTTACTTATGGCTGCTGCTTGTTCCATTTTACAGGGAAGCACTGCTGCCATTTGTGCCACAGGCCTTCGGAATTTGGGGAATACATGTTTCATGAACGCCATACTTCAGTCACTCAGGTAACGTGACAGTCAGCTTACATATCTGATGTTAAAGGTACAGAACAAAGGCTCCAGTTTCAGATCCTGGCTTGCAGCAAGTTACCTTAACTTCCTGTGCCTCAGTTTCCTTATTGGTAAAATTTGGGATAATAGTTCCTATCTCATATGGTAGTTGGGAAGAAGATTAAATAATATAATTTGTCTAAAGTGCTTAGAGCAGTGCCTAGTAGAAATTAATAATTTGCTGTTACTGTTTATTTCTCATTGCTTCTTGAGTAGACCAGAGCAGGGGTCAGCAAACTTTTTGAAAGGCTAGATGGTAAATGTTATGGTCTTTTAGAACATGATCTCTCTTGTACAGTCCCTTCCTGCTTCTATTTTTATAAACAACATCTTAAAAATGTAAAACTCATTTGGAGAGTTCCCTGGCTGAGGACTAGATTTGGCAAGTGAGCTGTAGTTTACAAACCCCTGAGCTACAGGGAACCTTGTTTAGAGAGCTTATTTCAGTCATTGGTTGACTCTTAAAGCAGGGTCTTTAGATGACATGTTTATATCTTCCAAATGCCAGGCTGCATAACACAGCAAGACTTCATTTCTTAAAAAAAAAAGAAAAAAGTAAGTTGGGACATTCCTATAATCCCAGCTATCTGGGAGGCTGAGTCAGGAGGATCCCTTGAGTTCAGGAGTTTGAGGCTGTACTAAGTTATGGCTGTACCACTTCACCCCAGTCTAGGTGACAGAGTGAGACCCTTTCTTTAAAAAAAAAAAAAAATTCAGAATGTAAGAAAAGTAGTAAAAATAAAATAACCAAGAAGTCTGACCTCAATTTTGTAGAAGAAATTATTTTGAAAGTTGTTTACTTTTAGATTTTAATGAGGTACTAAGGCCAGAATAAATTTTCTTCTTCAAGGTAATATGGCCAATAAGGAGCAGAAGCCATATTTGGTCTCTCTTTGACAGTATTGCCTCTCAGTTTATTCTCGCTCAGAGAAGAAATTGTAGTTACTACTGAATTCTCCTTATGATTGTAGGTAGTGTATCTAAATAGTATGGCTGGTTTCATGGTTTGTTTTTATTTAAGGAAATTATTGAATACCTAGAAGCAAACACCGTGAGAAGAAAGAAATGATGACAATATATATAGATGGAGAGAAAACTGGGGATTTTTTTGAACATAGATTTTAAGTTCTCTGTTCATTTCTCCGAAGTTATCTGTTTAATTCGTAGAGTGAATGAAGAACCACATAGTGAAGAACCTCGGTGTAAGAGATTGCACTGAGTGCAGCTGAAATAAGACAATTGAAAAATCACATTTAGAAAACTCATAGGTAGAACTTCCTTTACAGACCTATTAAGTTCTCTTTTTCTTAAATAATATTTTTCCTTTCTTTTAAAATAGTAACATTGAGCAGTTTTGCTGTTATTTCAAAGAACTGCCCGCTGTGGAGTTAAGGAATGGGAAAACAGCAGGAAGGCGAACATACCACACCCGGAGCCAAGGGGAGAACAACGTGTGAGTTACTAGAATGTGTCCTTCCTGGCTTTGAGCTATAAAGCATGACTCTCATTGGTGATTTGCATTGTATTATCTGAGTTAATAGGTACATACATTTAAAAAATTCTTCTAAAAATTGTGTTGTATCTAGCTGGAAATCTTAATAATTGTTGGGATTCTTATATATCTATTTAATGGGCAGGATAAATTTAATACTCTACTTGTTGGGTCTTTGCACCTTTGGGCACTTTAAAAGTGACAGCTTTTAGGTGTGGACTAGCATGAATATCACTAGTCTATTTGAATGGATTTGTCTGATAGTGTTAGTTCAGTAAGCCTGTCTACAAATTAATTTTATTATCCCAATCAGCAAATTAATTATGAGGTAATTCAGTCAATTTTTAGTTGATATGAAGAGAGAAAAACATGGACAAGTGATTATTACGGACCAACCCCATATTCAAATTTAGCGCATCCCCTGCCTTATTTGATGTTCAGAAGATACATCATGATGATGGCAAGGGTTTTTTTTTTTTTTTTTGAGATAGAGTCTACTCTGTCACCCTGGGTAGAGTACTGTGGTGTCTTAGCTCACAACAACCTCAAACTCCTGGGCTCAAGCGATCCTTCTTGCCTCAGCCTGAGTAGCTGGGATACAGGTGCCTGCCACAACACCTGGTTAGTTTTTCTGTTTTTAGTAGAGACGGGGTCTCACTCTTGCTCAGGCTGATCTCAAACTCCTGAGCCTTAGCGTCTCAGAGTGCTGGAATTACTGGCATGAGTCACAGAGCCCAGCCAGGGGTCCGTTTTTGATATCTTGACTTTATAGCCATTTTTCAGAAAGGCCACGACTTATGTATATATTTAATGTTTTCTCTGCCTCACTTTCACGCCTCCCATCCCTACTCATTCTGAAAGGGCATCTTAGGATCTGTGTCCTGCCTTGGTTGCTGAGGGAGAGCAGGACAGAACGTGTTTGAGTGGTGGGCATTGTGGATGGAGCCGCAGTATGGTGACACTGTGAAGCCAGCCATTGGAGCAGGTGGGGTGACATCACACATGTGGTGTTTGCTTCCTTTGGTAGCAGCATGTAGGATGAGCTGGAAAGTGTCTGCATCCCAAGAGACTTCTCACACTACAGTTACTGGGTTGGGGAGGGGATAGCAGTGAAATGAAGAGGACAAAATACACGTGCAGGAAAGTTAAGGCAAGAATTAGAAGCGCTTGCGGCATTAGTGTCATTCAGGATTTAGTTACAGACGGCAGAAAGGGAATTTATTGAAGGGCTGTTGGTGAGCTAACCATTACTGGATGGGTAGAAAGTCAGGTCTGGAGTCAATCTCTAGTCACCCAGCTGAACCATCGTGTAAAGTCGCCACTGACCCTGTTGCCAGCGTGGCGCCAGAGTGCTGCTGCCAGCACTGTGGGAGATGGGAGCTGGCAGTGCTGCTGCCACTGTGGCTGTTGCCTCAACCCTGGGTGGTGCTCCCTGCTGCCATTGCTCCTGGAGAGGATTTGGCACTGTCCCTGCTTCTTTGTGTCACTAACTCCTGCTTCAAATGGGTAAGAACCCAGGCTATGTGCCTGTGCTGTGACTGCAAAGGAGACATATAAAGCAAGGAGCTGGCCTTTTTTGCTTTTGTACTGGGAGACAAGCTCTGACACCCACTAAGACTCTTAAGATGAGAAATTCCCCAGACATAAGAGGAGGGTTCAGGTACTAGAAAGTCAAAAGTTTGATTTGTATCCCAGGTACCTACTAGATAACAAAGTTTGAGAAAGATAATGTTGAGTTTCTCTGAGATACCAATCAAGTATCCAAGAGTATGGTGGTTATATTAACCAACAAACTAAAGTTGAGGTATATCAGGTTAGCTACATGTATAGAAAGCCAAAATTAACAGTGACTTAAAACATCTGTAGTTTGTTTTTTCATGTCATAGTCAGAAGTTGCCTATCTAGGGCTGTCTGAGAAAGTCTCCATGCTCCTTTTAGCTTTTTGTTGCACCAGCCCCAGGGTGGGGCTCCCATTCCCACAGTCTGAGATAGTGCTGGAGCTACACCCTGTGCCCTCATTCCAGCCAGCAGGAAGAAAGAAGGGATGGACATGTAGGACTACTCTTTCACTTTAGGAAATTTTTGTAGAATTTGGACACACAGTTTTTTCTTCTGAGAGTTCATAGGCCTAGTACAAAATGGGAGTTGTATTTCTAGGAGAGAAGAGAATGGATATTGAGTGACAGATAGCAGGGAGCATGCAGACAGTAGTGGTACCTGAGCAGCTTTGTACACATGGAGCTGGGAGTGGCAAGAGGAATTCCAGTAGGAAATACCTGCTCTGAGGCGGAGATGAGCAGAGTGGCACAGATGGGGGCTGGGAATGCTGGTGAGGGGCCAGGAGACTGAAAGGGAGCCTATTGCCTGTTTTAAGTTTCTAAAATACACATTCTTGGCCGGGCGCGGTGGCTCACTTCTATAATCCTAGCACTCTAGGAGGCAAAAGTAGGCCAGTTACCTGAACTCACAGGTTTGAGACCAGCCTGAGCAAAGTGAGTTCCCATCTCTACTAAAAAGAGAAACACCAGCTAGGCATTGTGGTGGGCACCTGTAGTCCCAGTTACTCAGGAGGCTGAGGCAGGAGGCACATTTGGGCCCAGGAGTTTGAGGTTGCTGTGAGCTAGGGTGACGCCATGGCACTCTACCTGGGCAATAGAATGAGTCTCTGTCTAAAAAAAATAAAATAATATAAATAAAATGTACATTCTTGAGTAATTTGGCTTGTAACTTACCTACTTCTTTGTGTGTGTATGTGTAACTCAGAGTGTAGGAATATGGCAGTATTTTGGCACACTCAGTTAACCATGTGGTTAGAAAAACTAGTTTTGTCAATAATTACTGCTATTTATATGGGGTTTTAGATGCTCTTAGCTGTCAGATTTAGTTCAGAAAAAACCCTTTTTAAGTTTTAGTTTATTTATTGTGCATTTTAGACAATTGGACATGGATTGAAATAACCTCTCACTAATGCTAAGTGTATTGTCCCTTCTTTTCCAGATCTTTAGTAGAAGAGTTTAGAAAGACACTCTGTGCTTTATGGCAAGGCAGCCAAACTGCCTTTAGCCCAGAGTCCTTATTTTATGTTGTTTGGAAGATTATGCCGAATTTTAGGTAAGTACTATTTAAAGAAAAAAATTTTTTAATTAATATTATCAATTTACACTATTCCTAAAATAATTCTTGATGAAGTGGTGACATTCTAAATATTCTAAATAATAAAGACTTGGTTTGTTTTGTTTTTTTTTTTTAGAAGAAGAGCAGAAGTTTAATACATCTGACTAAACAAATGTGTTTATTTAAATAATAGACATCAGAAATGTTTTTTTTTTTTTTTTTTTTTTCAGTTTTTGGCTGGGGCTGGGTTTGAACCCACCACCTCCGGCATATGGGGCCGGCGCCCTACCCCTCTGAGCCACAGGCGCCGCCCCACATCAGAAATGTTTTTAACAAAGGGTATTTTGTTTTTATAAAGATAAACCCCTTATAAATAACTTATGTGCTCTAGGAAAATATACTGGACAAAATTTTCTTAATTCTTTCATAATCGTATAAAGACTAACTACTATCATACACTGTATTATATTATTCCAACTAAAAAACCCAAATGCAATCAGTGGAAATTCATGGTATTAACTAATCTGGTCTGAGTTCTGATGCTCTTGGAAGAGTGTAGTCAAATCCACTGGGATTCGCTCCCCAGAAGGCAGCTGCCTGCACCCTAGCCTTGTCAGAGTCCTGCCTCCCCTCCCAGGTTAGTCACCCTGGTAGGGATTCCCGTAATAGCAGCTTTAGGGCACTGTGGGTGTTTGACAACAGCTTTTGCTACCTTCTGCTGATATTATCCTTCTGAAGCAGAGCACAGTTCTTACTAGTCATGATTTTGGCACCTAATATACATCCCTCTCCTTTTTAAAAAACCAGCTTGCTGTAGTAAAACTTAACAATTTATCTTGCCCTATAGCCTAAAAGATATGTTTTTAGGGTAGAGAAATGTTTAAAGATAATAATTTAGAAAGATTATAATTTGTTGTTTTGCCAAAAATCTAGCCTTGAGGATCTGACACAAACAACTGTTTTACTCTGTTCTTTACAAAAGAAACTTCCATTAGGTATCATGCCATTTAAATCTTCCCTTAGGAAAGACTAATTTTATAAGAATTTTAGAATATCTGAACTCTTAAGTAGGAAAGGTAGGAATGACTGTTAGCCATTGGTCAGGTTTGGACCTAACATAAAATTTTTAACATAATCACCTAGTTAGACTCTTGATAGAGATTTTTTTTTTTTTTTTTTTAAACAGAGTCTTACTGTTTGCCTCAGTAGAGAGCTGTGGAGTCACAGCTCACAGCAACCTCAAACTCTTGGGCTCAAGTGATTCTCTTGCCTCAGCCTCCCTAGTGGCTGGGACTACAGGTGCCTGCCACAATGCCCAGCTATTTTTAGAGATGGGGTCTCATTCTTGCTCAGGCTGGTCTCGAACCTGTGAGCTCAGGGCATTATACATGCCTCAGACTCACAGAGTGCTAGGATTACAGACATGAGCCACTGCACCTGGCCACTCTTGATTCTTTGTATGTCTACTGTGTACCAAACGCTAAATATTTTATGTCTGATCTTTATTTAAAAACAAGAACAGGGCAGCACCTGTGGCTCAAAGGAGTAGGGTGCCAGCCCCATATACTGGAGATGGTGGGTTCAAACCCAGCCCCTGCCAAAAACTGCAAAAAAAAAAGAAAGAACAAAATTCTGCCCAAAGTAGGAAGTGTTGTCCCCATTTTAGAGGGGTGTGAGGCATGGAGGTAGAGCTTTCTTTTTATGGCTTTTCCTCCTATTGGGTGTGCAGGAGAAGATTGTTATAGCAGGCCTATGTGGAAGCACATGAGTCTTGAGTTTTGTTTATATTTATTTACAAAACTGAGACAGAGAAGTTTGTTCAATCTTACATATCTAAGTAAGTGTTATGACCAAAATTAAAATCTAGGTGTTTGCTGAGCTGGTTAATAACAGACCTGCTCTGTAGACAACTAATTTTATAGTTTTCCTTTTCCCCATGGTGACCAAGGTCCCTCATTCTAAGAAGTTTAGAAATATTATATTTTTACATAATTGAATTCTTTTTCTCTAAATCTTCCCATTTCTCTGCCCATTCTAGTTTTTGTAGCCCAACTGTGAGTGTGGTTCAGTTTTTATTTGCTTAATTTCAATATTCTAATATTCCTACTTATGGTGGATTGAGGAATTTAGCATAGAGTCCTTGGGATGATTTCTGATACATGTGAACTCCTGATCACTGATGAGAACAGACTGCTTTTGTATTCTGGGATTTCCCTTCGGCAGTGATTGAGATTGTTGTCCATGTTCCTGTAATCAGAGAATAATTTCCTGTTGGTTAGATTGAGATTAGGTTTGAGATTATAGCATTGATATAGTTTAGTGCGGGATCATTATACAACACTCAAATGTAAGGCAGGGAGGTGGGGCTTTCTTCTTCTGGCTCATATTACTGTTTTTTGGGGGGTTTTTTGTTTGTTTTAAGACAGAGCCTCAAGCTGTTGCCCTGGGTAGAGTGCTGTGGCATCACAGCTCACAGCAACCTCCAACTTCTGGGCTCAAGCGAGTCTCCTGTCTCTGCCTCTTATGTAGCTGGGACTACAGGCATCCGCCACAATGCCCAGCTTTTTTTTTGGTTGCAGCCATCAATGTTTGGCGGGCCCGGGCTGGATTCGAACCTGCCAGCTCAGGTGTATGAGCCACAGGTGCTGAGCCAGGCTCATATTACAGTTAGGTATGCAGGGTAAGATTCTTATAGCATTCTTATAGTGTGAAAGTGCGTGAGTCTTAAATTATGTTTATATTTACTTGTAATTCCAAAGTAAAAGTTTTTTAAGTTTAGAAAGCTTGTTTTTCTTGCTCGATCCTTTGGGGTAAAATATGAAGACTCTGAAATACAAACATATGTAGTAGTAGAGAACAAATTTTATTTGAGAAATGAACACAGGGAAAAAAAAAGAAATGAACACAGGAAATAAAATACACTCTAAATGTAATCAGATCTTTGGATATAGAAATCTTCAAGCCTATTTCATTTTCCCACTCAAAAACAGGGAAACTTTTCCCAAGTTTTGACCTTTTCCATAATAAATACCTACTTACCATACTTCTTGGGACTTCCTGGTATGCCCAGCTCCTTCTACCCTTTTCATTTTCATAAAAATACTTTAAAGTTTATTTTCTTAAATAGGCAAAAATATACAAAATTCAAAAGGCAAAAAAAGGAATATGCAGTGAATGTTTTTTCTTTTGTTCTGTTCCCTAGCCATTCATTTTGTTTATGGAAGCAGTGGTAGTTACTAGATTTTTGTGTATCCATTCCATGGTACTCTGCACATACACTAGAAAGTGTGTTTGTGTAATTTTTAACATAATTGGCAATGTGTCCTTTTTTCTACTGAGATGATTCATATGAATATATAAATACCTTCCTCAGAACATTTTACAGCTGTTTCATAATTTATTTAGTAGCCCCCACCAGTGGTTTTATGGATTGTTTCTTTTTTCTTTTTTTTCCCATATTTTATAAACATATATATATATATATATATATTTTTTATTGTTGGGGATTCATTGAGGGTACAATAAGCCAGGTTACACTGATTGCAATTGTTAGGTAAAGTCCCTCTTGCAATCATGTCTTGCCCCCATAAAGTGTGACACACACCAAGGCCCCACCCCTCTCCCTCTGTCCCTCTTTCTGCTTCCCCCCCATAACCTTAATTGTCATTAATTGTCCTCATATCAAAATTGAGTACACAGGATTCATGCTTCTCCATTCTTGTGATGCTTTACTAAGAATAATGTCTTCCACTTCCATCCAGGTTAATACGAAGGATGTAAAGTCTCCATTTTTTTTAATGGCTGAATAGTATTCCATGGTATACATATACCACAGCTTGTTAATCCATTCCTGGGTTGGTGGGCATTTAGGCTGTTTCCACATTTTGGCGATTGTAAATTGAGCTGCAATAAACAGTCTAGTACAAGTGTCCTTATGATAAAAGGATTTCTTTCCTTCTGGGTAGATGCCCAGTAATGGGATTGCAGGATCAAATGGGAGGTCTAGCTTGAGTGCTTTGAGGTTTCTCCATACTTCCTTCCAGAAAGGTTGTACTAGTTTGCAGTCCCACCAGCAGTGTAAAAGTGTTCCCTTCTCTCCACATCCACGCCAGCATCTGCAGTTTTGAGATTTTGTGATGTGGGCCATTCTCACTGGGGCTAGATGATATCTCAGGGTTCTTTTGATTTGCATTTCTCTAATATATAGAGATGATGAACATTCTTTCATGTGTTTGTTAGCCATTCGTCTGTCATCTTTAGAGAAAGTTCTATTCATGTCTCTTGCCCATTGATACATGGGATTGTTGGCTTTTTTCATGTGGATTAATTTGAGTTCTCTATAGATCCTAGTTGTCAAGCTTTTGTCTGATTGAAAATATGCAAATATCCTTTCCCATTGTGTAGGTTGTCTCTTTGCTTTGGTTATTGTCTCCTTAGCTGTACAGAAGCTTTTCAGTTTAATGAAGTCCCATTTGTTTATTTTTGTTGTTGTTGCAATTGCCATGGCAGTCTTCTTCATGCAGTCTTTCCCCAGGCCAGTTATCTTCCAGTGTTTTTCCTATGCTTTCTTGGAGGATTTTTATTGTTTCATGCCTTAAATTTAAGTCCTTTATCCATCTTGAATCAATTTTTGTGAGTGGGGAAAGGTGTGGGTCCAGTTTCAGCCTTTTACATGTAGACATCCAGTTCTCCCAACACCATTTATTGAATAGGGAGTCTTTCCCCCAAGGTATGTTCTTGTTTGGTTTATCGAAGATTAGGTGGTTGTAAGATGTTAGTTTCATTTCTTGGTGTTCAATTCGATTCCAAGTGTCTATGTCTCTGTTTTTGTGCCAGTACCATGCTGTCTTGACCACTATGGCTTTGTAGTACAGACTAAAATCTGGTATGCTGATGCCCCCAGCTTTATTTTTATTAGTAAGAACTGCTTTAGCTATACGGGGTTTTTTCCAGTTCCATACAAAATGCAGAATCATTTTTTCCAAATCTTGAAAGTACGATGTTGGTATTTTGATAGGAATGGCATTGAATAGGTAGATTGCTTTGGGAAGTATAGACATTTTAACAATGTTGATTCTTCCCATCCATGAGCATGATATGTTCTTCCATTTGTTAATATCCTCTGCTATTTCCTTTCTGAGGATTTCATAGTTTTCTTTATAGAGGTCCTTCACCACCTTCGTTAGGTATATTCCTAGGTATTTCATTTTCTTTGAAACTATGGTGAGGGGAGTTGTGTTCTTAATTAGCTTCTCATCTTGACTGTTATTGGTGTATACAAAGGCTACTGACTTGTGGACATTGATTTTATATCCTGAAACATTACTGTACTTTTTGATGACTTCTAGGAGTCTTGTGGTTGAGTCTTTGGGGTTCTCTAAGTGTAAGATCATGTCGTCAGCAAAGAGGGAGAGTTTGACCTCTTCTGCTCCCATTTGGATTCCCTTGATTTCCTTGTCTTGCCTAACTGTATTGGCTAGAACTTCCAGCACTATGTTGAATAGTAAAGGTGACAGAGGACAACCTTGTCTGGTTCCAGTTCTAAGAGGAAAAGCTTTCAGTTTTACTCCATTCAGTAAAATATTGGCTGTGGGTTTGTCATAGATAGCTTCAATCAGTTTTAGAAATGTGCTACCTATGCCTATACTCTTTAGTGTTCTAATTAGAAAAGATGCTGGATTTTATCAAATGCTTTTTCTGCATCTATTGAGAGGATCATGTGATCTTTATTTTTGCCTCTGTTAATATGGTAGATAACGTTTATGGACTTGCATATGTTAAACCAACCTTGCATCCCTTGGATGAAGCCTACTTGATCATGATGAATGACTTTTTTGATGATAAGCTGTAATCTATTGGCTAGGATTTTGTTGAGAATTTTTGCATCTATATTCATGAGTGAGATTGGTCTGAAATTCTCCTTTTTGTTTGGGTCTTTTCCTGGTTTTGGTATCAGGTTGATGTTTGCTTCATAGAATGTGCTGGGGAAGATTCCTTCTTCCTCAATTTTTTGGAATAATTTCTGCAGTACAGGAATAAGCTCTTCCTTGAAGGTTTGATAGAATTCTGGAGTGAAGCCATCTAGACCAGGGCATTTTTTGGTTGGAAGGTTTTTTATTGTTTCTTTGATCTCAGTGCTTGAAATTGGTCTGTTCAGGAGCTCTATTTCTTCCTGGCTGAGTCTAGGGAGAGGGTGTGATTCCAAATATTGATCCATTTCCTTCACATTGTCAAATTTCTGGGCATAGAGTTTCTGGTAGTATTCAGAGATGATCTCTTGTATCTCTGTGGGATCAGTTGTTATTTCCCCTTTATCATTTCTGATTGAGGTTACTAGAGATTTACTTTTCTGTTCCTCGTTAGTCTGGCCAATGGTTTATTTAATTTATTTTTTCAAAAAACCAACTCCTTGTTTCATTAATTTTCTGAATGATTCTTTTGTTTTCAATTTCATTGATCTCTGATTTGATTTTGGATATTTCTTTTCTTCTACTGAGTTTAGGCTTAGATTGTTCTTTTTCCAATTCCATAAGATCTCTTGTGAGATTGTTGATGTGCTCTCTTTCTGTTTTTCGAATGTAGGCATCTAAAGTGATGAATTTTCCTCTCAAAACTGCTTTTGCAGTATCCCACAGGTTTTGGTAGCTTGTGTCTTCATCGTTGTTATGCTCAAAGAAGTTAATGATTTCCTGTTTTATTTCTTCCTGCACCCATCTGTTATTCAACAGAGGATTGTTTAATTTCCATGCCTTTGGGTGGGGTCGAGCATTTTTGTTAGAGTTGAGTTCCACCTTTAGTGCCTTATGGTCTGAGAAGATACAAGGTAAAATTTCAATTCTTTTGATTCTGTTGATATTTGTTTTGTGTCCCAGGATATGATCAATTTTGGAGAATGTTCTATGGGGTGATGAGAAGACTGTATATTCTTTATCTTTGGGGTGGAGTGTTCTATATGTGTCTTATCAAGCACAGTTGTTCTAGGGTCTCATTTAAATCTCTTATATCTTTGTTTAATTTCTGTTTAGAGGATCTGTCCAGCTCTATAAGAGGAGTGTTAAAGTCCCCTGTTATTATGGTCTTATCAGATATCATATTGCTCAGACTGAGTAAGGTCTGTTTCAAGAATCTGGGAGCATTTAAATTGGGTGCATAAATATTTAGAATTGAAATGTCTTCTTGTTGTATTTTTCCCTTGACCAATATAAAGTGACCATCTTTGTCTTTTTTGACTTTAGTTGCTTTAAATCCACATGTATCTGAAAATAAGACTGCAACTCTTCTTTTCTTCTGAATTCCATTTGCCTGAAAAATTGTCTTCCAACCCTTGACTCGGAGCTTTAATTTGTCTTTTGAAGCCAGGTGTGTTTCTTGCAGACAGCAAATGGATGGCTTGTGTTTTTTAATCCAGTCAGCCAATCTATGTCTCTTCAGTGGGGAATTCAAGCCATTAACATTTATTGAGATAATTGATAAGTGTGGTAGTATTCTATTCGTCTTATTTTTTGAGAGTCCATTGCTTAGTTTTATCTTTTGCATCAGTGTGGAGGTTAGGTTCTGTCCTTTAATTTCTGAGTTCTTACTTTGCTGCTGATCCATTGTGGTGGTCAGTGTGCAGAACAGGTTGAAGTATTTCCTGTAGAGCTGATCTTGTTGAGGCGAATTTCCTCAATGTTTGTGTATCCGTAAATGATTTGATTTCTCCGTCAATTTTGAAGCTTAGCTTAGCAGGGTACAGAATTCTGAGCTGGAAATTGTTCTGTTTAAGTAGATTAAAGACAGATGACCATTGTCTTCTTGCTTGGAAAGTTTCATTAGAGAAGTCTGCGGTCACTCTGATGGATTTGTCCCTGTAGGTCAACTGGCGCTTACTCCTGGCAGCTTGCAGAATCTTTTCTTTTGTCTTGACTTTGGACAGGTTCATCACATTGTGTCTTGGAGAAGCTCGGTTAGAGTTGAGGCGACCTGGGGTCCGATATCCCTCTGAAAGCAGTGTGTCAGAATCTTTGGTGATGTTTGGGAAATTTTCTTTTATAATATTCTCTAGTATGGCTTCCATTCCTCTGGGGCATTCTTCTTCCCCTTCTGGAATTCCTATAACTCGTATGTTGGAACTTCATAAAGTCCCATAATTCTGACAGTGAACGTTCTGCTTTCTCTCTCTTCTTTTCTGCCTCTTTTACTGTCTGAGTTATCTCAAGAACTTTGTCTTCTACCTCTGAAATTCTTTCTTCTGCATGGTCTAACCTGTTGCTGATACTTTCCATTGCATCTTTAAGTTCCCTAATTGACTGTTTCAGTTCCTTCAGCTCTGCTGTATCCTTTTTATATTTTTCATATCGTTCATCTCTTATTTGATTCTGTTTTTGGATTTCCTTTTGGTTATTTTCCACTTTATTAGCAGTTTCCTTCATTGTTTCCATCTTCTGCTGTTCCAAACAGCATTGCATTGAAGTCTCTTACATACATATGCAAATATCTAAAAGAGGAATTACTAGGTTAAAGGGTATGTGCTTTTATAATTTTGGTAGTCTTTTCTGCCAGCCTTTGTTAATATCTGCTTTTCTTAACATGATTTTTGTCTTGTCTCAGTTTCTTTGTATGGCATGTGTTTCTGCCCACAGTATTTGCTTTTGTGGTCCTTGTCTCTCTCTTTAGATTCCAACTTAATTCTAACACTCTTCAGGAAAGTCTCTTGATAATTCAAATCAGATGTTTCATGTATAGCCTGAATTATTTGCTTGGCCTTCCCAAAACAGAACTTTTACTTTTTTAAAATCAGTTTTTATTATAATTAATGTTTTTTAAAAATGTTAAATTACTGAAACATTCTTATATTTGCTTGGTATTCTCAGTTTTATAGATAATATATATATGCATTATATTAAATCTATAAGTAGATCTCTGAATTTAACATTTTAATAATATTTGGGATTATTTATAAATAAAGACTTAAAAATACTATACTGTTGGCTCGGCGCCTATAGCTCAGTGGTTAGGGCACCAGCCACATACACCGGCGCTGGCGGGTTTGAACCTGGCCTGGGCTTGCCAAACAGCAATGACAATTAACAACAAAAAAAATAGCCAGGCATTGTGGCAGGCACGTGTAGTCCCAGATAGAAGGGAGGCTGAGGCAAGAGAATTGTTTATGCCCAAGAGTTTGAGGTTGCTGTGAGCTGTGATGCTATGGAACTGTACCGAGGGTGACACAGTGAGACTCTGTCTCAAAAAAAATACCACACTGTTGATAATTTTATATTTAAACCATATTCTTCTAGCAAGGAATTTTGCTGTTACATTTGTATGTGAGAGTTTGTAAATACAAACTCATTTTTGTCACTTTCATTTTTTGGTGTTTTTGTCTTGAGGACACTTGATCATTATTGGTGCCAAATACTGGATAGGAAAAGCTAAATTTAACTTATTTTGGTTTTACAAATATTTGGGCCAAAACAAAAACTTGGAATTCTTAGAATTCTTTTATAAATGTTAGTTATTTTAAATGTGAATAGAACATAAAATTCTAATGTATCTTAGGCATTTTAGAGGACTTTTCTTCTAAATGATGAAATTTCATTCCATAGAGCAGTAATTTTTTTTTTGTTGTTTTTTCTTCCTTCCTTTTTTTTTTTTTTTTTTGAGACAGTCTCACTCTGTCGTCCTGGGTAGAGTGCCATGGCGTCATAGTTCACAACAACCTCAAACTCTTAGGCTTAAGCAATTCTCTTGCCTCAGCCTCCCTCAGTTGAGTAGCTGGAAGGACAGGCGCCCACCACAACACCTGGCCATTTTTTTTTTTTCCTTTCTTTTTTTTTTTTTTAATTTGGCCGGGGCTGGGTTTGAACCCGCCACCTCCGGCATATGGGACCGGCGCCCTACCCGCTGAGCCACAGGCGCCGCCCTTTCCTTTCTTTTTTTAAGACAGTTTCACTATGTTGCCCTCAGTAGAGTGCCGTGGCTTCACAGCTCACAGCAACCTCAAACTCTTGGGCTTAAGGGATTTTCTTACCTCAGCCTCCCAAGTAGCTGGGACTTACAGGCACCTGCCACAATGCCTGGCTATTTATTGTTGTTTGTAGCAGGCCTAGGCTGGGTTCTAACTCACCAGCCTTGGTGTATGTGGCCAGTGCCCTACCCACTGAGCTATGGGCTCTGCCAACATTCGGCTATTTTTAGAGACGGGGTGTCACTCTGGCTCAGGCTAGTCTCAAACCCATGAGCTCAGGCTAGTCCACCCGCCTAGGCCTCCCAGAGGGGCTGGGATTATAGGCGTGAGCCATCGCGTCCGGCCTAGAGCAGTGATTTATAGCTGGTGTGCCACAGTACACTGGTGTGCTGTGAGAGGATCTTAGGTGTGCCTAGAAAAATTTTAAAGATAATTAATTAACTTATTTTTGAAAGAAGTTCAAAGCACAGTAAGTATATTCTATTTTTTTTTACTCCTTTTTTAAATTAACAATTTAAGTGTGTTGTGGAAGTTTAACTGTAGGTTCAAATGTGCTGTGAGATAAAAAAGGTTGAAAAACACTGCTATAGAGGCATATCCTTTTCCTTGTTGGTCTTTGGCATTTTACAGATTATGTACTGGTCCTGTCAGAATACAAAGAATAGTCAGTAATGCTCAGGTATATGGCACAGTTATACACATGTGGCATCATACAGATGTGTCTATATTCAGGGATGTCTGTTTCATTATTTGGAATGTCTACTTTTCACACTCTGACAGTGGAAAGCAACATTTTCTTTGATTATTTCTTAGTCTTTGGAATTTGGGTAAATTTAGTTTGTACTCATTGTGGAAAGGTTGTGAAGAGAATGTTACCCTGGGCTTGCTGTCCAGGGCATTCAGTGGCATTCCTCTCTTGGCCCCCCCATTCAGAAAGGAGGCTTCAGGATCCTCAGGCTTTTAATGTTGCAGGGTGCTCTCCAACAATTATTTCTCACATTTTTATGACATAGATTTTCTGTTGCTCCTGCTGGGACATTAAGGAGAGGTGGTAATCTTTATCTGAGGTCACGAACAAGTAGAGAAGTAAGTGTTAAATTTGGAGCCAGTGTTTTTTTTCCCTTCTGTCTACTTTTCTCTCTTAATTCTGATCTGTCACAGAGATGCCAGTTGGTTCTTCATAAATTCATTTCTTCACTAATTCACAAACACCTGTTGGATGACTTTGCTGAAATACGTATACAAAACATAAACACTGCACCTGAACCCTTTAACATGGTTATAAGACAGGAGAAACCTAAGTTGACTACAGAGTAAATTCTAAAGCCCAGATTATATAATTATGAAATAATTAAAAATATAACTGAAAGTGGGTGGCGCCTGTGGCTCAAAGGAGTAGGGTGCCGGCCCCATTTGCTGGAGGTGGTGGGTTCAAACCCAGCCCTGGCCAAAAACTGCAAAAAAAAAAAAAAGATAACTGAAATTTATTAAATTTAACATACTAAATAATATTTATTAAGGCTTCCAGATAAGTTGATGAAATGATAAATTTAATTGTTTAAAAAGGGAATTGTAACTGGCTCTCCAGTGAGAATTAGAAGTCCCAGTCTTAGAAGCAGCAGAGACCATTTTCTTGTACATTTCCCAAGTTGAAACCCAACTGTTCTACTTTTATAGAACAACTGAGTGTTCCATGATCTCATGTAGGTTAAAGAAAATGTGTTTGTAATGGTATAGGAAACATTAGAAAATAATGTATTTTGATGTAAGAAAAGAGAATCATAGTGTAATTGGAAACATACATTAATCTACATAAAGCAGTTTAAAAAAATTAACCTGGATAAATAGAACCAAGAAGGAAACTGTTTTTTGAAAAGGGATGGGCATATTTTTAATGAAAATGCAAAATGCTGCTTTAGGAATATGATGACTTGGATACATGTATTAAGTTATTTTAGGGAAAGAATGAAACATTTTTTTACGTGATAGAATTTCAGATTTTACCTTTAAGTCAAGAAAAACGTGTATCACATTGAGTAAGTTTAAAGTACCTCCTTGGATAGATAAAATTCATAATCAAAGTTGGTAGTTCCTTTAACATTTCTATTTGTAAGAGTTTATAAGAGTTTTAGAAGAAATACTTGAACATATATTGATACTTAGTTGCTAAATACTTAAGAAGCTCCAGTGAAATGCTAAAGTGATTTCTGACTTTTAATTTCCATTGATTAGGGAGACTGTTTTTGCAATTTATAATTCTAGGAAATATTTCAGGAAAGTGGGGAAAATATATAGTTGAGGGAAGCTCTGGTTGAAAGAAATTTTGTTTATGGAACCATTGCCTGGAAGAGTGGTGGAAGTTTTAGAGACCAGAAAAACCCAAGATTCAGAAGATTGTTTTGAGAGCCATGCTGACAAAATGTAGACAGAAGTCTTTTCTACTATGGTTTTATGAAAGTACGTAGTATAACAGTCTTGATTTATTTTATCTAAATAAATCTCTCCAGGCCATCCAACTCTATCATTTTTCTACTTTATATTACCATTTACTTGTCAGTGAACTGTATTAATTATAAGATTCTGAATAGTGTAAGAAGTAACCTACATTCTTTGTACCCTCAATGAATCCCAAACAATAAAAAGTAACCTAAAAGTGATATTGTTATATATATTCAAGTTTTAGGGCCAGGGACAGTGGCTCACACCTATTATCCTAGCACTTTGGGAGGCTGAGGCAGGAGGATCACTTAAGCCCAGCAGTTTGGTGAGCTGTGATGATGCCACTGCACAGAGTGAGATTGGCCCACCCCTCAAATTAATATCTTTTAATCAAAGGAGTTAGTTTTAAACCCCCCCCCTTTCTTATAATGGTTTTCTGGTGAGGGTAAGAAGTAAAATTATATCATTTTAGCATCTTCTGTCCAGCTCATGGGGTGGTGGAAAGGTTCAGAGTCCACCAGGAGACACAGGTTTAGTTCTATTTCTGTTACTCTCTTATTGTAGGATCTCAGGCAAGTTACACACACCCTTTTTTTATCCCTTAACTTCCTCAATCTTTGTAGTGAGGAGGTTAGTTGAGGAAATTGTCAAAAGTCCAGCTCAGATATACTGTGGTTTTCAGAGTTATTTGTAAGTAGAATTCTTTCCTGAAGAGAAATTTTATTTATCACCTATGGAGCTAGTGGGTTTAGGGTATGAAGCCTAGCTGTGCTCATGAGCAAGGGCCTTCTGCTGGCCTTCTGAAAGCTTCAACCTCCTGCTTGTATGGCTGGATGTGCAGCGCCTCCCCTGTGACTGAGTGTTTCTGTTTGCTTAAAGGGGCTATCAGCAGCAGGATGCCCATGAATTCATGCGCTATCTTTTGGACCACCTACACTTGGAACTCCAGGACGGTTTCAATGGTGTTTCCCACTCAGCAATTCTGCAGGAGAATTCTACTCTGTCTACAAGTAACAAATGTTGCATGTAAGATTTAGTTTCCTTTTGCTTTTTAGGAAGGCCTCACACATTTCTGTCGGTTTCACTGTGTATTAGATTTATAGTAGAAGATGGAGAGGTTTCCTGGATACTTGATGAAACTTGCAAGCAAGTGGACTAGCATGTACTTCTTGCTTCCACATCAGAGGGATCTTGTATTTGCATCGTGATGTAGTTCTGATTGTTATTTGGTATACATTATTTTAAAACTTAAAGTAAAAATATTTACATAGTTTCCTCCAAATATAGTGAATAGTGCTTAGATTTCATATACCAAAATAGTTATATTCACAAAAAAAGGAAGTTTAAAACATTTTGTCAATTTCCCTAAAGCTTCATTTTGGACTTGAAGTTTGCTAAAGTTTATCAGTTCTTTAATGAAATTGAAACATTTGCAAGTTTTTAGAATTTTCTCTTGCCTCTTAGTATAAGAAAAACAAACCGTTTGGATTGCTTTTCTCATGGACTGAGAGCCCTAAATCTACATTGGGATCAGAACACTTATTTTGCTTGAGGAAGGGATGACTTACTTCAGCCTGTGTTTCGGTCAGTTGTGGTCTTCTCAAAATTTGAAGTTTTGCCAGTATTGATCTTTGTAGGAAAGGGATATACAAGAAGAAACTCCTCAAAGAGAAAAAGAAAAGAGTAAATGACATATAGGTATTGCTATAGTATTGAGTGGCAGTCCATAAATCTGATTTGGCAAGACGAGGTCTTTTTAATGACTAAGAAGCCTCATAGCCAGTGTGGCAGTTTTAGAGAAAGGCAACCAAAGGGAATCGCCATACTTGCTAAAATGTTTGTCCCTCCAGTTCCCAGTAGCTATGATTCCAATTAGAACTCAACATAGAAAGGGAAGGACTTGTATATGGCTTGGGAGGATTGTTCTTCCTACTAGCACAAAATTAAAAATAGTACTAAATGAAAAATTCTGTTTTGTATTTTATTGTGTTATATTCATACACAAATGTTTTTGAATATAGAGCTGGGCTTTATTGTAGATAGTCTGTGTGAAGTGAGAAGGTATATGTCTTTATATGATACCCAGGCACTCCCTGGACTCACACCGCATAATATTCACAGGATGTTCTTTTTGTACCTAATGAGCTTTCAGTATTAATCACCCACTTTCACAACATTTTAAAGAACGGTAATCATAAGTTCCATTAGTGAGTTAGAAACGGAAAGAAAAAAAACTTATCAAATATTAAAAATTTTAGGTCTCTTTTTATTTCCTTCACTGCATTGGAGGAGGCATTTCAAGATCTTGCTAAAACTAGAAAAAAGTCTCCTGTGGAATTTTTGTGCTTACTCGTATAAACACATACCCACTCCTACTGAGGGTAAAGAGGGTAGTGGTATGGGAGAAAAAAATACCAGATGTGTTCTTTTTTTTAACAGTATGTAGAAAGTTTTTAGAGCCAATGCAAAGGCTCCTAGCAGCATGACAGCCTGTCCAAGTAGTCAATATTTAAACACTCTTTAGTGTGCAGTTACAATATAATAAATGGAATAGTGATTTTGAAATTTATTTACAAATCTTGTTTTAAGTTGCGGTCCATCTACACTTAATGACATGCGCGTCAGACAGCCGAGAGTTGGTTAGTGTCCATTTCTCAAAGGAAGTGACTCTAAAGGAAGAACACTACATTGAGTTGAAATATTCTACTTAAGCAGTTTCCATTTTAATTAAAGGCAACTTAGTATCTGAACATCAGCATGAAGGGGTTAGTCAGTCATCAGTCACAGTCCCTTCATTTATCAGATTTTTTTGGTATGTCCCTGTTAACAACACAGATACTAAACCTGAAATAGCTTTTGTGTCCTATGTTTTCCAATACGTGTCCTTTTTTAAAAAAATAAAGTTACTACCTATTTGCCAGTAAAGGACAGAAGGCCTTTCCTAGAGAAAGAATCAGACTTCCTTGGGTAGGTTTTACCTACCTGCTTCATCACTGTAGTAAGTTTAATCTGGAGTGGCTTGCAAGTACAGTTGAATGCAAGTAACAGAAACTACCTTAAATTGCTCTTAGTAAAAAAGAGAATTACTAACTCAGGTAACTGTGTAAGTACACAAAGGCTAACATACAAATGTTCATTGTAGTTTTACTTGTTATAGCACACAAATGAAACTACTTCAATATCAATTAATATTATATTGGTTACTGGGTACCTGTAGCCCTGGCTGAGGCAAGAGGATCACTTGAGCCCAGGAGTTTGAGGTTGCTGTGAGCTGTGATGCCACAGCACTCTACCGAGGGTGACATAGTGAGACTCTCTGTCTTGGAAAAAGAAAATTGGTCACATTAAGAGGAGGAGCAGTGTTAAGGACAGATGCTCAGGCTAGAACAGCTGTGTGACCTTGGGCCAAGTTACTTAACCTCTGGGCCTCAGCTTTCTTGAGGTTAACAGTACCTACTTTATAGAGTTGTTGTGGAGATTTAATTGATTTAATAAATGGAAAGAACATACCTAGGATGGAGCCTGCGTATAGTAGGCGCTATATAACCACTTGCCACTTAACACTGTCACCGGTGTACTTTCTTGGTTCTGTGTCCATTGTGTGTCCATAATGTGACACATCACGAGGCTGTCAGAAAGAATGAGGTACATGCTTAAGACACATAGTTGGGGGAAGAAATAAAAGCAAGAAGTAGATAGCAGTCTTCTAAAAGCACTTATATATAACTCATTTCATCTTCACACTGGGCTTCTGAGATGTAGGTATTCCTCCTGTTACTCCTGTTTTATATTTGATGGAGCACAGGTACAGAGTTAGTAGCATTAGGACAGGTGCATTATTGTCACTGTATTGTGAACAGCATTATTGTTCTTAAAATGGTATATTCTTGATCTCCACAAGGAGTAAAGTCAAGCAATGTTGAGACTTCCCGGTAACATGAGAGGCCCTGCAAAGATTCACATGCAAAGCAGTCCCCTCCTTACTAAAGAATATATGGGGGGTGGGTACAGAAGGAAGAGGGTCATCTTGCCCACACCCAGTCACGTACATGATCTGTTTGTTTTGATAATGGGATTAGAAAAGGATTAGGAAAGGCCAGTGGCTTAAATCTTTCATTATGTGTCTGTGTAGTTTTGAACTTTTTTTGTATTACTTTGTAATTTAAATAAATAGAAATGATTTATGTATTCTCCCAAGAGGAGTCACGTATAAGTGTTTACAAATATTTATTTTAGCATTTTAAATGTCAGAGATGGCTTTTTACTGAGATGTGTTCTTGTGTGGTGATTTTCTTTAGAAATGGATCATCTACTGTTGTCACAGCTATATTCGGAGGCATTCTCCAAAATGAGGTTAACTGCCTCATATGTGGGACTGAATCTAGGAAGTTTGATCCATTTCTAGGTAAGACATATTTGGTGTGTGTATATGTAATATTTTATTAAAATAATTTTAATGTTCCTTTTGAAAAATAAGAAATTTTTAGAAATACATCAGTTTTGAAATAATTTTTTGAGTATAATTATATGACATGCCTTTAATAGCTTACTGTTTTCCTATCTCCTTTTAAGACCTTTCACTAGATATTCCAAGTCAGTTCAGAAGTAAGCGCTCTAAGAATCAAGAAAATGGACCAGTTTGTTCATTACGAGGTAAAGATACTTTAATATTCTAGAATTTTTTCCTTAAATAGCTGAATTAGATTTATAAGCTCTATCTATATGTGTGCTATGTCATATCTTTAATGAATCCATGTTATAACTTAAGTCAAACCTGAATATCTTTTCGACCATAAAAAATTCCTTTTAGGTGAAATGGAAAGTATTTCTCACATTTCTGTTCTTTTTAATACAATACTGGCTTTAAGATAATTTTTTCTAACCAAAAGAAATAATTTATTCTATGGATATCACACTAGTCAAGGAAGAAAGAATACCCACCAAAGTTTTATTAGTTATGGTCTTATTTATCCTTTTGTATGAATAACAGTTCTAGAAAAAATTGTAAGACTGTTACAATTCACATTTACTTTTGGGAAAATTTTTTTTTTGAGACAGAGTCTAACTTTATCACCCTTGGTAGAGTGCTGTGGTGTCATAGCTCACAGCAACCTCCAACTCCTGGGCTTAGGCTATTCTATTGCCTCAGCCTCCCGAGTAGCTGGGACTATAGGTACCCGCCACAATGCTTGGCTATTTTTGTTGTTGTTGCAGTTTGACCATGGTGGGGTTTGAACCCACCACCCTCGGTATATGGGGCTGGTGCCCTACACACTGAGCCACAGGCACCACCCTACTTTTGGAAATGTGAACATATCTTTTCCTTGTTGAGTATTAGCTACTTCAGTCAAGGTAAAAAACTTTATTTAAAATTTTATACTACCAGCAGTGTTCAGCCTGTGGCAGAGGGCCACATGCAGATTATTTGAGGATTGTTTTGCTTTATCTGTGTTGTTGGTTCTCACAAAAATATACATAGACCTTTTTTTTTTTTTTTTTTTTTGGCTAATCAGCTTTTGCTAGTGACCAAAGACAACTCTTATTCTCCAGTGTGCCTCAGAAAAGTTGTATACTCAACTAGATAATAAGTGTACAGACAGGTCACCATTAAAATGACTAGCTGTTGTTGCTCGTCTTTTTTTTTTTGTAGAGACAGAGTCTCACTTTATGGCCCTCGGTAGAGTGCTGTGGCCTCACACAGCTCACAGCAACCTCCAACTCCTGGGCTTAAGCGATTCTCTTGCCTCAGCCTCCCGAGTAGCTGGGACTACAGGCACCCGCCACAATGCCCGGCTATTTTTTGGTTGCAGTTTGGCCGGGGCCGGGTTTGAACCCGCCACCCTCAGTATATGGGGCTGGCGCCTTCTCAACTGAGCCATAGGCGCCGCCCGTTGCTCGTCTTTTAAAGAAGCTGGGATAGGCAGAAGAAAGAGGGCCTAGTCTGTATTCTGTCATTAAGAAGCTCTACACTGAGGCGAATAATTTCTACCTCAAATTACATGTTCACTAATAGTAATTCTTTTCTCTTTAAGGGAGTATTGTCATGATAATTATTAATATGTGTGTGTACATATGTATGTATACATCATTTTTTAAAAATCAAACTTTCCTGTCAATATGGTACCCAAAAGTCACATGTGGCTATTAAAATCTAATTCAAATAAAATTCATTGTGTTACTTAGTCATACTAGCACATTTTAAGTGTTCCATAACCACCTGGGACCTAGTGGTTAGTGGCTATTGTACTGGATAGCAGATGCAGAACATTTCCGTTATTTTAGAGTTCTATTGGACCTGTGCTCTAGAATCAAAGTATCCAAGTAGAAATAGAACTTTCTGTTGGGGAAGGAATAGGCTTCTCTGTATCACCAGCGTTTGTGTGCATTGTGAGGCATTTGGCTTGTTTAGAGTAGCAGAGGTCTTGCTTGTGGCACTGTTGCTCTGGAGGTTTCTGGAAATCCCTCAGAGGTTGTAAGGAATGAGAACAACTTTGTATATGAAACATTTTATAGATGCTTTCAGTTTATCCCCTACCTACTCAACCAGCGTGCTCGTCTTTAAACAGGAGTACAGAAGAAAGGGAAGGAAGCCTCATCCACTCTGAGGTTACAGTAGGTTTCTCCAAAACTGTTTTTGATCCATTTGACATTAAGAAAATATCATAATATACTTAATAGCAAATGCCATATCATTTTCTTTTATGTCTAGAGCATGTGAATACCTGCTAACTTAATCATAAAACATCTGATTGTTTCACTGTAAAGTCAGTGAGAATTAAATTATTAAAGGAATTAGATAATCTCAATCTATATAATTAAAATTGTATTATGACTTCATCTTATATATTCTTTAATAGGAACAGTAATAACATTGACATAGCTGACCAATACCTTCTGACATTTAATGAAGCAGTAAATCTAGATGGTTTTTGGTTAGAAGACCCAGAGACACTGGTTTGTTGGGCTTCTTTCCTTCCCTCCATGCTGGTCTCCCCATCCTGAGTTGATTATATGTGTGGTTCTCACTGCCTTCTGTAACATTTCTGTTATTACTCATCCCAGAATACTTTAATACTGACACCATCCAGGAGGAGAGTATGAGATACATACTTACAGGTGTGTGGTGCTACAAGCAAAGAGAGTGGCACATGATGTTTGTCTCACATCCCTGGTCATATTTTTCTTGGCATAGCCTCACTGAAGAATGACGTGATTGGTATTGCGGTCAGGTGATCCTGAGGGGTTCAGGGTTTAGATGCAAACACGTTTCCTATATTCTCAGTGGCTTTCCTTTCGATTCAGACCTGACTTTTATTTTGTTAAAGAGCTTACTGTCTGGCTTAAAGAAATAGTTGATAGATAATTCTTCATTCTATTTTTTGTTTATGACCCTATCAGTAACCATATTTCTTTTCTTGGACATCTAGAGTATGATGGACTTTATTTGACTGATGCTGCATTTCTTTTTTAACTGGAGATGGAGATTTGTGATTACCTGATGCATGCTTTGAGTCCACTTGGAAAGAATTACTTGTTCGGTAGTACTTTTTGGATCTGTAATTGTTAAGCTTAGTTTTCATTTGTGGTGAGAAAGACTCCTGGGATTTGAAGTTATTTAACTAAAAGTATGCATATTATGAAAGCCTAAAATGACCTAAGATCTAAAACCTGACAGTGCTAAAAAGGAAAAAGCATATAGCTTAATCTCACCTATATTATATATCATAGTCCTAAATAAAATTGTACTAAATAATACACAGAGACCAAGTAGGGTTGGTTTGATATTAGAAAACATACTTTAATCAATGCTCAAATAGATTGAGAAAACATTTCAAATCCATTACTGATTAAAAGAAGAAGAAAGTTTTATTAAGCTAGGAATAGAAATGTTAACTTGATGAGGATTATCTGTCAAAAGCTATCACAGTTAATGGTGAAGCACTGATTTTCCATTCAAGTCAGAATGGAGGTCTGCTACTGAAAAAATCATTCAAAATCTCTTCTGGAGGAACAAGGCAATAGATGAGGAAAAGAAATAACACTAAATTATTGACATTTGTAGATAAATTATATATCTAGAATATTTCAAAAGAACCAGTTGGAAAATTATGACAGAAAGGCAGAAGACCCTTTTCTAGGATCCCTCCCCTCTTTAAGATCAAACACAAGTATTTGATTATTAAACTTTTTCTAAACATGTTTAGAATTTAAGTGACCAAGTAGAAAGTAAATAGGCAATTGCATTTCAGTAAACAGTAAACCAATTGCATTTCTATACATAGCAAAAGATCCTATTTATAGTAGCAGAAAAGACTCAAGACTATTCTGTTCCATTCAGCTTGTCTGTATTTTTGTGCCAATGCCATGCTGTTTTGATCCAGCCTCATGTCACCATCTGATCTTTGATAACCCAAACAAAAGCACACACTGTAGAAAAGAATTCCTATTCAATAAATGGTGCCTGGAGAACTGATTAGCCACTTGTAAAAGACTGAAACTAGACCTGCACCTCTCTCAGCACTTACAAAAACTGACTCAAAGACAAGAAATGATTAAAAAAAAAAAAATGAAAGAAAAAAGCCATAGAAAAATGTGTGGGAAAAAATATGACATTGGCCTGGGGAAAGATATTATGAAGACCACCCCATTGGCAACTTCAGCAACAACAAAAATAAATAAATGCTACATAATCAAGCTAAAAAGTTTTTGCACAGCTAAGGACACAATAATTTTTTTTTTTTTTTTTTTTGTGATTTTTTGGCCAGGGCTGGGTTTGAACCCGCCACCTCTGGCATATGGGACCGGCGCCCTACTCCTTGAGCCACAGGCGCTGCCCCAAGGACACAATAATTAAAGCAAATAGACAATCTTCAGAATGGGAGAAGATACTCATGTTATAAACCTGACAAAGGGCTAATTATGAGAATCTACAGGGAACTCAAAACTAATCAAGAAAAAAAGCAAACAATATCTGGTCGTGGTCACTTACGCTTGTAATTCTAACACTCTGGGAGGCCAATTCAACACTCAGGAGTTCAAGACCAGCCTGAGCAAGAGTGAGATCCTATCTCTAAAAATAGCCAGGTGTTATGGCAGGTGCCTGTAGTCCCAGCTACTTGGGAGGCTGAGCCCAAGAGTTTGAGGTTGCTGTGAACTATGACATTATGGCACTCTACCCAAAGTAAACAAAGTGAAACTTTGTCTCAAAAACAAAACAAAACAGTTTCATCTATAAATGGGCAAGAGACATGAACAGAACCTTCTTCCAAGAAGACAGATGAATGGCCAACACATAAAAAAAATGCTCATCATCCCTAATCATCACAGAAATGCAAATCAAAACCATCTTGAGATACCACATAATCCCAGTGAGAATCTCTCACATCACCAAGTCCCAAGCTGCAGATGCTGGTGTGGATGTGGAGGGAAGGGAACAGTTATACACTGTTGGTGGGATTGCAAACTAATATTGCTTTTTTTGGAAAGAAGAGCTAAAAGTAAACCTAATACTAGGTATGTACCCAAAGGAAAAAAAGTTTTTATCAAAAGGACATATGCATCAGAATGTTTACTGCAGCTCAGTTCACAATCACCAAGATGTAGAAACAACCCAAGTTAAGGCTAGGCGTGGTGGCTCATGCTTGTAATCCTAGCACTCTGGGAGGCTTAGGTGATGGATTGACTGAGCCCAAGAGTTCGAGTCCAGCCTGAGCTAGAGCGAGACCCTGTCTCTAAAGTAGCTGGGTGTTGTAGCAGATGCCTCTAGTCCCAGCTATGTGGGAGGCTGAGGCAAGAGGATCACTTGAGCCCAAGAGTTTGAGGTTGTTGTGAGCCCACGGTACTCAGCCTCAGGGAAACAACCCAAGCCCACCAACTCATGAATGGCTATGTGGAATATTATGCAGCCATAAAGAAAGATGGAGACTTTATATCTTTTGTATTTACCTGGGTGGATTTGGAGAACATCCTACAGAATATATCTCAAGAATGGAAAAATGAGCATCCAAAGTACTTAACTTTAATACGAGAAGTGTTTTTTTTTTTTCTTTTTTTTTGCAGTTTTTGGCCGGGGCTGGGTTTGAACCTGCCACCTCCAGCATATGGGGCCAGCGCCCTACCCCTTTGAGCCACAGGTGCTGCCCGACTTAACATTAATATGAAACTAGTAGATGAACAACTACATGCCTACATGAGATAGAAATTCAAGAAAGGACAGAGGGAGGGAGAAGGAAGGGGTTTGGTAAGTTGTCACCTAACAGGCACAATAGGGCACACCTCAGTAAAGGGCTCAACTACAACTTGGACTTTAGATTATCATATGTATCCTTACATTAAGGTGAAATTTTAAGAAACCCTCAAGAATAAACATAATAAGGAATATGTAAGACCTAGATGAAGAAAATGAAACTTTATAAAAGGACAGCTAAAAGGCTGAATATACAGAACCACATCATATTCTTGGATGGGAAGGCCCAACTAGAAATGTCACTTTTCTCCCAGAATACTCCCTAAGTTTATTCTAATTGGTTCAAAAGTCCACCTATAAGCAGAAATTCTCAAGAAGAGCTAAAGAAGATTTTATAATGAAGATGAAGGAGCAGGATAGAATGTCCTAGAACTATTAATATAGCAGGCATTGGTACAAAAATGAGTTTATGGAAATATGATAAAATTCAAATAATGAAAAGCAAGAAGTCAATAAATGGTGTTAATATAAATGAAAATTTAAGGGGGAGGAGGCAAGATGGCTGACTGGAGCCAGCTTTCCACAGAGGCTCCTGTCCAGAAGGAGAATTAAAGGACAGAAGTTTATCATGTATGCTGATGGTTTGGAGCTGAGCCAAAAGAGAAAATTGAAGACTGCACATCATCCCTGCTGAGGCAAGCTACGACCTCAAGGAAACAAACAATAGGTGTAAAGCTGACGGGAGTCCCCTCCCCCATGAGAACAGCTTGCAGTGTACTTTCTACAAACAAGTAAGCAGAGTTCAGATCACTTCTTTTTCTATTCCACAGGAAAGAGCCGCTAAAACCCGGATCTCCTTCCCCAGAGAGGACCCACTAGTGTGCCATGGCACTCTCCCACTAGGCATAAAACTGAACAAATAGTCTACCCACAATTCTGAACTCCCAGCACTCCACTCTCACCCCAAGCTCTGGAAGCCTTTCCCCCACAGAGTCCAGACTCTGGGCTGTTAGAAGTCTGTGCTCAATCAGCGGCATGGGTGTAAAGTGGGGACTGTGGTATGAGGGAGCCATAGAGGAGAAGGAGAAATGGTGCCCCACAACACAGCACAGCAGCAGCGAAGGTGGCAGGAATAGTAGTGTTCATGCCCCTGGTGATATTTTGGTTATTTTTTTTAAGACTTTTATTTATTTACTTTTTGTTACTGTTGTTGCAGTTTGGCCGGGGCCGGGTCTGAACCCACCACCATTGGTATATGGGGCCTGCACCCTACTCACTGAGCCACAGGCACTGTCCCCTGGTGATATTTTGGAGAAACACTTCCTGTCTCTCTTGGCAACCAGAGGGAGCCTGGCCTCTACTCTGGTAGCAGCCACGGACATGCAGGCCCCGTGAGCATAGGGTATGCCTGAGGCTGTACCTGCCCAGGTGGAACTCAGTGGGGATGGAGAATAAAATGCAGGCGCAGAGGAGGCATACTCCTGGGGCTAAGTCAGAATTGCTGCTTTTGTAAACCCAAGGTTCACCCGGCCCCCAGTGGAGCATAGCTGGGACAAAAGCTGGCATGGCAGCGGCATCACCTCAGGAAGGGGCAGGAACTGAGAGCCCTTTGTGAACTCCAACCATGCCCACCCCAACACAGAGTACAGCAGAGACAGAGACACCAGCTTCATGAGAATTGGCGCAGTGGCAGTAGCACAGGGTGGGGCTGAACAGCAGTTTCTGTAAACTCAAACAGTGCCTGGCCCACAGTGGAATACAGCTGGGACAGAAACGTGAATTCCGTGAGAATATAAGTGGCAACAACATCAATCTGGGGTGGGGCTGGAACTGAGTGACACTCCCCAGCTTCCATTAAGCACCCAAGATAGTCAGGCTTCAGCTCCCCCTGCCAGCTAGTGGCAGAGTGCAGGGCCCGGCCAAGGAGATAGAGCTCCCTGTGACTCAGGCAGTTGCAAACCCCTGGCACATCTGCTCATTGGAGGGAACTGGGCCAAAGCCCTGCAGAGTTACCAGTGACTGGGTGTGACAGAGGTGCAAGGTGGGGAAGGAGGCATCAACCTCCCTGGACTAACTCATTTGCTGGGTGGGCCCTTCTGACTCCAGGGAGCACTGGAGTGAGCCACACTGAAGCTGCCAGCAGACCCCTGCTATCTAGTTGCTGGAGGCCTTTTGAACTCTCCCACTTGAGACTTGGTGCTGTGTGGGACAATTGATTTGGAACTCTTAACCTGGGCCAGTCACCCAAGGACCATCCAAGGTGGTACCCTGGTTGTGTTGTTGTCGGAAGGTTTGATTTTCCTTTTCTAGTTGTTGCTTGTGGGAGTGGGCTGTGTTAGTTGCTTGTATTTCTCCACAGCTGAGACTTCAAACCCAGAGTGACTGATTCACTAGTATTGGACAGAAACCAGCTGAATACAAGACAAAGCCACCTCACCCTGCCACACTAATCAGGTCTCCAGCGTCTCAGGCTGTAGTACTGTACGGGTCCTTTGCAAAGCTGTAGGGGAAAAGCTGCAGTCACCAGTCCCAGCTTTTGGGCAAAGGGCTGGTTAATCCCTACTCCAGGAGCCCCCAATACAATTTCACCTTACCTGCTCATCTACCAAACAGTGAAAAATAATCATGGGGCAGAATCAGTGGAAAAACTCTGTCAACATTAATAATCAAAGTAGATCAACTCCCCCAAGGAATGACAAGGTGGACACACCAGAAGATCCCATTCATAAACAAATGGCTGAGATGTCAGAAATCGAGAATTAGAATTTGGATGGCAAATAAGATTAACAGAATGGAAGTAAATGTGGAATTAGAAATGCCAGGAATACTTCAAAAGTTGTCTCAAGAATTCAATGAATTCAACAACAAAATTACCAAAGATTTTGACACATTGAGAAAAGAATTTGCAGCCCTTTAAGATATGAGAAATACAGTAGAATTCCTCAGTAACAGAATGGAGCAGGCAGAAGAAAGGATTTGACATTGAAGACAAAGTTTTTGAATGCTCCCAAACGCTCAAAGAGGAAGAGAAGTGGAGAGCAAAAACGGATCATTCTGTTAGAGAGCTCTGGGATAATTCCAAAAAACTGATATTAGCCTTACAGGAATTCCTGAAGGTGATAAGTTTGCTTCAAAAGGCCCCAGATGTTCTTCTCTAAAAGTGGAGAACTTCCCAAACATGAGATTCTGAAATTCAGAGATTCTGAAATTCAGATAGCAGTTTTAGAACCCCAGCATGACTCAATCCTAATAAAGCATCTCCCAGACACATTATAATTAACTTTGCCAAAGTTAATATGAAGGAGAAAATTCTGCAAGCAGTCAGACATAAGAAAACCATAACCTACAAGGAGAAGAATATTAGAATGACTACAGATCTCTCTGCTGAAACTTTTCAAGCTAGAAGAGGATGGTCATGGACCTTTAACCTCCTAAAACAAAATAACTTTCGACCCAGAATCGTGTATCCTGCTAAACTGAGTTTCATTTATGATGGAGACATTAAATACTTTAATGACATTTCACGTGTTGAAGAAATTTGCCATAACTAAACCAGCTCTCCAGGATATTCTCAGACTTATCCTCCACAAATGACAAGCACAATGCTCTACCACCAAAGTAAACTCACTCAGAAACTTCTGATCACATTCCAACCTCCACAGTGGTGAAAGGATTAAAAATGTCCACTGGACTTTTGAAAAACTCAATCCCCAAATCCTACCTACCAGGCTTATCAATACTCTCAATTAATGTGAATGGCTTAAGCTATTCTCTAAAGAGGCAAAGGTTGGCTGGCTGGATAGAAAAACTCAGACCAGATATCTGCTGCATACAAGAATCTCATCTTACCTTAAAAGATAAATACAGACTCAGGGTGAAGAGATGGTCATCTATAATCAGGCAAATGGAAATAAAAAAAAAGCAGGTGTTGCCATTTTATTCGCAGATACAATAGGCTTTAGACCAACAAAAGTAAGGAAAGGTAAGAATGGTCATTTCATATTTGTTAAGGGTAACAACATGATGAGATTTCATCATAATAATTTTGGAATTATGGATTCCAAATTTTGGAACACTCAACATGGAAATTCATCATAACAATTGTTAAATTATTAACATTTATGCACCCAAGCAGAATGCACCTTAATTTATAAGAAATACTCTAACAGATATCAGCAACTTGATTTCCTCCAGCACCATAATAGTTGGAGATTTTAACACCCCTTTGGCAGTGTTGGATAGATCCTCCAATAAGAAACTAAGCAAAGAAATTTTAGACTTAACCATTCAACAATTGGATTTAACAGACATCTATAGAACATTTCATCCTACACTGAATATGGGTGGCGCCTGTGGCTCAAAGGAGTAGGGCGTTGGCCCCATATACCAGAGGTGGTGGGTTCAAACCCAGTCCTGGCCAAAAACTGAGAAAAAAAACCAAACAACTAAATACACATTTTTCTCATCAGTCCATGGAACATCCTCCAAAACTGATCACATGTTAGGTCACAAGTCTAACCTCAGCAAATTTAAAAGAATAGAAATACCTTGTATCTTCTCAGACCATTATGGAATAAAAGTTGAACTCAGTAACAACAGGAATCTGCATACACATACAAAAACATGGAATAAATAACCTTATGCTGAATGATAGCTGGGTCATAGATGAGATTAAGAAGGAAATTAACAAATTTTCGGAACAAAACAACAATGAAGACATGAATTACCAAAACCTCTGGGATACTGCAAAGGCAGTCCTAAGAGGAAAATTCATAGCATTGCAAGCCTTCCTCAAGAGAACGGAAAGAGAGGAAGTTAACTTAATGGGACATCTCAAGCAACTGGAAAAGGAAGAACATTCCAATCCCAAACCCAGCAGAAGAAAAGAACCAAAATTAGAGCAGAATTAAATGAAATTGAAAACAAAAGGATTATACAGCAGATCAATAAATCAATAAGTTGGCTTTTTGAAAAGGTCATAAAATAGATAAAACTTTAGCAAACCTAACCAGGAATAAAAGAATAAAATCTCTAATTTCATCAATCAGAAATGACAAAGACTAAATAACAACAGATTCCTCAGAAATTCAAAAAATCCTTAATGAATATTACAAGAAATTCTATTCTCAGAAATACAAAAATCTGAAGGAAATAGACCAATACTTGGAAGCATGCCACCTTCTTAGACTTAGCCAGAATGAAGTGGAAATGTTGAACAGGCCTATATCAAGTTCTGAAATAGTATCAACTATACAAAATCTCCCCAAAAAGAAAAGTCCGGGACCAGATGGGTTCACAGGAGAATTCTACCAAACCTTTAAAGAGGAACTAATACCTATATTACTTAACCTTTTCCAAAATATAGAAAAAGAAGGGATACTACCCAACACATTCTATGGAGCAAACATTACCTTGATCCTCAAACCAGGAAAAGACCCAATAAGAATAAATTATAGACCAATATCTCTAATGAGTATCATTGTCAATGCAGAAATATTCAATAAGATCCTAGCAAACAGAATCCAGCAACACATCAAACAAATTATATACCATGACCAAGTGGGTTTTATTCCAGGGTCTCAAGGCTGGTTCAATATACATAAATCTATAAATACAATTCTTCACATAAACAAAGACCATATGATTCTCTCAATTGATGCAGAAAAAGCTTTTGATATCCAGCATCCTTTCATGATCAGAACACTTAAGAAAATAGGCATAGAAGGGACATTTCTTAAACTGATAGAGGCCATCTACAGCAAACCCACAGCCAATATCATATTGAATGGAGTTAAATTGAAATCATTTCCACTCAGATCAGGAACCAGGCAGGTTGCCCATTGTCTCCACTGCTTTTTAACATTGTAATGGAAGTCTTAGCCATCACAATCTGGCAAGAAAAGGCAATCAACAGTATCTATATAGGGTCAGAGGAGATCAAACTTCACAGATGGTAAGACAGTATATCTGGAAAACCCCAGAGATTGAACTACAAAACTCTTAGAAGTGATCAAGGAATACAGCAGTATCTCAGGTTACACAATCAATTAACTCACAAATCTGTAGCCTTTATATATACCAACAATAGTCAAGCTGAAAAAACTGTCAAGGACTCTCTTCCTTTTACAGTAGTGCCAAAGATGAAATATTTGGGAGTTTACCCAACAAAGGATGTGAAAGATCTCTATAAAGAGAACTATGAAACTCTTAAGAAATAGCTGAGAAAAATCAACATTGTTAAAATGTCCATACTACCCAAAGCAATATACAGTTGTAATGCAATCCCTGTTAAAGCTCCACTGTCATACTTTAAAGATCTCAAACAAATAATACTTCATTTTATATGGAATCAAAGAAAACCTTGAATAGCCAATACTCAGAAATAAAAACAAAGCAGGAGGAATCATGCTACCAGACCTCAGACTATACCATAAATTGATAGTGATCAAAACAGCATGGTACTTACACAAAAACAGAGAGGTAGATGTATGGAACAGAATAGAGAACCAAGAGATGAGCCCAGCTATTTACCATCATTTGATCTTTGATAAGCCAATCAAAAACATTCAGTGTGGAAAAGACTCCCTATTTAACAAATGTGCTGGGTGAACTGGCTGGCAACCTGTAGAAGACTGAAGTTGGACCCACACCTTTCACCATTAAGAAAGACTCACTAAATAAAACATTTAAACTTAAGACATGAAAGTATAAAAAGAAAGTGCAGGGAGAACACTTGAAGAAATTGACCTGGGAGAATATTTTATGAGGAAGGACCCCCCACCCCCCGGCAATTAAAGCAACACCAAAAATACATTACATCATTTGAATTTTCTCTTGTGTTATCTTCTAAGAGTTTTGATAGCTTTGTATTTTATTTTGAGGTCTTTGATTCATTTTGACTTAATTTTTGTGAAGGTAGGAGTGTATCTGGATTTTTTTTTTTTTGCATGTGACTATTTAGTTCTAGCGCCATTTGTTGCAAGGTCTATCCTTTCTCCATTGTCAGTTGCCAGTATATGGGTCTATTTCTGGGCTCTCTATTCTGGTCTATCTATCTGTTCTTTCTTTTGTGAGTACCACAGTCTTGAATTTGGGTAGTATCAGTCTTCCAACTTTGTTCTTCTCCTTGAATGTTGTATTGGCTATTCTTGGTCTTTTGCTTTTCCGTATTTATTTTGTTAATATCCACAAAATAACTTGCCAGGATTTTGGTTGGGATTGTATTGAATCTATAGATTAATCTGGGAAGAACTAACATCTTAATACTGAATCTTCCTATTCCACTTATTTGTCTTTTAAAATTTCTTTTAGCAATGCTTTGTAGTTTTCTGATAAAGTTTAACTTAAAAAAAATCTTCAGGAGTTTCTACATATAGGATCATGCCACCTGTGAACAGAAATAATTTACTTTTTCCATCCATTTTAGATGCCTTTTCTCTTTTCTTGTTCAATTGTTGTAGCTGAAACTTCTAATGCCCTGGTTCTTCCAGTACTGGACAGAATTCATTTCTTGCCCTGAGTAGTTGGTATGTAGACATTCATATTTTTTCTCCCCCCCCCCCTTTTTTTTTGAGACAGAATTTCACTTAGTTGCCCTTGGTAGAGTGCCATGGCATCGTAACTCACAGCCACCTCAAACTCCTGAGCTCAAGTGATCCTCTTGCCTCAGCCTCCCGAGTAGCTGGGACTACAGGCGCCCGCCATGATGCCCATTTTAGAGATGGGGTCTTGCTCTTGCTCAGGCTGGTCTCCAACCTGTGAGCTCAAGCAGTCCACCTGCCTTGGCCTTCCAGAGTGCTAGGATTATAGACGTGAGCCACCTTGCTTGGCTATTCATATGTTTTCTACAGAATGACCTATATTTTATATAAATTTCTGAATGTGAAGGGCCAGAGAGGGACAGGTGAGGTGGCTCACACCTGTAATCCCAGCACTCTGGGAGCTGGGAGGCTGAGGCGGGAGGATTGCCTGAGCTCATTGGTTCGAGACCAGCCTGAGCCAGAGTGAGAGACCCCATCTTTAAAAATAGTTGGGCATTGTGGCAGGTGCCTGTAGTCCCACTACTTGGGAGGCTGAGGCAAGAGGATCACTTGAGTCTAAGAGTTTGAGGTTGCTGTGAGCTATGATGCTACAGCACTCTACCAAGGATGACAAAGTGAGACTCTGTCTCATAAAAAAGGCCAGAGAGTAAGTCAGTCAGTCTGGTAAGTTTTTAGGAACCACAGCTTTAAGCAAAATGACATATAGTAGGTCTTTGAATAACATTGTTTCCTTTAATGTTGTTTTAGTAAAATGTTGATGAGAAAACTTAAGGTTAGGGTTTTCAGTAACTTAAAATCAGTTTTCAAGGACCTGTCCACCACATTAAGTGAGGAAGTGGTGTATTTTAGGCTTTGCAAGTATAATACATAGAGTTCTGTGCCTCAATGACTCAGCTATGGTAGTGTAAAAGTAGCCAAACAATATTTACAAAACCAGGTGGCTGGCTGGTTTGATTTAGGGCTATAGTTTACTAAAATCCAGATTATACAATTAAATTTTTCTTTTTTTTTTTTTTTTGAGAGAGAGTGTGTCTCACTTTGTCATCCCTGGTAGAGTACAGTGGCATCATAGCTCACAGCAACCTTAAACTTCTGGGCTCAAGCAATTCTCTAGCCTCCGCCTCCCAAGTAGCTGGGACTATAGGTGCCTGCTACAATGCCTGGCTATTTTTAGAGACAGGGTTCTCACTCTGGCTAAGGCTGGTGTCAAACCTGTGAGCTCAGGCAATCTACCCGCCTCAGCCTCCCAGAATGCTAGGATTACAGGTGTGTCCTACTGTGCCTGGCCACAATTAAATCTTTAAAAGAAAAATACTCAAATTTTTATCTAGGGGACTGGGAGTAGAGAGTCTGGGCAAAGGATTCTTTGGAGGTTTATTAGCCAATAAGATTGATAGCATTACCTTCTGAAACCTATGTTTATTTGTAAATAAGAGTGAAATGTTTAATCTAAATCTGACTTTTTATGATTATGCAGTTGGTGCTTTGTCCTCTATAACAACATATTAAGAGAAAACTGCCATTAAAACTTTTATTTCATCCAGAAAACATTTTTATCAGAATTATCCAGGTTAGTTTTTCACAAAATGAGCATCCATCATTGACTGATCATCACCAGATACCAGGCGTGATTCCAAGTTCTTTACACACATTATTCCTCATGGAGTTTTTCAAAGTAGGTATTATATTTTGTGTGCAGTTTAAAATTGAGAAAAGTTGACTTTTCTAAGGTCATACACCTGGGTCATTCAGAGTAACAGTCTTTTTTTCTATAGTACATTGATTCTATAAAAGACATCTTGTTTTAATGCTGCCAAAATTTGTTTTTAGATTGTCTTCGCAGTTTTACCGACTTAGAAGAACTTGATGAGACAGAGTTATATATGTGCCATAAATGCAAAAAGAAACAAAAGTCCACAAAAAAATTCTGGATTCAAAAACTACCCAAGGTAAGTGTTGAATTTCAAGTTATGATGAGGTTTCTTTTTTTTTTATTGTTAAATCATAGCTGTGTACATTAGTGCAACCAAGGGGTACAATGTGCTGGTTTCATATACAATCTGAATATGATGAGGTTTCAAGGGGTAAATTCTTGGCTGATGAGAAAGTTCGTAACTTTAGATCATGTATATGAACTGTATATTTGTCTCTAGGGTTTTCAGTAAAAGCTAAAACTTTTGAGAATGCATAAGGGAAGCATGGAAGAAAGCAATATCAAGGATCAAAAGAAAAACTGAAAGGGCGCCTAAAATATTTCAGAGACCTTAAAGTATTAAACTTTGAAAGGTAAATTGTGTTCATAGTCTTTTTCTTTATCTCTGCCATCCAGGTGCTATGCTTACATTTGAAAAGATTTCATTGGACAGCATATTTAAGAAACAAAGTTGATACATATGTAGAATTTCCACTGAGGGGCCTAGACATGAAATGCTACTTACTAGAGGTAAGACGATTTTCTTTTTAGCATGGTAAAAAGATGGCTCTTCAATAAAATTAAGTCTTCAGAGGGTAGAGGTCATCAAGGTAGGAAATACTGATGTCATTGAGCACTCTTCCTAACTCAGTCCTGGGGATGCCTTCTCCCTTGTTCTATAGCCTGAGAACAGCGGTCCGGAGAACTGCCTGTATGACCTCGCTGCTGTGGTGGTGCACCATGGTTCTGGGTGAGTATGTAGCAGGCTTCCTGTGGTTGGGGATACCTGGTGGCCAACACAATGAAGACCTACAATTTTGTACAACGTTTTAATAGTTCACCCTGAACTCCCCCCAGAATGATTAGTTGTGAAGCTTTAGAAGGTATAAATGCAGAATGGAGGATGGTTCATGTGAACCTAGCCATAGAACCCAATGTATTTTGTCCACAAAATCCTGAATCATCTTTACTCCGTAAATATTTCCTTCAAGTGAAATTTAATGGGGGGAAAATGGGAACTATTTGGAATAACTTCATGCCATTTACATTAAAGATTTATTTTTCATTTTGTTGAATAACATTCTTGATTATTTTTTCACCTGAAAGTTTTTATTAGGGGCATATACCTTCTGATTTCTGGTCAGTTGGAGGCTATTGTACTATCCATGTTTAAAATCCTTTTCCCTTAGAACTCTGTAGACATTGACTTTACCACTTACCTAGTGTTATAAATGGTTAAGTCCAGAACAAGTCTGATTGATAGGCAACCTGATTTTATTTTTCTCTGTGGAAGTTGTAAGATCCTCTTGTCTTTGGACTTAAGAAATATTATCAGATGTATTCCTATTTGGTCACTGGTAGGGACTCTTTCAGAAATATTTATACTGTATGTTCAACTCCATTTTCTATTTCTTCTGGAACCCTTGTTAAATGTATGGTGAATTTCCTGGATCTGTCTCCCACATCTTAACTACTCTTTAATGACAAAAAGTAGTCATTTAATGACATAGCAAACTGCTATGGACTATTTTTCCAAATTAGTAATTTGGGTTTCAGCTGTATCCAAATCAAAGATTAGTTCCACCATAAAATTTCTTTGTAGCAATCAAATTTTTCTGAGAACTTTTTCACAACTTATTCCTGTAGTGTCTTCTGGAAACTTTAGTTTTCTGTGTTAAATTCCTTAGGGTTAAATGATTTACTTATTCTTCCTGGAGCTTCTCTTTCATGCTACTTCTTCTCAATTTGATTTTTGGTTGTTTATTCAGAATCATAGTAAGAATGAGATTGATCATTATTGGTAAATAAGGCTTTTTTTCCTAGCTGTTATGAAGCTCTCTGTTCTACCTACTGACCTTTCTCTTAACTGGGAGGGCTAACTCTAGGGCTCCATCTACGAGAGGTGCAGCCTGCTGACGGGAAAAGCCTGATGACCAAGGTATCAGGGAAAGTGCTTCCTTGGAGGCAGATTTCTTTTTTAAGTTTAGTTTCTTCCCCAAGACTCTGATGGAAAACTGATTTCTCTTGTTTGTACAAGCCTTATTAACTTATGCTTGTTAGGTTGAGAGCCTCATCTCTGGTTTCTCCATTAATTCAGTGCTATCTGCTTTAGCTGTTCTAACCAACACTCAATTTCTGGTCAGTTGATGTTATTCTTTCCTGTTTTTTTTTTTTTGTTGTTGTTGTTGTTTTTTTAGTGTCAGTATGCTCTTTGTCCTTTTGACGGGTAAAGGACAAGGAAGGTAAAATACATGAGCTCAATCAACCATCTTAAACTAAAAGTCTCTAGGATTTATTAATTATAGTACTTAAATTATATGGTTATTCAGACTCTTTTGTGATTTCTGCAGTCTTTTTCTTTGATCTTTCACCTTTTCTTTACAGGGTTGGTTCTGGACATTACACTGCATATGCAACTCACGAAGGCCGCTGGTTCCATTTCAATGACAGTACTGTAACACTGACTGATGAAGAGACCGTGGTGAAGGCAAAGGCCTACATTCTTTTTTATGTGGAACGCCAGGCCAAAGCTGGATCAGATAAACTTTAATACCTCCTTTAAATCATCATTCATCAACTATACTGGACAAACATTTCCAATTTTCCACAAATACTTGATCCAAGATTTAATTTCATTATGCACTTTTCAGTTTCCTATTTTGGGTTTAGTTTTATCAATGGTAGTGACTTATTGAACATGGGCACCAACTAATTTTGTTGTTGTTCTACCAGAAAACCTCAGCAGACATTTTGATTTGCTGCTTTAGTTGTAATAATTCAATTTTTATATGTAGTTTCAAGAACTTAGTTCTGTTTGACTTTTTTATATTAATGTTTTCAGTTCTCACATTGAGGCACATTTACATCAATGCTTTTGTTACTCTCACATGCTGACAGCAAGATACGTTCCTGAGTATGAAGAGTGACACAATTGCCTGCTGCCTTTCCCCAGCTCTAATGGAGATCAGGTTGACTCTAAATCAAGGATCGTGTGCTCATGTAATTTGTGGCCCACAAGATTTCACAGCGACCGCTAAGTAATCATTCTTTTGCCTGTTAAAGATAACTAAGAGGGCATCATTAAGTAGACCAGGAAATTGCTGCTCTTGGTGTCTCAAGGCTGCTGTGTATCAGCACTAAGTAAACCTGTTAGTTCACTTGTACTTACACTGCAAATAAAAGAATTACTTTTTGTTTTGTTTATGGGGAAGACAGGATGAGAGTACAGAGAAGTCCAAATAAGATGAAATACATTTAGTATTTAAAAAATTCTATGATCCGATACATGGTATATGTCTCACCTAGTAAAACAAGACCATAGCTTCTGCTTGCTTTTTTGAATCCCTATCCAATTCCCCCTTTAGTTGTAGCACTGGAAATAACTGCATGTCCACTTTAGACTTGCTTCTCGTTTGGCTATCAGGCTGAGATGCAAACCTCTAGAGTTGATTTTGAATGTTACCTACACTTCAGGTATCACTGTGGGGGTCTACCTCCATAGAAGGAAATTAAGAGTTTTTGCTACTTTGGGTTTTAACAACTCTCATTGGCCTATCCTGATAGCAAAGCAAGTTGAAGATACATTTGAGTAAATAGAGATTTTAATTTTTGAATTTTGTAGTCCCTGTTTTTAGGTACAAGCACTAGATAGCACTATTAAGTTTGGGTTCTTTTATTGTTTTGAGACAGTCCTGCTCTGTTCCCCAGGCTAAAGTGTAGTGGCACCATCATAGCTCACTGAAACCTCAAACCTCTGGGCTCAAGGGATCCTCTTGCTTTAGCCTCCCAAGTAGCTGGGACTACAGGCATGTACCACCATGCCTGCCTAATTTTTTCTTTTTTCTATTCTTAGTAGAGACAAGAGGGCTGGCTCTTGCTCAGGCTGGTCTGGACCTTCTGAGCTCAAGCAACCCACCTACCTTGGCCTGCCATAGTGTTACGATTACAGGCATGAGCCACTGTGCCTGGCCCACTATTTAGATTTAACTTAAACTGAAATGTGGAACCAGAATATCATTTAAAGAAGTCATGTAATTTCTACAGGTGTTTTAAGCCAGTTCTTTGATTTTGGGGATAGTAGTGGCATTATTTGCAAATTATTTGGTGTAATCAGGAGCTCAAAATAGATGGGACTGGTAGGACTGTGCTCTGTTTTCATGTTCATCTCTTGTCTAACATTATTTTCCTTCTCAACTCTCTAGAATGGACAAATTATTCTCTCATATTAAGCCAACAAACCAGACTTTTTGGTAATCTTTTTTCTATTAAAAGAAACAATAGTCAAGACTGTTTAAGAAAAAATATATGAATGTAAAAGAAATTATAATAGTGTTCCTCCTGCATCAGGTATTTGAAGTTACAGGAGCAGATGTGGCTCCTTTAGTATTAGCTGTCCATATCCTTAATCTTAGAACAGAATACATCTACTAAACACTTTAACATGGCATGGAGCAAACTGAAAGTATGTATAAAATGCATGTCATCTAATACGATGGCCACTTGCCCCATATGGTCATTTAAATTAGAAACATGGCTCCTCAGTCATACTAGCTACAGTGCAGGTCTAGGACATGCCCAACAATGCGTAGAAGCCCCTTGGACAATGCTGGTCTAAATTTTCACTCCAGAGAATAAAGCTTTGCCATCACATTTAGGTTTGAGAGTCTAGAAGATAATTAAGAAGGAAATGTGGACCTAAAATAGTTTATAATGGTAAACTACATTAGGTTGAACTTAGATGAAATTGTGGTGACTGGTTTTGATCTACAAAAAATGACAGTTTCATGTGATTTAATCTAATATACCTCAAGTACATTAACATAGCTAAATGAACCTGAAATCTGAGTCTCCTTTGATCCTGCTAAGTATCTCCTATGAATCCAGGCTCTTTTGCTTAGAAGGTTGACAGCTGTAACTTCTAATGTTTGCACTTATCTTTTGTTTCTCTGAATGGGCAGCTGTTATAACTTAATAGGTCTTAGGTCTTTTTTTAACCAAGTTGATGTTGGTTAAAAAAAATTAAAAAAGCTTTTTATGCCAAACAGAACTTAGCAACATACTGGACTACTTTGTTGAGAAAAGTGGTCTTTAGACAGGCAACACTGTTGGCTTAAGAGATGAACACATCTGTTTGAATTTTTGTAGTGTTTCTATTGCTTTATTTTACTTAAGCAGAAATGTATGAATAGTATCATGAAGACGCCTTAGAAAGTGACTGGATCCATTTGAATTGTGCACTTGAACACCAGTGATGTAAATGTGCCTACCTGTATTTTAATTTTTTAACTGTGTAGCTTTATCACACCTATTTTAAAAACTGATCTTTTTGTGCTCTTCAGGGCTTTTCCCTTGTGCCGTGTTGTCTCCAGCATGTACGTGGCTTCTCACTCAGAGAGCTTCTGCTGAGGCAAAGCCATGGCTCCTTGGAACAAGAAAACTTTCTCAGAAGTCCTCCCACACAGGTGGGTGATAGAAACCGTTTGTGGCAACACAAATCTTTCTCCATGGTGGAGAAACTTTGCTTATCCACTGTATTCTACTCAGTGTATAGTGAAGACAAATGTAATAGAATTAAATCAGTAAAGTGTACTGGCTCTGGTTAAGTGTTGAATGTGTATCTCACCTGTGGAACCTACTGGACAGTGTGGTTTCTTTGGTTGGGGACATACTTTTTTCTTAAAGCCAGACTCTCCTTCATTGGTTTAGTGTACATAGTCTATTTAGATATGCTTATCACACATTAATCTCTACCATCCTCTAAACTCTGTTAGTGGCCTCTTCACTCAGGCCCTGGAAAAGCTCATGGGCAAAGCCCATTTCTGCAGCCAGGGTGTGATCCCAGGTGACTAAGTTGTAGCCATAGAAGTGCACCCACAGCACAGGAAGGGGTCATCTGTAGTCTGGGGTCTTTGCATCTATCTCATCACTGGGTGCAGCACCTTCCCCTCAGGTATGAGTGCATTGGACTGCAGACTGCCTTCCACAAATATTGGTCATGTTGTGATGTAATCATTCACCATTAAAATCTAGTTTGTGTGATGCCAAGAGGATTGTTTAAATTGTGCAAATGACTAAGTTTTAATCACATCCCTTTTCTGCTTCACCAACCTGAACTGTTGAAAAAATATCATTAAAGGCCTGTTCTCTTTCCTTTTGACTATTATTTCTGCACACTTTTCAATAGAGCCAAATTATGATAAGGACTAAGAACCTTACCAGTCAACACGTAGGAAGTTCTTTTAGAATGCCCGTGATTTGGAACTACTTGTATTCCTTGGCCAGAATGGACCTGTACCAGCAAGGTGATGGCTGGAAGGAGATTCTTCAGTGCCTGCAGTCAAGTGCCTGAATTCTCACTCTCCCTTGCTCAGTGAAACCATCTTTAGTCCCTCCTTACTACTATTGATCTTACAAAAATGCCTATTCCCTTCCTTTAAGATAAGACTCTATGCTGAGGACCCAGTTTTGGGGCTCTGAGCAAATGATCTTTTGCTGTTTTGATCTTTTAAATCAAAACAGGCAAATAAGTGCTCCTATGTCCTAATTCTCTGCCCCCAAGCAAAGAGAAAAACCAAGAACAGCCCTGTTCCTCTATCCGACTTATTTGCCTATTCTTGTCTTCCTAATTGAGGAGAGGTGACCGCAGCTCAGATTATTCTGCCTCTATTCCATGCTAAGAGTCTACGATGCTTCCTACTAGCTACCTGGGGGAGCAGCCAAGGACAGGGCTCTAAACGTCCTCTGCCAATCTTTTGCTGTTCCAGCAGGCTGCACATTGTGCAGGTTGGAAACCATGATGGACTACAGTGCCTCTTCCCCATCATGATTACATTACTCTGGCCTTTAAACAAGCTAAAAGAACCATCTATTTCTAAGGATCAGTCCTCTGTGAAAAATACTGGTTTGAAAAGGATTTGGTAGGGACAGTGGCAATAATAAGGCTTAATAACCTTGTCTGTGGTGTTGCAGTATACCCTTTAAGTACACCTAGTTGGAGCCCAGAAGGGCTCAGCTGTAATGCTGAACTAAAATTATTAGCTTGAAATAGCAACAGCAGCTGGTTATCCCTTCTTTGAAAAATGCTTCCTTTTAGTTTATGTTTTCAAGAAAAATCCCTCTTTGCACGTCACCTTGGCATGGTGGATGGCAGAGGCACAGGAGGATCAACGGAGACTGGCTTCTCAGAGGAAAGGCACTGACTAGAATGGCTACTTCTTTCCTTGGCTGCCTTCTGCTGTTAAAGCCAAAGCTGCATCAGGCCTGAGCAAGACTTAGTTCCAGAAGTGAGTCCAGCATAGTGGCTTCATTTGTGTCATAAGCCCTGTGTCACAATAGGAAAACAAAAGTATTCTCATTCCTCCCAATTCTAGTCAAATGGGGAGAACAAACAGTTCTCCACTGAGAAGTGACCACTGAGGTGATGTTCCCTGGACTAGCAAAGGAAAAGCTGTTCTCATCTGACTGGCACAGGCAGTATCCAACCAACTAGTAACGAAGTCCAGGGATTCAGAGTAGGGGAATTAAGGTTGGGTCGTAGGATTGGGAGTGAACCAATCTTAGGAAATGGGTCCACCATACTGTGAAGCCTCAAGTACTTTAGAAAGAATGGAAAAATACCTCCAGCCAACTTGCCTAGAGGTGAGCTAGAGGGGTAGACCCAGAGGTTTCTCCAAGAGAGAACTCAGGGAACTCACAAAGGGGATGGTGTGGGGCTGGCTTAAAAGGCAAGCGTAGACTAAAATAACTTCAACTTAAAACTGCTTCAAGCTGTCCTGTATTAAGAGCTACCTCATCTGTCCTGACATTTTGGGAAACACAGGTTCTACACAGTAGGACATATTGGAAAAATGTAAAGCCAAGTAAACTTAAGTTTAAAGTTTAAAACATAGACACACACAAAAAAATCTTGGGAAGATAAGCTACTTCTGTTAAACTTTTTATCAAACAACTCAGGGTAAAAATAGCTATTGGGAGGTCAAGGAGATCTCCTTGCCTAGAGGAGGGCAGCAGGACTTGAAGGCGGAGTAGCCTAGCCTGGAAACCATCACTTTGGAGTAAAAATAACATAGAAATAAGGCCTCCCTTATGGGTTCTCAACAGTTCTGAATTCTACTGTCACCTTTAGCTCTCTAAAATACAACAGGCTTCTTCCAAGTAAGGGTGGAGCAAAAGATACCAATTCATGTTCTAGAAAAAGTTTGTATTCACAATTAGTGTCTCTCCCAATGAATACTGACTGCAAGACAAGGCAGAGCTGGTCTGGACCGCCACCTCCAAGGAAAAGACCTTGGGAAAAGCCAGAGAGCTCTCTGCTAAACACCATTGTCAGCTAAAAGGGAAAGAAATCCCTTTTAAGGAAACCATTTAACTTCAATAGGCTGTTTTTCTGCCAGGATTTTCAATCCCTCTGAACATAAGCCGAACCACAGACTGCTGCACTTACGTCTGGATCCTGGCTTTGCTTTTTCCCCACTCCTCAGAGCTTCAGCACCAGTTGTTAGCCAAAAATAAACACCATTCCTCAACCATATATGTCCACCAGCCCAGCGCTGGGGAGGAGCAGGAGGTAGGTCAGTCCGTATCGGTTCCAGCCACACTCACGTGTGGCCGCCGCTCACCATGCACATAACTCAGCTCAACCGGGAATGCCTGCTGCACCTCTTCTCCTTCCTGGACAAAGACAGCAGGAAGAACCTGGCCAGGACCTGCTCTCAGCTCCACGAAGTGTTTGAGGACCCCGCACTCTGGCCCCTACTGCACTTCCGTTCCCTTACTGAACTCAAGAAGGACAACTTCCTGCTGGGCCCATCGCTGCGGAGCCTTTCCATCTGCTGGCACTCCAGCCGCGTGCAGGTGTGCAGCGTGGAGGACTGGCTCAAGAGCGCCTTCCAGAGGAGCATCTGCAGCCGGCACGAGACCCTGGTCAATGATTTCCTCCTGCAGGTGTGCGACAGGTAGGCCTTGCCTCCTGAGCTGTGTGGCTCCAGCTCTTCCAGGGGAAGAGCAAATTAGGAGACGTAATGGCTCTGCTTCAGGGAGCCTCAGACTAGGCCCAAGGCCTGACACCCAGGCACAGTCCCCAGGAGATGGATAAAACGATGAAACGTATCCTCCTCAGCCTCCCAGATTCCAGATCTGCTGCTACAATCAATTGGGGCTTCAGCTGACCCCCTTTGGTCCTCCCTAGTACTATTAAGTGCTAAGTGGGTCCAGGTGGGCCTGGATTTTCAAGGAGGCTTCCAGATACAACAATCAGTCCAGCCCTCCATTTGGCACTAGCAAGCAGCCCCCGAGGCCTGTGGTGAGGAGAGCGAGCCGGGGTAGAGGGGTTGGGGGTGGACTCAGCTGAGCCAAACCAGACTCTGGGTGCAGAGGCAGTAGTAAATAGTAATGGTTTCCTTTGGGGAACTTACTAATTTGCACAGTACCTCTAAAAGAGTTTTAGCCTAGTTTCTCAAAGGAGCAAACTGATGCTTCAAGATGTGGTAGGATATGCCCACTGTCAAGGGTTGCCATATTTTAGCAAATATACAGGCTGCCCAGTTAATTTTTAATTTCAAATAAACAGTGAATTTTTTTAATACAAGTATGTCCTAATTACATTCTGTATTTGACCTGTCAACCCCATCCAAGACACAGGCTGAGCCACAAGGCCAGGCTAGCTTTGTGTTCCCAGGCTCCTGGGTAGAGCAGCCTGTGCAAGAACACAGAGCTACTCAACCAGCCTCTTGCTGAGTTTTCACCAGTCCTGTCCTGCCTTTGAGGAAAGCAACCCCCTTGATCACTAATAAACCAACTCTGGCTGTTCATGGAAAACTAGGCTCAGCCAGTTTGCTGCCACCCAAGTTTAATAGCTGCTGGTTGCTGGCAACAGGACAGGAATGGAAGGAAATAGTGTGCTGGCCCCACCTTTCTTTTATAAGCTGGTAGGAAAAAAATAAGATGGACTAGTGGGTGGGCCCTCACTAGCCCAGGCCATTTTGATGACCTTGACAAAGCCCAGAAATCAGACTAGGGAATAACATGGGTTAGGGCAGTGGCAGAGTTTGATCTGAAGTTGTATTATTGCCTTAAGAGAACTAGGCGTAACTGTTCAAACCAGCAATGTGTGGAGGGATCTCCCAGGCCACCGTATGGGCCAATCAAGGGCCCCTGCTGTCACAAAGCAAAGGGTTTTGCTGTCAGGGCTGTGTTGAGACTCCAGATCAGCTGTCTGATCTGTGACTACCACTCAAATTCTTGCAAACTCATTTCTTATGTAAAATGAGGTAAGTTCCCTTATCTCACAGGGTAAGAGGATCAAATGACACAGCAGCACCTGGCATACAGTACATAGTAGGGACTGATAAAGGTCTAACAATCTAGTTTTTTTGTCAGCTCAGAAATTGAAACAGTTGGAGGGTGGCTGTGCAAGGGAGTGGCTGTGCTCTTTCTGTTTTCTCCCTGCATCAAAATTATTTTTAGGGTTCTTAGGGGAAAGAGATCATTCAACACCCTTGGGACTTTAAAACACCTAATCCTCAAAACCACTCTGAAGGTAAGAGTTTCTCCTTATTGACAGGTAAGTAGCCCAGCAAGATTCAGACATTTGTCCCAGGTCAGATAGCAAGTCACAGGCTAGGCATTTGAGTCCTCGGGCTGATTTCCTCATTTACAAAAGTGAAGGTGCAGAAAGTTGATGGGATGATTAAAGAAGGCAAGAACTCAGTGTGTGAAATGTGGCTGTGCCCTGTGTATGTTCTTAATCCCCTCGCCCCAAGCACAAGGAGCTGAGTTGGCCCAGCCAGGTGCCCTTGAGGAGCTAAGTGGAGGTTGACAAGAAAAGGGAAACCCAATCCAGATGCCAGGTCCCTCTGGCGACAGGGAGCCCAGGCCCAGTCCCCTGGTATGGTCCCTCTGCACTGGAAGCAGGTTGGTCCTCTTTGCCGCAGAGTGGGTGATGGCTGTCTGCTGCAGGCTCTTCCCAAGTCTCAGTCCTCGCATCCCACTGGAAGACAGCATCCTTCCCACTGGCTAAGTAACTGAGCGACTGGCGTGGCCCAAGGCCACGATGCACATCAGCCAAGTCTAACTTTGCTCAAGGTCTGTTCTCTCCAGCAGGTGCTGGCGAGGCTGCGGTAGAGGCCCCCAAACTTTCCCAGCAAGTTACCTGGGTGTCCCCCACCCCCACCACACCCCGTGCCCAGCCCTAGGCCTAGGCTTTAGATTAGATGTCTCTGGCTCCGGGCTTTTTTTTTTTTTTTTTTTGTGGTTTTTGGCCGGGGCTGGGTATGAACCCACCACCTCTGGCATATGGGACCAGCATCCTACTCCTTGAGCCACAGGCACTGCCCCAAGCTTTTTTTAACCTGGCGGGGGCGGGAGGCCCCCAGTCAACTGAACCCAACCCAGAGCCCCAGAGGCCAGGACCATCCTGAGGGGCCATTCCAACCCTCAGGGGTTGAATGAGCCTGTCACTTCAGCCATGTTCACACCCTCCTCCCCGCAGCATCCTGCTAGAGGGCATTCAGGGGGCCTCAGGCTCAGCGCCTGCCCTGACCGTGCAGTCACCAGCGGCTCCCCTGCAAGGTGAGAAACTGAGTGAGAAAGAAACCACAGTTGTCCCTCTGGGCACTGCAGCCCTCTGACCTCAGCAACCCAAGAACTACGCTAAGGCGAGGCGAGGTGGGGTGAGAGGCAGAGAAAGCAGCAAAAGTGAGGAGCTAAGTGGAGGTTGACATCCCAGCCCGACTGGGATGCTGGCCTGGTCCCTGGAGGCAAGTTCCTTAAACTTGCTGCGCTCCCTTCCTCAGGACATGCAGGGTCCTACCCAGTCTCCCTGAGGAATTTAATTAGCTGGGAGGCCGGCACGTGCCAGGCCTGGGCCGTCTTATCAGCCCGGAAATCACCGCGCTCTCCCCATAGGTGCCCCAACCTGGCGTCCGTCACGCTGTCCGGCTGCGGCCACGTCACCGACGACTGCCTGACGCGCCTGCTGCGCTGCTGCCCGCGCCTGCGCGCGCTACGCCTGGAGAACTGCGCGCGCGTGACCAACCGCACACTGACGGCCGTGGCGGCGCACGGCCGCGCGCTGCAGACGCTGCACGTGGACTTCTGCCGCAACGTGAGCGCGGCCGGCTTGCTGCGTCTGCGCGCCGCGTGCCCGCGCCTGGCCGTGCGCGCCGAGCACAGCGCCGCCATGCTTCCCGACCAGGCCCCGCGCCCGCGCGCGCCCGCCACCGCCCTCCGCAAACCGCTGCCCCGTTAGGCCTGCCGCGCGGAGAATGTGAAGCCCAGGGGAGGAAGAGCCGGCCGGGCTGTCAGACCGCCCTGGCTGGGGACTCAGCTTTACCGCCTCATCTTCAGACCCTGTTCCCCCTCTGCACAGTGGGAATAAGAATGCCTACCTCACTTCACAATTTCATACATCGGATGAACACGAGATTAAGGGGCCGATGCTTGGAAAACACCCGCTGGTTCGCAGTAACCGCCACTTCCCCCTGCCGGCACCACCTTCTCCGCGCGCTCACCGCAGCGGCGACAGGCGCCTACACCTTCCTCGTGGACTCAGACCGCCGCAGGCGCCGAGGTCCTGAGCTCGGGGAAGCCGGCTGTGCCCAGCGAGGTCTGCGGCCTTGCCCGAGGGACGCTCGCGGCCGTCGCTCCCCAGGGTGCTGCAGCTGCGGGCGGGAGGAGGGAGACCCCCAAGGCCGTGTCCCGGTGACTGGAGACCACGCCAGCCTGCTCGCTTTTCTTGGGGCACACGATTCTAGAAAATTCGCTGCTGTTCTCTCTTATAAACTGCATAATTACACGTATTTTCTACCATTTTCATATCAAGAAAAATCATTTGAAAAAGACCATAGATTTAAAAATAAAGCAGTAGCCTTTCATAATGGAACTATCGTAAACTAATGTAAAGCTGGATTTTCACCTGTTGGATTTGCTGGACACGGGCACACGCCTGTACTTCAGTTTCAAGGGTGTCCTCAATGTCTTACCTTTAATAAAGGCTTGCAGCCTTCCAGCACCCTTCTGGTCCCGTAACCTGAGAAAAAGTAGTGAAGAGCAGTGTGGCCTGCGAGGCGGACCCCCCAGCTAACCAAGCCCTACGCCCATCAGAGGTCAGGTGTTTCTTCTCTGAAAGAGGATCATGATCACTACTCACAGGTTTCTTAATTCGTTGCCCAAATAGAGAAACAGGGAAGGAAAAAAGACACGTTCCTGTTCTCATGGAGCTTACTTTCCGGTGGGGGAAGAGAGAACAAGTAGTTGAGAAATAGACTGTATAGTAAGTACCATGGGAAAAAGTGCAGGCTGTAAGGAAGTTGTGGGGATTGACGGCAAGAGATTGCAATGGGGAAGCCACTGAAAGGGGTTGACAACTGTAAATCTTACTGAGGTTGACATCTGAGACGCACGATGTGAGTCAGGGAGCCAAGCAAACCATGTCAGAGGAAGATATTCCAGGCAGAGGGAACAGCCAGGGCAAAGGTCCCAGAATAGGAGAGTGGCTGGTGTGTTCGGGAGAGAACCAAGGAGTTTTGTGTGGCTGGACCTGAGTGGTGAGGAGGGGAGCAGAGCAGGAGATATCAAACAACTAAGGGATGGTGGTAGCCATAAATGGATAGATTAATGTAAGGATGAATGTGAGCTGAAGATCCCCTCTCCCCAACCTACTTCCAGCTGGAGCCAGAAATACTTAGGTCAATGGGTCTCAAGCTGTGGGTCACTACCCCTTTGGGGTCAAACGACCCTTTCACAGGGTCGCCTAAGACCATCCTACATATCAGATATTTACATTACGATTCATAACAGTAGCAAAATTAGTTATCAAGTAGCAACAAAAATAATTTTATGGTTGGGGGTCACCACAACATGAGGAACTGTATTAAAGAGTCGTGACATTAGGAAGGTTGAAAACCACTGATCTAGGTAAAGTCCCAGAGGCACTGAAGTATTTCCAGGCAGAACTTGTAGGCAGGAAAACAGCACCCTGCCTCACCCCACCCTTCTGGGGACTAATTATGGGCTCCACTGCTGCCCCAGGCCTCCCTTGGGGCAGTGCTTACCTCAGAAATAGGGTAACCACCCTGAGCCCTGGCCCAGCATAATCCCTTCTAATCCCCGTGTTGGGGAGCCAGCCCTGTCATGCCACCAGCTGCAGTGGAGTGGCAGGACCCCATTACTTATCTATGAAACCCAGGCTTCCTTTAGGTGATATTTCAGTTTGCACACTACTGCTCTGCACTCTGGAGAGAGGCCTTGCAGGGACTTAGTCTTACTCCCACTAATGTGAACAAAATTGAAGGCACAGTCAGGCTTCCAGGGGGTTGAGTGTTTGTCTACCTCAGAGCCATTTAAGTCCCAGGGCTTTGCTTTCATCATCTCTAATAAGCCTCATTTCCCAGCAGATCCTTTGGCCTACATTGGTGGTTTAGCCTGGGGAACAACAGGATCTTGGCCTCAGGCTCTAATGGATCTGGGTTTTCACCTCCCTCACTTTCTATTTCTAGCTGTGACCAAGGGCAGATCAGCCCTCTCCAAACCTCAGTTTCCTATCTGTATATTAGGGATAGCAAGAGAACCTTGCTTGTAAAGGTCATGATTGTGTTTGCAAAACAGAAGTGACTGCAGGTTAAGCTCGAGTGAGGTGACCCACATTCCCTGGAGGCTACCCCTTTTCCATGTAAGGTTTTCCTCTATAAATGAGAGTTACATTCCCAGGGTAATCCCCTGGTGCCTAGTAACTCCCTTACATCCCAAGACAATGGTGATCACAGAACAAAAGCTGTGCTGGCAGCTATATCCCAGGCTGTTTCTAGGGCTCTAAATTGGCTCCCACCCTAGCAAAGGGAGCTTTGGGTCCCTGATCCAAAGGCCATTTTAAGCACTCCTAGAAGGTAAGCAGTGATAGAGACCCACGACTCTCCACTTTGTCTTCTAACAGTTACTGTCCACCCATCACCAGGGATGAATAAAGCGCTTCACAGAACATGGCATCCCACTTAATCTAAAAGACCATTTTCAAGGCTTTCTCTCAGGTTTGCACAGAACAAGGTACCCTGCATACTAAATTAATCCACCAACTCATTTATCTCACAAGCATTTACTGAGTATTGGCCATACCTCAAAGGACTCAGCTCTAGTTGAGAAGACATACAACTGAGGTTAGGAGTGTTCTTGGGTAATCTCCCAGCTTTGCTGTGCAGAGCTTCTCACAAGTTATGACTTCTCTGAGTCTCGGTTTATTTATCTGTAAAGTGGGACCAATACCTTCTCTGTGACACGATGAGATCATGTCTAAATGTGCAGTGCCTGGAAGGTAAGACTTGGAGGAGATGTCTTTACATCCATGGGGAGCTAGAAAAGCTAAGTGCCTGGTAGAACCCACAAGGCCCAAGCACTGGGAAGAAGCAAGGCAGGTTTTTATGTGGGTAACACAGGAACTGTTCATAGCGGGCTGAGCACAACTACCACAGACTCCAACTATGAGGAGGGTGTTCGTAGCAGGCACAGCTCTTGCCTCAGCAAAGACAAGAGGCAAGAAGCCCAAGGCACATCTAGGGAAGGGTGAGCTAGGGGCAATGGGAGGGTGATTGCATTCCAGAGCTACCCCCAAAAGGCTTGGGAATTACCTATACCCTCATGGCCTCTGTTATATCACAGACGTTTCCCTACTTCTAGAATGCTAACTCTTTTCTATCTCAATTTTGGCCAATGCAGCCAATGGTGACGCACGGGGAAAAGTAGAGGGAGGGGCCACACCTCAGAAGTAGGGCAGGACACTGCTGCCTGGCTGGAGGCTGATCTGTCACCACTATCATGTTGGTCTGCATAGGAGATAGTGCTAGCGGAAAGAGACCAGGGCCACAGGCCAGGGTCTCCAGACTCCCCCGGGGAGGCAGGCAGCCTGCTGGTGGGAGGTGGTGTTCTGACGCTTGTCTTCCAAGGATAGCACAAGCTGTCTGAGAGAGAACTGACTGAGTCCTCTTAGCTCCACATGCACACTGACAGGAAGCTGATGCTTCTGGTTCTAGCCTAGATGCATCTGTGATCCAGTGCATTCCTTCTCCTGACCTTGGGTTCTTGGTCTATGAAAGGAGAGATCAGCTAACCCTTGAGAGATCTCCCCTCCTGCTCTAGGATTCAATGCCCAAAGTCTGCTTTTGGCTAAAAGCCAAGCTTACCAGTTATAGGCTTTATCTGTCTGGCAGTGTTGGGCAAAGGCCACACTAGGAAGAGTAGAACAAAGGCACATCTTGAAAGGGATCTGGAGAAATCTTAAATTTTAGAGGCTATGGGTCAAATCTAAATTTTAAAGGCTAGAAGTCACAAGACTCCTTAAGGGTCACAAGAACTCCAAGGGTTTGTTAACTGAATGAGGCCAGCAAACAAAAAAGTCACCCAAGTCTCTATAGCGGCTGAAAGTGAACCAATAGAACATTCCACCAGGCCCATTTTAGATCCCCATGTCAGGGACTCGTGCTTCCGTTTCTCTTCCAGGGTTTTCAACAGTCAAGACAGACAAGGTGTGGTGGCTCATACCTGAAATCCTAGCACTCCGGGAGGCCAAGGTGGGAGGATAGCTTGAGGTCAGAAGTTCAAGACCAGCCTGAACAAGGTGAGACCCCATTTCTACCAAAACCAGAAAAATTAACTGAGTATTGTGGTATGCACCTGTAGTCCCAGCCACTTGGGAAGCTGAGGCAGGAAGATCACCTGAACCCAGGAGTTTGAGGTTGTTCTGAGCTGGGCTGATGCCATGGTACCCTAGCCTGACTCAACGGAGTGAGACTCTTTCTCAAAAAAAAAAAAAAAAAAAAAGAAATGACAAGTTTCTAGCAAAGAAACAGAATCTGTTATAAAATCAGAGCATCCATGAGATTCCCCTCATGGGTTCAACTCCCCCAGAAACTGCCCATTAGGCCTAAGCACAGAACCTGGAACCCTAAGTACCAGCTTGCTGGGATGATTCTAACCTCCTCAGTACAGAGAAAACTGTGGCAGCAAAAGCCAGAGCCTAACAAAGGCTGAGGCATTATTTCAAATTAAAATAACCTGAGACTGCAGACATACCCTTTTGCTCTGCACACCCTCAGCCCAGCCCGGTGAGAAGGAAGAGTCAGGTGGCAGCCCAGAAGACTCTAAAAGAATGCTCCATGCTTTGTCCAGGATCTCCATAGCACAGACATCTTCCTTCTCTTAAAGAAATTCTCTCCTGACCCAGAGGCCCAGGCAGTGCCTTCCCACCCTCAGAGTGAGGGCTTCAAGCCCAGAGCCCTTCAATGCTGCTATTGGTTGAGCTCTCAATTGGAGTCTTTTTTCAGTAAAACTAAGATGTCATCAAGCTAAATATTATAGGTAGTCTCACTGGTCCATTCACTATGAACCACAGTATATTAGCTAGCAAAACTGTATTTTTCTTTGAAAACACCCATCCTACTTTCCTTGTAGAAAACAACTGCCTAAATAAGGTTCTCTGTCTGGCACCTCATTTGAGCAGGGTGTCAGCAAAGACCTTGTCCAAAGGAAGCAGCTTGTGGCATGAACTTGCTGTAAGTGAAGGAGACAAGCTGCCCACAGGCCTTGCCCTCTTCCTGCTTGCAATCCCAGCAACTAGAGCCCTCAGAGCTATTTTTAAGATGGTCCTTTCTCCCAGGAACCACATTAATTCTGACTCTGCTGAACAATGAGCACATTACCAAAGCCCGCAGGGGCTAGGTTCAAGTGCCAAGACCTTTTTCAGCCCCTTGTGCCACTGACCAATTCTCATATTAATTCACTCGTGTACTCACTCATAGGCATGCACTCATAGGCACGTACTCACACATGCGAAGTGCCTCCTAGTGATAGCTGCAAAGACTACATGTTGCTGTAAATTGCCCTGTTCTTTAATCCCATCACTTGTTCATTTTGACTTCACAGGTTTTTCACAGGAAGGGCCAGAACTGACTTACGTGGGCTTCTCTTATTCCTTGCCTAGTGGAGCTGAACCCTGCTCTAAGGATGTGGCTGTTCAGGGAAGAAGGGAGGGCAGTGCTGAAAGGATGGCTGAGGCAAGGGTCCTGGGGTGACAGAACAAAGTGAGAGAGGCCCAGGATGACAAAAGAACAAAGGAAAACAGGCTTCTGACCCACGGGTTTTTGGACCCACAGGGGTTTTTGGAACCACAGAGTTCTCTGCTAGGTCATTTCCAGAGGAAAACCATGTTCAATAGGAAGGAATATTTCTGAATAGGTAAAAAAGCTGTAAAAGCAAGACTAGCCTGAACACTTGTTTCTAGACTAACTTTTGCCTTGAGACAGCTCCCACTGGAAGTAATGCTAATAGCCCATGCTCTGATTCCTGAATCTGCTTTATTTCTCTGCATAAGGAACCCTGCACAGGCAATTCAAATTAAAACAAAATAAATATATGAATATTCATGTAAAACTGTCCTTTCTAATGAACAATTATACACAATGTACAATTTCATGTTCACTGAGTGGGTTTACAAAAATGTATCATTCCCAACTAAAAATGCACCAAAATGGTTCCATGCAAACTTATCAAAAGTGACCAAAAATATGGAGGGAGAAACCTGACTGAAAGCACTTTGTTTTTGTTTTTTGTTTTTGTACAATCACAGAAAAATAAAAACATCTAATTTCTTTGTTACATTTAGGGTAACTAAATGTGGCCACTGTTTATAATTCTGATTTATGTTCCTAAAACATCTATGTAGTTACCATAAAAGTATATCAACATCAAATTGGAAGTGAGCATTATTGAGAAAAAAGGAGGGGGTGAGAGCACCCACAGTGGTCAGTAGTCAGTGTCGGAGCCCTCAGCATTGTCCACGTTTCTTGAGAGCATGTAGTTGTCCATGTCGATCGAGCGGCAGTTGTTGATGGCATAGCGCAGGCGCTCGGCCATGATCAGCTGGCTGGAGTAGGGGGGAAGCCTCAACTGGAAGAAGCAGGTCTGTGAGGTAGGCAGACTGTCGTAAGGCTGCGGAGAGAGAGACCCAGAGCTGTGACTGCAGGCACTGGGGCACTTTGAAGGGGAGTAGGGGTTGCCCATGACTACCATCCCAAAGGCTGAAAAGCTTCTCTCCCTGCCTTCAAGATGAACTCCAAGAGGGCGGTGCCTGTGGCTCAGTGAGTAGGGCGCCGGCCCCATATGCCAAGGGTGGCGGGTTCGGACCCACCCCCGGCCAAACTGCAACAGAAAAATAGCCGGGTGTTGTGGCGGGCGCCTGTAGGCGCTCGGGAGCTGCTCGGGAGGCTGAGGCAAGAGAATCGCGTAAGCCCGAGAGTTAGAGGTTGCTGTGAGCTGTGTGACGCCACGGCACTCTACCCGAGGGCGGTACAGTGAGACTCTGTCTCCACCAAAAAAAAAAAAAAGATGAACTCCAAGGACATGATTCCATGCTCAAGTCAAGTGGAAGCAGAGACTAAGCCACGAGAGAGAAAATGGACTCTTGTTGTCCCATGACCCTCAAGGCTCTTGGTGAAGATGTTCCTTCCTCTCCTTACACACCCCAGTGCTGTATGTGTAAAGTGAGAATAAGCCCTGCCTGGCAGGAATGCCTGAGAGAATATATTTCACACAGTTCCTGGCACAGAGTGAGAGTATAGGGCAAGTTTGTTTCCATTTATCAAGAGGGTGCAGCCTTGTAGCCAAATGCAGGGATCCAACAGAGCAGGTGGGATGGAAGAACAACTGTGAGCTGGCCATGGGAGCTGCCTTCGCCCCCTCCCTGACCTCCTCAGGTGCATTCTGCTTCTTTTGCACATGGCTGCCAGCACACAGCTCAGATGAGGAAGGTGTCATCAGTTAATCCATTAAACTGACAATGATGTAGTCATTTAAAATGGTAATTATGATGAACAGCAGCAAAACAAAAGTGTTCCATATAGCTTAGGAGGTTAAGAAAAAAAAATAATAAAAACTCTAGATATACCATGCAAAAATGTGTATGACTAAGACAAAGACTAGGAGGCAAAGGTAAAAATGGCTACTACTACAAAAACAGGATATGCATGTCTTCTGTGCCTTCCTGCAAACAAAACCATTTCCCAGACTTTTTTTTTTGCAGTTTTTGGCCAGGGCCGGGTTTGAACCCACCACCTCCATTATATGGGGCCAGCCCCCTACTCCTTTGAGCCACAGGCGCTGCCCACCTACTATTTTTAATGACAGTAATTATATTGTATTATTTTCATAAATTTTATTTATTTATTTAATTTAGAGATGGGGTCTAGCTCTTGTTCAGGCTGGTCCAACTCCTGAGCTCAAGCAATCTATCCAACTCCGCCTCCCAGGGTGCTAGGATTACAGGCATGAGCCATCGTGCCCAGCCTGTTTTATAAATTAAAAAAAAAAAAAAAAAGGATTTTTAAAAAAGAACCTGCCCCCTCCTCTTTCTAGTTCAACTTCCCCTTGCAATTGGCCCTCCTTCTTAGAACTCCATAGCTAACTAGATAAGCATTTCCACAGAGTAGGAGGTGGGGGGCCCAGTGACCCAGAAGTACCAGGGCTCTGAGGCAGAAAAGCTAAAAACAGCATGGAAGGGAGGTGCCACCGGTGACTTAAATGTGGCTATGGAGAAAGGAAACACCCACAGTAGTCAGTTTTCTGAGGCTGACAACCCCAAAGCAGGGAATTAGTGGTAGATTAACTTCTGGAATGGCAGGGGTACCCTAGGACAGATACAAGGCAATGGTTGTTTCCAAAGCTGAATAGAAGAAAACCATTTCCTTGTCCCCACCTCTCTCTGAATTATCAAAAGAGATTTACAATTTATGGTTACTGAAGACTCATGCAGAAAATTCATCGAAAGGCTATTTTCATAACCCTTCCTGCATGTGGCTTCTCCAACAAGCCTAGCTGGGGGTAGAATACAGGGCTGCAGCCTCAGGAGGCAGCAGGGAGAGGAACAGCTTTAGCTACAGCAACCGCTAGGTATACTTTCTAGAAAAAGACCAGGAAGGCAGACACTGAAACTAAGGGGAAAGACCTTTATGTGAAGATGCCCGACTTTCCTGTTTTCTGAATAAACACCATGGGCCCTGCTCAAAGTACTGCTCATCCCCTGTGGGAGAAGGGGCTTGGGAAGAGTGGAGACAGAGGGAAAAGAGACATTTCCTAATTAATGTAGTAAGTGCTATGTTCAAGGTGTTCACCATGTAGTCAGGAGATGCCTGGAAGGAGGTCTGGCTGGCTAAGTCTGCCTTTAGGAAAATGGGGGCACAGAAAAGCACCTAGGAAGGCTTCCTAGAGGAGATGACGTTGACACAGAGCTTACAGAATGAATAAGGGCTTTCCAGGCATATAGGAAAAGGGGCATGAAGGAGAAATTGACTAAAGCAGAGGGAAGAGCTCACAAAAAGGTACAGAAGTTTAAAAACAGCAAGGTCTGTTGGGGAGAAAGGCAAGCAGTCCATTATGGCCAGAACACGGTAAGTGTCAAGAGATGATACCAGGAAGTGGGACAGAGGCCAGCCCAAGGGGGTGTTTAAGGTAGCTAGGGCCACTGGTGTTTATCCTGGACTCTATGCAGGGGGTGCCTGAAAAGAGGAGAGTGACATGGCCAGATAGGCATTTAAGAAAGACTCTGGCAGCAGTGTGCTTTTCGGACTCTAAGACTTTTTATTCCTAAGCTATCTGTAAATGACAGCTGGGCTGGGGCTCTACAGCTGGGGCCTCTCATCAGGCCACAGAGCAGCAGCACCACCTGCCCCATGATGACACCACACGAGTAGGTGCAGAGCATGTTATCACTGCTTCCTGTGTCTTCAGGTTCCTTCTGGAGCACATCCACCAGGTAACAGTTAATATATTCATGAAAACAACCACAAGGCCATGCCCCAGTGTACAAGTTACATGAGGATATAAGAGACCCAAGCAACATCATCATCCCTCTGCCAAGTTCAGCTTTAATTCAAGAAGATGCTGGAAGATTTAGAGAAGGCTGTTGCTTGAAGTATGCTTTCTACATTTACTTAGGACTTTCTTCATTAAAGCTAAGTGATGTTTCTGAACAAATTTTTTCTTTAATCTGGAAATTCCAAGCATTAGGCATAAATTGGCAGGTCTACTGAGGCAGGTTTCCCAACATGCAAGCAGTAAAGGCAGACATCATCAAGGAAGAAAGAATAAATAACTTACCCTATCAACCTTCATGATTTGAAATCTCTGAGAAATGTCAGCAGTGTTCGCTGGTAGTCGAGATCTTCCTGACACAAACCTCATAAAAAGCACCCGCTCCTCATTGGAGAACTCTTCCAGCGTGTGCCAGAACCACTGCACCAGCTGGTGCTGCTCATCTACCTCACGGTAACGTACCACTTTCTTCAAGACTTCTACAGAGATCTCAGGCATCCCACACACCATCTGCTCAAGCTGTTTTGCTGTGAGGAGGGATAGCAGTGGCACAGGAACAATCCAGGACATTCCTTCTCGGACTGCAGCCACCTGCTCCCAAGAAAGGTTGTTCAATCAACAAGTGTGCATAAATCTGGCACGCACAGTGGGCCCTGTTAGGCTGGGCACTTCCCACTGCCTGCTCATCTGCTCCCCAGACCTTCAGGCATTGAGCACTGGTGAACATGGCTTCCCCTCCTCGCCTCTAAACTCTTGTTAGTGCTTCTTCCTGCTGTGAGATTCTCACACTCCTGGTCTCAGTTCAAGTCCAGTTGAGGAGTCTGCTTTCCCTCAGCCAGCCCTCCCCACCTCTGAACCTTTGTTAGAGGTGCTTCCTCCTGTAGGATTCTTACACTCCTTCTGGTCCCGTTCAAGTCCAATTTAGGAGCTTGCTTTCCCTTCCCCACAAAACCCCAACCCACTGGGCTCCTCCCCAACGCCAGCTCCATTCACTTACATTCCTAATCACACATGGCCACATGCTGCTTAAACTGTGTGGGCACTTCATCTCCTCAGCAAGGCAAAAATCTTTTGGAGGATTCATCTAGCCATGTACTGTTCTTATAATTTGTATTTTTGTTTTGAAAACAGTTATACTATTTTTGTAACAATTATTTGTGCTCATTATAAAAAAAATTTAAATGTACAAAGAAAGTAAAAATGAGAAGTCCTTCTTTAGTAAGGCAGTATAAAAGGCAAAGAATTTCGTCAGGAGACTTGGGTTCTAAATCCCAGCTCCACCACTTATTAGCTCTTTTACTTTAATTTTCCTATCTAAAAAATGAAGCTGATACTGCTATTCTCATGTTACTCTAATGAGAATTTTATGCACCACTATGCGAAAGTTCGCGTGACTAGGTAATCATACTGCTCTGTTCTCTCAGCACAGGCCAGCTGTGGGATGCCAAGGGGGCAGCAGCCAGAACTGTCCTGAAAGTCTGTTTAAAAACATGTCCCCTCCACACAGAATCATCACTGTTCAAAATTTATGTCACAAATTCTTCTTCTCTCTAAGCCAACTCAAAACTATCTACGATTAAAAAAAAATCTGAAACTCTGAAAAGGGACCAACCACACCTTGGGGAAGTGGGTAACTACGTGAGATGATGGATATGTTCATTTGTTTCACCATAGTAACCTTTTTTACCAGCTATATGTATAGCCCATAACATCATATGGGATATATAAACATATCTTAAGTATATAATATGTTTGTGAATAAAAAACAAGATTTATGCCCATGTTCCCCCAAGGATCAGGGATTGGCAGGGAGGGCAGTCTTTACCGATACTAAAGGGAATACCCCAGCCAAAGTCTGACAAAAAAGAAGTTGTCATGCCTAGTAGAATACAAAACAAAAGCTGTCTAGAAAAAATGAGGCTGAAGTGTGGGGTTGGCTGCTTGGAGGTGGCAGGGAGACAACTGAGGACAGATTTGGGATGAACACTAAGTTCTAAAAGATGAAGAAGAAGGAACAAAGTCAAGGCAAAGCAGAGCAAAGCTGACGGAGATGGGAGCGTCGATCTGGCCCACAGAGAAAGGGCCAATGGGAGAGTCTAGACACCAAAGTTAAGCCTGGTTTGGGATCCTGGCTCAGCCACAGGCACTCAGTGCTTGCTTTTGTGAAATGGTGACAGTAATCCTCACCTCCCAAGTAACTATAGGAAATACTGTAGGTGAAAGTGTCTGGTACCATAGGTTGTGTATAGGAGGTGATCAATATTTACTCTCTGAGGATTAAAAATATTTTTAGTCAATTATTCACTCTCTGAGGATTAAAAATACTCACAAATTGGGACAAACCCTAAGTGTGTACATAGCATCGCTGTCAGGACCCACCTTCCCTAAAACTTAGAATGTAGTTTTCTGCCTAGAGTTGGCCCAAAGCCTGGTTCCTAAGAAGGAACCAGGAGTGAAAGGTATGGAATATATATACTTAAAACTACTAAACTTCTATAACCTCTCAAGAAGACCCCAACATATTCTACAAATAAAGTATTACTGAAATGGCTTTTAATGATTGTATTACAAAAAGAACAACATCAACATCTTACAAGCTAATTGAAGAAACAAATCCCAAGCTCTGGGGCCTAATTCTTAAAAGTATGTGATAGAATTTGAGGAATTTCAAAGTAAGGCAAAAGATCTCTATGGGTTAGTGACCTGGAGAAAAGCTGGCATGTGGAGGAGACGCATTCTTTAGCCGGGGCTTGACATACTGCAGGAGGAGAGGGAAAGACGGACTCATGTGGGATCCTAAGACTGCCATTTGGGGGTTCATTTATATGGCCCCTGACTAAACCAAGTAGAGTGGGGACACTAAGTTGGGGAGCAGTAAGACACAAGTACATATAGGACTGAGGAGGAGTGAGAAGACAAGGTCTAAATGCAAAGGTAAGAGCTTGGCCTCAATCCAACTAATAACCAATTCAGAGCTGATTAAAGCCTTGATGAAGGAGACAGAAGACCCAAAGATTTGGGCTCAGAAGCCTCCAAATAGGACCTGAGCTATACATACAGCTAAATCAACACATATGACAAATCTGGTAATAACCAGTCAGCTCTCATCTTACCTGTCGGTCCATTTCGTGAAGCCGATACTCAATGGCCCTCTCCACATATTCCTTCCTATTGGAAAATGTGAGTGGGATACTATTTCCACCTGGGATTATAGGAACCATTTTGCCATCAGCACTCTGGCCAACAAAAGAATCAAGAGGAATCATCTAAGAACAGAAGAAAAAAAGATTTTTATTACACAGTAGAAATAACAAAAAATGTTACATACAAATAGGGCACTTTAGGAACAAAGTCAAGATTTTTAGGGAAGATAACCAAGCAAACAAGATAGGTAAGACACCGGGCTACTTGACCAGCAGGAATGTGCTGACTCATCTGGCTGTAGTTAAAAATGGGACTGAATCTCTCTGTCTTCAAATAAGGCCTGTTGAACTCTGGTCACCCCAGGCCTCCCGCTCCAACTTGGTTCTCTACTCTAATCGGCAGAAAACAAATTAAGGAGGAAGGAGCAGAAGCTGAGGGCTGAAGTCAACTCTATCTATTATCAGCTATTCAAATTGCTGAAGTCGAGCTTCTAAGGGCAGCAGTGCATAGACATGCATATGGTATGGATCATCCAGACAGCAAGTGAAAGACCATGTCTGAATTTTATATAGAAAAACTGTAGTCTGTACATATAGGAAGCCAATACCAGGAGAAACGGACCAGCCAGGATTTACCTCATGGAAACTCTCCTCGGTAATCCCACTGTCTTCAATGTGAAGAATACTGTTGAGAGTCTGCACGTAGAGCAGATCCACCTCCTCCAGGTCCTCCAGGGTAAGCGGGACACAGCACAGCTGCTTCCACACCAGAGGAGCCAAGTGGAGGTCCAGAGGCTTCTTTGTGCGAATGGCAACCCCCATTAAAATTCCCAAAAACTTAAATTGCATTAAGTGTTCATCGAGGCAGGCAGAGGGGTTAAAAAGGAACCTATAGAATTAAAGAAAATACCTCAAACAAAATTTTCCTCATTTCTATTAGAAATAAGTTACCCACAACTTATTTATAGCTACAGCGTTAGTCTATGCCTGTGCTCTTCAATATGATAGCCATTTAGCTACATGTGACTATTTAAATTAATTAATTTTTTTAAATCCAGGCTTTTAGCTTTCTTAACCACATTCTGAGTGTTCAACAGCCACACGTGGACTGTGGCTACTGTTTTAGACAGCACAGGGACCATATTTTGAACTATTTTTAGCAAAATTATAAAAGAGCAAGCAAATGATCTTAAGCTCCCTGCTCCAGAATGCTGTTATTTTACTAAAATCATTTCATTAATTATTTATAAGTCTATGAAGCAGGATCTAAAATTCAAAATTTTGTATACCTAAGGATAATAAGTAATTGCAAATACTAAGTTCTGTGATTTGATAGCGCAATAAAGCCTTTTACTTAATTTTGTGCAGAAAAATTCATTAAAGGGAGCCTATGTGAGCCTTCAGAAAACAAAATGAATCAGGTTTCATGACGAAGTCTGTATTACCATTGAGTTAGTCTTGTAATAAATGCCAAGTCTTGATGAAAGTGCCTATTTCCTCATCTAAGAGAATAATGATAGTATCTATTCTTTAGGGTCATAATGAAGATTCAAAAGGATAAAATCCATAAAGTACTTAGAACAGTACCCGGTACACTCAATACATGGGTAGAAGTGAGCTATTATTATCCAGGGGTCCTCAAACTACAGCCCGCAGGCCACATGCGGCAATGTGATTGTATTTGTTCCCGTTTTGTTTTTTTACTTCAAAATAAGATATGTGCAGTGTGCATAGGAATTTGTTCATAGTTTCTTTTTTTTTTAAACTATGCTCTGGCCCTCCAACGGTCTGAGGGACGGTGAACTGGCCCCCTGTTTAAAAAGTTTGAGGACCCCTGTAATAAACACTTGCTGACTGCCATACCTGTCTCTATTGTATCCCACTTCTGCAGTAGCATTTGGCGAGGGTATAAGAAGGTCAACTACACCAGTTTCAAGTTCCTATGGAAAAAAGAAAAACATTTTTTGAGAAATAACAACCAAATACTTAAAGAAATGAATCAATTACATTAAAGACCATACTGAAAAGGGAATGTTTTGAGGAATTTATAATTCTATTTGATAACCAGCCATCTCCATACTTTATTTTTGTGGTTTTGATTTAAAATGAAATTAGGAAAAACCCCTTATCAAAAATGTCCTGCAGTATGAAAACCAAGATGAATGAGAAGGTCAGTATAAGAGTTAGGGGTAGTCAGTGATAAATGTTCGAGTGCAGGTGTCTTTTTGATGAAATAACTTCTTTTCCTTTGGGTAGATGCCCAACAGTGGGATTGCTGGACTGAATGGTAGGTCTACTTTTAGTTCTTTGAAAAATCTTCATATTATTTTCCATAGGGGTTGTACTGGTTTGTAGTCCCGCCAACAGTGTGTAAGTATAAGTGGTCTTCCTTCTCTACATCCATACCACCATCTGTTGTTTTGGAACTTTTTAATAAAAGCCATTCTAACAGGGAAAAAAAAAAAAAAAAGAGTTGGGGGTAGCTGTGAGTGAGTATAGTGATACTTCAAATAGACTCAATAAATGAGCCAAGCATTATTTTAGTCACAGGATTTATCAGAAAAGTCCTGATACTAGGCAAAGCTGGGAGGAGTAGAGCTGATCTGGAAGCAAAGCTGCCAATGATCAACTCAAAATGTGAACTGGTGTAACCTCTTAATACTTCTTTTTCTAATTTACCTAATTTTCTAAAAACTGCCTGGCAGTTTTACTTTGTTCTAAAAGCACCAGAATAAATCAAGCACATGGGTGGGTGTCCTGGATTTTTCTGTTACATAAATGTACATATGTGTGGTTGTTTCTTCTGCCAATATTATAGGACAACAGATGGTGAGTCATTGGTAGACGGCTAAGCACTGACATTTACTTACAGCAAAGCATTTCACAAACCACTACTCTAATTCACCTATATATCACTAATAGCATGACTTTGAGGCTTACAAACGCATCCTTGCTATATTTATAAAAACGTGCCCGACAGAATGATCACTGGAATAGCAAAATGGCCACTATCTGACTAGATGACACAGCAGGGGACACTGCATGAATATACCTGGCACATCTCTGTGATGGTGTCATCAAACACTCCTCCAGCGTCATCGGCCCCTTCTCCGACCAGCTTAACTTTCCACGCCCGGGAAGGGAGACGGAGGTCTGATGCATTCAATTTAACCACCTGTCTTGCTATTTGGACAAAGATGGGCTTACACTTCCGTCCTCTTCAAAAGAAAGGAAGAAAAAGGGAATGAAATATAACTCTCACCAACTTTTCCAAATCAACACAAAGATCACTTGCTATCTTCTCATCAGTGAATGAATGGGCCAGCTTAACAGCAGTCAAACACTGTGCTAGGTTCATTGTAACTACCCAGGTTAAGTACTATCACTACCTATGATACTTCGTAAGTGAGGAAGTGAAGGTTTATAGAGACGAATGTTAGTAATAACATTCATCCCCCCAAATCCCAGCTAGTTAGTGAAATATACATACATACATAAGTATGCTAACCTGGTTGATATCCTCTTTACAGTAATTTGAGGTCCATAGTTTTTACCCTGAACCATAGTTTTTCCTATGGAGCGCACCATTGGGAGAGTGTAGACTCTTGGGGCTAACAAAGGCCGAAGCTGTCCCTGTACAATGCCCCAAGTTCCAGCATTATAATGTGATGTGCTGTTCTGTAACAGAAAGTAAGGTTATCAGAAACGGTATAATCTAATCTAAATCTTATTTAAAAGAAATAACACTTCTTATTTTAAAAACACATATTCTTTTTGAAATGTACTTTAAAAAAGTATACACCTGGTTATTTGTAACTATTAATAACTTTTATAACTTTTTTTTTTGGTTGAGACAGAGTCTCACTTTACCACCCTCAGTAGAGTGCCATGGTATCACACAGCTCACAACAACCTCTAGCTCTTGGGCTTAGCCAATTCTCTTGCCTGAGCCTCCTGAGTAGCTGGGACTACAGGCGCCTACCACAATGCCCGGCTATTTTTTTGTTGCAGTTTGGCCAGGGCTGGGTTTGAACCCACCACCCTAAGTATATGGGGCCGGCGCCCTACTCACCGAGCCACAGGCGCCGCCCTGTAACTATTAATAACTTTTAAAAATATTTTTTTCTCATAAAATAATTACTATTTTTAAAAACCTTAGAAAATAAAAGGACACACACAAGCACGCAGAGAGAATGATCCATAATCCCACCTTACAGATACAGCTCCATTACCACTTTGATTTACCTCCTTCCAGTTTTCTACTGGGAGTACATATACATTTTTTCACATTGTTGAGATCATACTGTTTATATAATTTTGAGCTGTTTTTCTCACTTAACTTTATATCATAAACATTTCTCCAACAAATCACAGTTTGCAAACACTGTTCAGTGCTGCTTAGTATTCTCTGCCTGGTTGATGATCTCACAGTGATTTGTCTGATCTCTCACATGCTCCATGACTGGGTACCGGAAGCATTTTTGATTAACAGTTTTACAAACTTACACACACTTTGGCAGGCATGCCTATACATTAAACACACACATACCCATAAATAAAAAATTTCCTCTACTTTCCCCCCCAGAATACTCATTTGTAAGAAGAGAAGAAAGTATCCTAAATTTCTCAGATTCATTTATATAACAACCTTGACTATGGTTCTAATGGCTTTGTGTGCTTAAATTTTAAAATCAGATATTAGACTTTGTAGAAATACATAACATGCTTAGCCATTTATACTTCCTCAAATTCTGGACAAACCAAAACACAGAAGGAGTATCACTTTGTGTCCAGCAGCATGATGACTAATATCTGGACTGTCCCTAAAAGAGCAATAAAATGGGAATAGAACTGTTGTCTTTCTGCTTCTCTTGGGTGCTAAGAGTAAAGAAAGTATTAGCCATGCAAGAACCTCCCCAAGGCCATGAGAAAGGCCCTGGGGCCTGGTGAGCATGTCGCAGACACTGCTTACTAAGCTGGTCTGTTACCTGGTTGTTGGGGCTGAGGTTCAGTAGCCTCCAGGACGAGTACATGAGGTCGGAGAAGTGGTAAAGCAGCCGGAGCCTGGCCCGCACGGTGTGGATGCTCACCTCTCTCAGTGCTCCGTACTGGGGGGGCACTGCGTCAGGCAGGCCCAGCTGCAGAGGAACTGACACACCTGCTCAGAAAGCAAATAAGCACTTGTGAAGGAAAATAAATGTACAGCTTTCACTTTTCATATTTTGAAAAACTGTAAACACACAATTATACAATGGATACCCATACCCACCCCCTAAATCATGTAATTAATATTTTGCTATATTTGCTTTTTCCTATGTGTATCTATTCCTCTATCCATCAATTCATCTTAGTTTTTTTGACGTATCTGTGTTGGTTTTTACATGTCTTATTTATCATTATGGAAACCTGGTCTTTTCTCCTTTGGTTTCCCATTTAACAATAGGACGTAAGCAGTTCCTTCACATGCATACACAAAGTAAGCTGAGTTCTTCCTTTCACATTTAATAATTGTCATTTTCATGATAATGCAAAGTGTGGGCAAGGACCAGATAGGCAGTTCTGGAAAATGTGAATGGGCAACTTAGCAGAGCCACCTCCCATACTCACTAGGGATCTGAAAAAAGTAGCTGTGACAGAATGAAAGATAAGGATGCATGATTCATGAAGGTTTTATGCTGCAATGATAGATCTGTAAGAAGCAAAGACTGCAGGGACTACATCCATGGCTACTCTGCTACAAAACATATAAAAGAGTAAAAACAAGATATGAACTACGTGAGTTTCCCGTAGATAAAGATATGTACAGTTCTATTCCCACTACTGGTTTTTGTTTTGTTGTTTTGCAGACAGGGTGCCATTCTGTTGCCTAGACTGGAGTGCTATGGTATAATCACGGCTCACCAGAGCCTCAAACTCCCGGGCTCAAGCAAGCCTCCTGCCTCAGCCTCCCAAGTAGCTGGGACTATAGGTACCTGCCACCCTGCCCAGTTAATTTTTGTTTTTTGTTCCACTATGTTGCCTAGGCTAGTCTTGAATTCCTGACCTCAATTGATTCTGCCTCAGCCTCCTAAAGTGCTGGGATTATAGGTGTAAGCTACCATGCCTAGCCAATTCCTACCACTCTTAATATTAGCTAACATTTACTGAGTATTTCCTATGTGCGTGATTCACTTACTTCTAAGTATTTAGAAATACTTCTATAGTTTTTTCACAGTATTACTCTCATTTTACAGACAAAAAAACTAAGTCTCAAGGTCACTCAGATCATATATGGAGGAGCTGGGATTCAACACCAGCAATGTGGTCCCAGAGTATGAACCTTTAATTGCCATATTCTATATAGCCTTCTGTCCTGAAGAAGATGTGAAATTCCTCTGAAGCCACTCAATACCTGAAATTGTCAGTAAGTAGGTAGCACTGCTCACTCTTGATTCTGTTAACTGTTAATAGAAATCATCTCTTGCTTGTTCGGAATCTACCTGGCAGTCCCACCTTGATTTCTTAGTGTATCTAAGAGAAAAAAAATCTCTATGGAGAGTCTTCCCGAAAGACTTGTGGCTAAGAATTAGAGAAGTTAGCAAAAGGGGAAGAAAATGCTGAGCTCTCACACACAAGGTTGCTTCAGAGAAATTCTAGTGCCTTAGAAACCAGAGGATGTTAGAAAGAAAGGGCTTGAGAGCCTAAATAAGAAATAGCCCAAATATGAAGAAATAAGTAACAATGGTAAATGCCATAATTAAGGTAAAGTTTACATTTGTGGGGAATGGAAGATGTATCCTATCAGAAGGGGTCCACAGTTGGGTGTTAAGTATGTAATTATGCATTATATTTTTCTTTAAATCTTTTTGTAGGTCTATAAGGATTTTTTAATAAATAAGAAGTAAAAGAAATAAGAAGCAGCTACAAACAGCCCACTAGTCCTGCTACATGTAGAGTAAAATGTCAGCCAGTGCACAGACATCAAGTTTCAAATGGTTAACTAGGGTGAAGAATTTGATATATGGTCTCAGGACTTTTAATCTTTATTCCTGGCGGTGCCTGTGGCTCAATGGCTGGCCCCATATGCCGGAGATGGTGGGTTTAAACCCAGCCCCAGCCAAAAAAAAACAAAAACAAACAAACAAAAAAAAAATCTTTATTCCTAATAATGGGCCTTATAATGCTATAATCTGTCATTTTTTTAATATATAAAAATGCTTAATCGTTCCTCTAAAATTATACATTTTTGCTTGCATAAATAATATGTTTTCTTCCTTTGGGAGTGCAGAGAGAGTCTGCTTCATACTGAAGTCAGCAGCAGAAATGCCTGCTATTAATGAACTTATAGTGCTAGTATCACAAAGAATGCTTTGGTTTTGTGTGGGAGGCTTATTGGTTTCAAAATAATGTTGGATGTACTTTGGAACTGGCAAGCAGACAGTGCAGTGGGGTATTGCTAAAAGAGAAGCAGCAGGAGCACGGATATTTCATTCCTCACCTGGTGCTCTTGGCGGCACAGGTGGTGCTGTCCATGCGGCACTGTGGCAGCGGCCAGCCGAGATCTGCCGAATGTTTTTACCTTGTAGAACTGTTACCAAGGTTGGTTCTCGAACATGGTTGGTGTGGCCTAGGCCCAACTGGGAATAAATTAAAAATACACAGAGATTCAATTAGAAAGAGGAAGGGAGAAAGTCAAAGTGAGATGGTAACAGATATAAATAAGTTAATATCTGTACCAAGTATCAGCATCAATAATGAAATAAATTCTGATTTTCTTTATCATAAAAGTCCTCAGAGTTCAGACTGTCTCCCAAAACCTAAGTTGCAACAAAGCCATTCCAAATCTAGCAGATGAGTCTTGGTGATTGAACACATCCTTTTCTGAAAAAGCAATGACTTCTTGGAATGTTAAAAAGTAACAGAATGATCTACAGAGAATTTACTTAAAACACAATGATTTCTGCCTAACAATAAATGCAAATAAAAACATACATGGAAGGGCGCTGTTATCTCCAGATCTCTGTTCTTAGGGTCTCACTGGGATAGCCCAGTGTTTCAGCAGCTAAGCACCCCAATGTCATTAGGAAGAATCATGTCTTGGTACCACCAGAGTATTCCCAAGGTTTCTTTGACATTAACTCTCTGGCTTCTGTTAATGTAGTGATAAGGACACTACAGGCAGCCAAACTGAAGCTACTATGAATAATGCCAGATCATTAAACTAAGGATCCCTTGGCCTAGGATAAGCCAGACTCAGAGAGGGCTTACAGAAGAAGGGGAGATGGTTCTGGATGCGGGAAAGCCTCTGTCATAGCAGACATCTCAAACACCTCCAACCAAGATCTCTCCTTCCTCCATGGACAGAGGAGGCTGAACCTTTTGAGTCTTTTCTCAACTTCTGAGAGGCTTAGCTGACTCCTCTAAATAATGGGGGTGACAACTTCCCAGATCAACTAATGCTCCCAAGGTCTAATCTTATGTATTACAGTAATAACAGTGACAATGACAGCAGCAAATACATAGTGCTGTTTACTATGTGCCAGGCATAGTGGCTTATACTTGTAATCCTAGCACGCTGGGAGGCCAACGCAGGTAGATTGCTTGAGCTTGGGAGTTTGAGACCAGCCTGAGCAAGAGCAAGATCCCGTCTCTACTAAAAATAAAAAAAATTAACTGGGCATTGTGTTGGATGCCTGTAATCCCAGCTACTCAGGAGGCTGAGGCAAGAGGATTGCTGGAACCTATGAGTTTGAGGTTGCTGTGAGCTATGAAGCCACAGCACTTTAACCAGGGTGCAATGTGAGACTCTTGTCTGTCTCAAAAAAAAAAAAATAGTAGTATTTTTTTAGTATTTTTGGCACCCTACTCACTGAGCTACAGGCACCAAGTCAAAAAAAATTTTTTTTAATTAAAATAAAAATTTTTAAAGTGTGTGTAGACACACACATACACATTCCTCAGTTGATCTTATTTACTCTGCTATATTGCCAGAATTTTTTTTATTGCCAGATTTTAAAAAAAATCATGGTATAATACTTCCTTGGCCACAATTAAGACACAGAGAGCTACATAACTAGACTCACAAAACAATCAGTCCCGTGGCAAAGTGATGTGCTTAGAGCTTAGTGTTAGACATTGTGAGTTTCCTAGCTTATCCCTTTCCCAAATGAGGAACACTGTCAGATTTTTAGAATATGAGAGCAGCCAGAAAGATAAATACTTACCTGTCCTTCTGAATTGCTCCCCCAGGCATACACATCTCCATTTGATGCCAAAGCAAGTGTGTGTTCAGCTCCAACTGCTATATCTTCAATGACCACTCCAGCCAGGACAGGAATTTGCTGTGGTCGATTGTGATTGCGAGCACGCCCCTCTGGCAAGCCTATCAAGCGATCTGAAAAAAACAGCAAGAGGAAATGTTATGGATGGCATATTACAGTCTTTTTATATTTTCTAATCAATCCTTTAACTTTTGTGGTAGAATAGCAATTGCATATGTAATTCGTTGGGGGTAAAAGCTGCTATTCTGGCAGGGTACACCAGATTTTGAATAAATAAAAATTTTAAAGCTGTTTCTTTATAAAATGTCACAGTCTCCTTATTCACAAACGGAAAGAAAACCAAATCAAACTTCCATCCAACCTCTCCCCTTATGCCAAACTTCTACAATGTGCTAGATAGTGCCTGAGGCTCAATGTCTTCTAGGACCATTTGGCCGGTTCACCTTTTGCAGCCTAACTTCACTTTCAATGCTACACTGAAATCATACTCTTAAAAGTTGTTGCCTAACCGCAGGGGCCTTTTCTTAGGCCCAAGGGAACACCATGTATCCTTTTGATAATGTGGCCTCAGCCCCTCCTATCTCTCATAGACTCTGCTCACCAGCTACCTCTCTTACCACTCTTACAAAGCCAACTTTCCCCAACCCTCTTCCTCTGCTCACCTTCTCTTTACTCACATTCCCTAGAGTCCTCTATACTCCCTGCCTGTTTCTTAGATCCTTTTAATAAGTGTTTAACTACTACCATTATGCAGTTATAATGTCCCAAACCTACATCTCCATAACCATTTTTCTTTTGAATTCCAGATTCAAATTCTCAATGGCCTGCTGGACATTTCGATATAGTCGGCCCCATTCAACATAACTAAAACTAAGCTCTTTCACCCTTCCCCACAAAACAGTAAATGTCCTCAGTTATTGACGTCAATGTTCTTCCACAACTAGAAACTTCAGTCATGGTTTACTTCTTCCCCTTCCTCACTCCTGTCTCACATACCTCTCAGCCCCTTGAACTAGCCAAGAAGTTCCACTAAAGGTGACTATATTGCCAATAAGTCTCACCGTGAATGCTTGAGTTAGGAGGCTACTCAAGATTTAAACCATGAATGTCTATGAATTCCTCCAATTCCTAAGATCTGTAGCCCTGATTTCTAGAAAGAACACAGAAGAGCTCTAGAGGTCAAGGTAGTATTTTTGGCAGCGTGTCGGAGACAGTAGAAAGGAGGAAGGGAGGGACCTTGGCAGGAACTCTTCTATCAAGAGTGAAGTCTCCTCTACATAAGGAGACTTAATGGGAAGGGAAGGTTGTCCTTACAAAAATGTTCATAAAAGCAAAATAGAAAAATAGCTAGTGAGTAATGGTTAGAGTGGCTACTTGCCACCCAGAACAAAAAAAGACTTGATTTAGTTTTCTGTACCACTGGAAGGTAAATGTTTCCATAATGCATGTATACACAAAACAAGCAATGTAATCTGAAAAATGCCTTACCTTGACCAAAAGTATACACATGACCATCTTTGGTTAAAGCAACAGAAAACTGAGTTCCACAAGCAACCTTTTTTATTCCAATTCCACAAAGGATATCAACTTTCTGCAAAATAAAAGTATAAGGCACAAATTTTAAAAAGGAAAATAAAAACACTCCTGAATTTTTGCCTATTGGCACGTATAAAGAAATATCTTTCAGTAAAAAACTAATAGTCACCTACCTATTCCATCCAAATCCACACTCCGAAAAGTTATTTTCTCCTACTGTTGTAAAAACTAGCTGAATTTAGGGGAGGGAGTATACAGGTGCAGAGGCGGGGGATATTTCTAGAACCCTATGTGAAGGAGCAGCATTCTCTGGGCAAGAGTTTCAAAGGGAAACTCCTGTTAAAAAAAGAAAAAAACACTGCAACACCATTTAAAGCCATGGCCTACTCCCTGTTAAACTATTTTAACTTTCACAGGTGACAATAACTGCTTTATATGTTCCCCAGAGAAGGCTTTCCTACTTCTCTGAATATTAACTAGTCTAGCCATCAAGATGTCACAGATAACATAGAATGGTTAATCTAAAGCTGACTATAAATTGAAGATATGTAAATCATGCTGCTGATAAAATCTGTCAGGAAAATCCTCATGGAAGAATTGCATAGGAAGTCTTCTGCAGAGTCAAGAAAGCTTCTCTAATTTGAAAACTAGCTTTTAATTATTTGTTTCTGCACTTATATTTCCTGTAATTGTTTTTTAAAAGGAGATGCATACCTATATAATTCAATGGTAATAATAAGCCACAATAGCAGCTATAAGCAGAGGATTACAAAGGATCACTCATGGTTTTACCTCCATAAGATGCCCTGGAGATAAGTTTCTACCTATTCCTCTCTGCTGCGTTTGGAGGTAAATTTGGTGTTCAGCCCCTCTAGGGAAACCAGCAGCTTATCCTTGCTATCCTTATTTTTACATCCAATTTAGTTATTAACAGCTTATTTAAAATCAAGACCTAGGATGCTGGGGATTCAAGCATGAGCAACAGAAGCTTCTAAACTTCATTATAAATTACCAAAAATATTAAAGGTAAATTATTTTCAACTAAAGTAAGTACTGACATAAATGAAAACCATTTTTGTTGTCTGAAAAGTTACTCTAAAAGATACACTGACCTGAGGTGAGGATTTTGCCGTAGAATTTCCTAAGCCTAGTTTTCCATAGTCACCATCTCCAAAAGCCCAGACCATGGTGCCATCTGCTGACACAGCCAATGTGTGGTTTAAGCCACAAGCCACCTGGGGAAATAACAAGGTATATGGTAAGACAAACCACAAGACTTAAAACACATACCCCTGTTTCTAGGACCCTTTTTCTCCATTGCAGTGAAAAACTTGGCCATCTTTCTAAAGATTTTTATTGGCTTCACAGCATACTACAAATGTGAACCAAAATATGTCAATTAGAAATAATTCCTAATGTCTACAAAGAACTTTTTTCTTTAAGGTAAAATCTTTCAAATATCTGTAGCTAACTCAGAACAAGACAGTATAAAATATAGGAGAGGAAGTACGTATGACTCAAAAATACTCATTTACACTAGATAATATCTATGGACCGATACAGAAAAAGACAAAAGTATCTTATCTTCTTGTTAAGAGATACTCTTAATGTATATAGGACAGAGGTAATTACTGCTTAACAGTAGTTCAGCCATCCAACTCAAGGCTACCAGACGGAGAGGGACCACAAATACCTGTACTGTTTAAAGGTTTTGTAGCAAGTAATATTAGTACTTTATAAAGGGCCTTTAAAACATATTCACATCCTGAAATAAGCATTTTGTGTGTTTGTTGTATAACCAAACATAGAGACTTAAAATACAAATTTCATATAGAGGAAACAAATAACAAATTATTAATTGGACCATACAAAATGTACATCAGGTTAAACACAATTGGCAATACTGGTCTTCTTGAAAGTAGAGTGTCTGTCTTCACATAAAGGAAAAGGGAACTACAATTAGCTGGAAGATTTTATTCACTTACTCCATACCTGTCCAATCTGATATCCCTCCAGTGCAGTCACTCTCTCCGGGAGTTTTTTGTTAGAGGTGTTTCCAAGACCTAGACGACCATAGTCACCATTCCCAAAAGTAAACAGCTTGCCATCTGAAGTTACCACTGCTGAATGCTTGAAGCCACAAGACATCTAAAACAGAACCAAGGAGAAAAAAAAAATTTAACAGAGCTTACTAAAAAAAGGTAAATGTTTTAGTTATTAATGCTAGCAATAAAGTTTTTTTTTACATAAACGTCACTGAAAACTCAGGATCTTCAAGACTAGTGTATTCTACCTGCCCCAAGTGACTCTCCTGTTCCCAGGTCTGATTTATATCAACAGCCTCAGGAAGACCAAACAGCACACCTTAGAATTACTAATAACTACTCTTCAGCTGTGTACAGATGACCTTACTAGACTAAAGGAGAAAATTAATGGGGAAAATTTTTGTAAACCTTAAGGTGCTATGCAATTTTACAGTTTTATTTTAGATCACTAATCTATTTTCTAGAAAATGCATATGGACTTAGCTTTTGTAACAAAAACCAAACTCCACATGGTTTCTTCCAAAGGCCCACAGCACCCTAGCCTGGCCCACCAAGCTGGCTCAGGAAAAAAAAAATCCCATTCTAACACAAAGCCCATTTAAACTTCTGATAAGCTCAACAGAAAATTTGAACATCTAAAACCATTGACTCTCTTGTAATCATTGTGTAATATATTTTTACTATATTTTCTGTTGCCTAAATTCAAGATCGCTCTTCAACAACTAGTATATTCATTCAAAGGCAAACTCATTCATATCCTGCCTGACCTGTACCACTTCTTCTCCTTGTAAGGCCTCGATCTGCCTGGGCCGTCGCTGCCTGTCGCTGTTCCCGTGGCCAAGTTTACCATAGTCACCATCTCCCCAACTAAAAACCTCACCACTTTCAGTCAGGGCCATCGAGTGCCCATCAGAACCACAGGAAGTCACCAGCTGGGTCACCACAAAGCCTGGAACAAAGCAGAAACCCAAAGGAGTCACTGGATGTTAAAAACTCTCCTCTTCACTTGCAGTTGCTATTGAATACCCTCAAAATTAAAAAACACCAAAATGGTACTACAGAAATAAGAATAACTTATGTAGTTTTAAATAAAATTTGGCTAAAATTAAACTTATTTAGTTTAAATAAAATTTGGCGATAAACAATCTAGTGCAAACCTAGCAAATCTGAGAGCAGTCATAAAATAATGAAGATGACAAGGAAAATGAGGCAGATAATAGCAACAAGTATAGGCATTTGCCTATGTTCCAGCCACTCCTATAAATGTTTTACATGGATAATCTAATTGTCTATTTTCACATAGGAAATATGGTTATTAATCTATAAGGCAAATACTTGTTTTATTTTGTTTTAAAAATTTTTTTTTTTTTAGCTAAGATCTTTTATTGTCAGACTTTCTGCAAGGCAACAACTTCCCATGGTTGTGCATAAGGGATAAGGTAGATTTCTTTTTTCTTTGTGGGTAGACTTAGTTGGTCCAAGTCTTTTATTATTTAGAGACAAGGTATTCCTCTGTTACCTGAGCTGGAGTGCAATAGCACTATCGTAGCTCCCTGCATCCTCAAATTCCTGAACTCAAGCGATTCTCCTAATCAGCCTCCCAAGTAGTTGGAACTATAGGCACCCACTATCACAGAAGGGTAATTTTTTTTTTTTTTTTAAATTTCAGGTTAATGTGAGGATATAAGCAACCAGGTCAAAATATTTGATTTTGTTAGGTAGAGTCCCTCTTGTGGTTATGTCCTGTACTCAAAAGGTGTGCCAAATAACCCCATACCATGCCCATTCAGTGGGAACACACCACCCTACCTCCCCTCTCCTCCTCCCTCATTACCTCTCCCCATAATTTGAACTGAAATGAATTTTTCTCCTATGCATCAGATCATCTACTAGCTTCATATTAGCATTGAGTACACTGGGTAATAGCTTTTCCATTCTTGTGATACTTTACTAAGAAGAATGTGTTTCAATTCTATCCAGGATATTACAAAAGATGTGAAGTCACCATTTTTTTTATGGCTGAACAGTATTCCATGGTATACATGTACATATACCATAATTTGTTAATCCATTCCTGAGTTGATGGGCATTTAGGTTGTTTCCACATCTCGGTGATTGTAAATTGAGCTGCAATAAACAATCTAGTGTAAATGTCCTTATGATAAAATGATTTTTTTCTTGGGCAGCGCCTGTAGCTCAGTGGGTAGGGCGCAGGCCCCATATACCAAGGGTGGCAGGTTCAAACCTGGTCCTGGCCAAACTGCAACAAAAAAATAGCCGGGCGTTGTGGTGGGCGCCTGTAGTCACAGCTGCTCGGGAGGCTGAGGCAAGAGAATCGCGTAAGCCAAAGAGTTAGAGGTTGCTGTGAGCCGTGTGAAGTCATGGCACTCTACCTGAGGACGGTACAGTGAGACTCTGTCTCTAAAAAAAAAAAAAAAAGATTTTTTTCTTTTGGGGAGCTGTAGTGGGATTACAGGGTCAAATGGGAGATCTAATTTGAGTTCTTTGAGGATTCTCCATACTTCTTTCCAAAGAGGCTGTATTAGTTTGCAGTCCCACCAACAGTATAAAAGTGTTCCCTTCTCTCCACATCTGCAGTTTTGGGACTTTGTGATGTGGGCTAATCTTACTGGGGTTAGGTGGTATCTCAGGGTTTTAATTCCCATTGCTCTGATTAGGGACAATGAGTATTTTTTCACACATTTGTTAGCCATTCATCTGTCTTCCTTAGACAAGGTTCTGTTCATGTCTCTTGCCCAGTGATAGACAGGACTGTTTACTTTTTTTTTTGTTGATTAATTTGAATTCTCTGTAGAACCTAGTTATCAAGCTTTTGTCAGATTTGTAATATGCAAATATATTTTCTCATTCTGAAGGTTGTCTATTTGCTTTGGTTGTTGGTCCTTTAGTGGTGCAGAAGCTTTTCAGTTTAATTAAGTTCCATTTATTTATTTTTGTTGTTTACAATTGCCACGGAAGTCTTCTTCATAAAATCTTTCTCTAGGCCAACATCTTCAAGAGTTGTTTCTGCACTTTCTTCTAGGATTTTTATCATTTCATGCCTTAGATTTAAATCTTTTATCCATCTTGAATCAATTTTTGTAAGTGGTGAGAGGTATGGATCCAGTTTCAGTCTTTTATATGTGGTTATCCCAGCCCCATTTATTGAATAGGGCTTTTTTTTTTTTTTTTTTGCCAGTGTATGCTTTTGTTTGGTTTATCAAAGATTAGGTGGCTATAAGATGTTAGTTTCATCTCATGATTTTCTATTCAGTTCCAAATGTCTATGTTTCTATTTTTGTGCCAATTCCATGCTGTTTTGATCACTATGGACTTGTAATATAGCCTAAAGTCTGGTAGGGTGATGCCTCTGGCTTTGATTTTATTACTAAAAATTGCCTTGGCTATATGGGTTTTTTTCTGGTTCAATATAAAATGAAGAACTATTTCCCCCAAATCTTCAAAGTATGATGTTGGTATTTTAATGAGGATTGCTTTGGGAAGTACAGACATTTTTTCTTTTTTTTGTAGAGACAGAGTTTCACTTTACTGCCCTCGGTAGAGTGCCGTGGCGTCACACAGCTCACTGCAACCTCCAGTTTCTGGGCTTAGGTGATTCTCTTGCCTCAGCCTCCCAAGTAGCTGGGACTACAGGTGCCTGCCACAACACCTGGCTATTGGAAGTACAGACATTTTAACAATGTTGCTTCTTCCCAGCTACAAACATGGTATGCTCTTCCATTTGTTAATGTCTTCCACTTTTTCTTTTTTTACAGTTTCATAATTCTCTTTGTAGAGGTCTTTCACCTCTTTTGTTAGGTGTATTCCTAGGTATTTCATTTTCTTTGAAGCTACTGTGAAGGGCACCGTGTCTTTGATTAGCTTCTCAACTTGGCTATTATTGGCATATACAAAGGCTACGATTTGTGGACATTTATTTTATATCCTTAGACATTACTATATTTCTTGACATAGGGTAATTTTTTGTTGTTGTTGTTGTTGCAGTTTAGCCAGGGCCGGGTTTGAACCACCACCCTCGGTTATGGGGCCAGCACCCTACCCACTAAGCCATAGGCACCAACCTTTCTTTTTTCCTTTTTGAGACAGAGTCTCAAGCTGTTGCCCTGGGCAGAGGGCCATGGTGTCACAGATCACAGCAACTTCAAACTCTTGGGCTTAAGCAATTCTCTTGCCTCAGCTTCCCAAGTAGCTGGGACTACAGGGGCCCATCACGACACCCAGCTATTTGTTGTTGTTGTTGTTACAATTGTCATTGTTGTTTTAGCTGGCTTGGGCCAGGCTCGAACCCGCAGGCTCGGTGTATGTGCACGGCGTCCTTACCCACTGAGCTACAGGTGCCACCAGACACCGAGTAATTTTTTAAATTTTATTTTAGAGGTGAGGTCTCACTATGTTTCCCAGGCTGATCTCTAACTCTTCGCCTCCTGGATAGCTGGGCTTATAAGAGCAAGCCACCACAAACAGCCCTAAACTGAATCACAAAGAGATCCAGTAGTTTGTACAAGGTCCCAGAGCTAGAGACCAGTAGAACCAGTAGGAATGCAACCCATGTTCCCACCCTCACTGTTGTGCTCCTCATACCTAGATATCAAGGAAAAGAACTTAGAGCTTCTCAGGAATTTATTCTGAACTCGTAGTTCTTTTACTTTAAAACCCTTTCATGTGGGCGGCACCTGTAGCTCAGTGAGTAGGACAGCAGCCCCAAATACCGAGGGTGGCGGGTTCGAACTTGGGCCGGCCAAACTGCAACAACAACAACAACAACAACAACAACATACTCAGGCATTGTGGCGGGTGCCTGCAGTCCCAGCTACTTGGGAGGCTGAGACAGGAGAATTGCCTAAGCCCAAGAGCTGGAGGTTGCTGTGAGCTGTGATGCCACGGCACTCCACCAAAGGTGACAAAGTGAGACTCTGTCTCTTAAAAAAAAAAAAAAATTAAAAAAACCCCTTCATGTTCTCTTTGTAGTCTTTAGAGTCACTAAGAGTACAGCTACGTAACATGTCAGGGGCTCCTATAGTGGTTTCTCCAGAGGTGTTCTTTCTGTAAGTCACACAAAACTCTGACAGATGCCCTTTAAAGTCTTTAGCACATTTGCAAATTTCCATATAAACTGATCTTTAATTTTAATGAAACACATGCATGATTGCTATTGCTTTATATTTTGCCTCATTATAGTTTTGAAATTTTAATGAATTTCTTTACAATCTTCAGTGGGTCTCAAAAATAGTCATTGAATTCTAGCATTGCAAAACAATATAGCTTAAATATAAATTAAGGTTGTATACATGCTTAAGTTAGAATTTAAATAAAAGCAAAAACCCAATATGAGTTTATCTTGTAAAGGTTTGAGAAAAGTTCCAGTACATGCAAACCTACAGTTAGGTTGTAGGTTCTGACAAGCTTTTAATTAAGGAGAATTTTACCTTGTAAGGCTGAAATAACTGTCAGCACATGAAGGTCATCTGAATTTCCTTGTCCTAATCTGCCATAACTTCCTTCTCCACAAGCCAACACTGTGCCATTGGCTTGGATGACAAAGGTACAGTTCTGACCACATATGACCTAGTATAAAAACATACAATTAAATATTTTATTTTTCATTACATAACTTCAACACGTAAACATCTGAAATTATTCTATGTATATTTAGTATACTTAAGATACCTTTATCAATTCAATTATCCTTTAAATAAAGAAGAAGAAGTTATTATAACTTAAGCCCTTAGTTACTATAAAACTGCTTATGCAGGAGATTCATTCGATTATTTAAAATAGTTTAGAACAACAAAATAGTTAAATGAAAGAGAAAAGGTAGCGGGGAAATATTAAAGACTGGGCTAGAAAGAAGGAGAAACTGGAGGGAACATATGTAAGAAAGAGTTGTGCATTCTGGAATTATCTGAGGTAGAGAACAAAAGAGAAAGCAGGGGCCTCGAGAAAGGTTTGGAAATACACAGCACCATGATTTATCAGAACAGGTCAGTGGCGTCAATGAAATCCAGCTAAACATCCTGAGAAGTTTATTGCCCCAAAGACAGAATCACTTATTAGGAGTATTGAAACTTCTATAAATATATATACCAGGCTGGCTCAATGCATCATGATGTTAACTCATTACATTTGGAAGTAAGAAAAGTTTAGAAACTTTTAAACAAAACTTAAGTATGATAAAAACCTAGGGAAGCTTTTATTTAAAAGTTATACAGCATGACTTTTTTTAATGATTCCTCCCAACAGATCATAAAATGGGTAAGTTTCATCCTATATTGCAAATTACTGACAGCAAAGCAATTAGAATTGACAATTCTCAAGTTTCTTCTCCATTTTTACCCTATTAGTTACCTGCTGGGCTTGTGAGAATGAAGGAGCTGCTGCAGGCACCATTACATTTCTTCCAGCTTCTGCCAGCTGTCCATGCCTGCCAGCACCCCACAAGTAGACATCACATTTACCTCCCAGGTGCCAGTCCTAGAAATCACAATCAACTCAAAATTAGATTTATCCATTCATTCAAACAAGCACATACCGAGTACCAACGTGTCCCAGCCTCTATACCAGAGCACAGAGACACAAGCATTTAGAATCAAAACATTCACTGAGAACCACCATCTTCATCTTTACTGACCTCAGGTCTTGAAGTTGCCCAAGACATGATTTGTTCATCCATGCCATTAATCCATTTACTGTTATCCTGGAAGACAAGGGGCACATTAGGATTAGTCCTGCTTAGCCAGGATTTATCTGTAATATTACGAGAAGTCATTTGAGACCAGTTTTATAATTATATGAAACTTGATTTTGTGCATTATCAGTATTTTATTTTATTATAAATGCTTTCGCTCTCACTATTACTACCACTTTGGTGATTCAAAGATAAGCATGAGTTTTCTGAACATCCACAGATACAAGGTCACATACAAGAATCACTTCCTCCCATAAACTCCTGTGTCATGTCACTGTAGAAAAATCACTTCATCTTTCCAGGCTTTAGTTTCCTCAGCTACTAAATGAGAAAGCTGAGCCAAACAGGCTCAGAAGGACATTCCCTGATTAAAATATTCCCTATAGTCACATGCCAAATAACGATATTTTGGTCAACAATAGACCACACTTGTGACAGTGGTCTCATAAGATTATAAAACCATCTTTTTATTATACCTATTCTGTGTTTAAAGACACAAATATTTAAGCATTGTGTGACAATTTCCTATTCAATAAAGTAATATGTTGTATAGGTTATGTGTGTAGAAGTCTGTATCACCTAGGTTTGTGTAAGTATGTTCTATGATGTCTGCACAATGTCAAAATTGCCTAACAGTGCATTTCTCCGAACATATCCCCATTATTAAGCAATGCATTACTGCATTAAGACAATTTAGATAATTTTCCTCAATTCATTTGTCTGTTCTATATTGTATTTATATTTATATAAGTAAAATTTAAGTACCAAAAGGGATTATCAGATCAGGTGCTAGCCTATACTATCTACAAAGACTTTTTTTTTCCTTTTTGAGACAGTCTCACTATGGTGCCCTTGGTAGAGTGCTGTGGCGTCATAGCTCATAGCAACCTCAAACTCTTGGGCTTAAGTGATGCTCTTGCCTTAGCCTCCCAAGTAGCTGGGACTACAGGCCACAACTCCTGGCTATTTGTTATTATTGTTGTTTGGCAGGCCTGGGCCAGGTTCAAACTCGCCAGCCCCGGTGTATGTGGCTGGCACCATAACCACTGTGCTATGGGCGCCAAACCCCTATCTATAAAGACATTTTATCTACATCACAGTTTCTACAGCTAGACACTTGCAAATACAATAAGAAAGAAATCACAATTGGAATGCTCTTCCATATTCTTATTTGATGCTGATTAAAAACATGATTGAAGTGCCTAATAAATTAGAATCTTTATGTAGCATAAACCTGGATGACCTGGAAAATATCTATAAAATATTTACAAATAAAGCACTAAACAGGCAAAGGGAAATGGGAAAATATGAGATTATGTCATTGAGAATGGGTAGGCTTACAAGAGCTCCACAGTTCTCATATTATCAATCTCTGGCACCATAGAGGCCTGCTATCAGACTAAAAGTGACTATCTGAAGGAAAAACATTTTAAGTTTATCTAAACCCACTCAAGATAGTAAATGCATAGTAAGGGTCTGCTATACATCCAACATCCATGATACAATGTCAGCTGTAAATAATAGCTCATATTATATTTACCATTAGGAATACAAGTTCATCCTCTGGAACAGGTTCTAGATCTGGAACAGTAAAAGATTCTGGAAACTGGGCTCCATTGGTCAGGGCTTCAGCAGCTTTAATGGTAGTTGAGAAACATTCTAACCATGCCCACTCATTTGGATTCCAGGATGCAGGGTCAGGGAGACAGTTCTGGTGGTGTGGTGGCACTGGAGGGTTACATAATAGCTCATCTAGATGAAGTCCCACAGCAAGGGAAGCCAGACATTGCATATAGGGGCTATGAACAAGCTGGTCACCACAAACCACATGAGGCTAAAAGAAAATACAAGAATGTTATGCTGAAACTCCATGTAAAAGATTCTAAATTAACCTACTGCATTCTACAAACCTATAATCATTTTCTTGAGTTTACTATTTTTTAATCTTTTTGCTTTAAAATAATTTTAGATTTGCAGAGTTACAGAGATAGTATAGAGAATTTCCATATACCCTTCACCTAACTTTCTCTAACACTGACATCTTACATAATACTGGCACCATTATCAAAACTAAGAAACTAACATGAATACAATATTAATGAAACCACAGACCTTCATTTATTTTTTCCCAGTTTTCTCACTAATATTCACTTTCTATTCCAGGATCCAATCCAAGATATCACATTGCATTTAATGTAGCTTCATTATAGGTTTTTTTTAATTGGAAGGAAAACCCAGATAACTAAACCATGAAGATTTGCTCCCTTTCATATTTCCTCCTTTATCAAGAGGAGCCCTGACAGTCATCAAAGGAAAATTCTCCCTTCTTCCATACCATTCCCTAGTCATGGTAAAGCAACTCTGTGAGAGACTGAGTGATTCAGAAAAGAAAACCAGGGCAAATACATCAGTGAAATTAACTGGGTGTGCTAACAGTTGATTATATTAATGTAACTTGGCAAAGAAAAAAGGAGGAGGAAAAAAACACTCCAAAGAACTTTACCTAGGGGCAGTACATTGTGACTACGGAGGGATGGCAGATAGGCTTTTAGAATCACTGCCTGGACAAGTCCAAATTCTACAATTCCTTATTCCAGTATTTAATTACTCTACTCAGTTCAATGTAGCTCTTCCACTAGACTTTCCATAAAGATTGACCTAGTAAGTGAAGAGGATGTTCACTCTGGTACCCATATCCATCCCCACTCCCCAACTTTGGGATGGCAAAGCCACACAAAAACAGATACATGACTCAGAAAGGGGAAGATGATACTCTGAGGCATAGGTATTTTAAGAAGTTTTGGAGTGACTAATCCAAAAAAGAATGATATAAATTTTTTTAATCTGGTGAAAACAAAGTAATAACAGGCTTAGGATAAGTGTTTTAGGCATGATATCTTCATTTGATTCTGCCCAAATAGCCCCACATATTTTCCTCAGCCTTCATAACCGTAAGGGATAAATTCAAGTTACAAAGCACCAGGTCTCTGTGGGATCTTGAGGAGTAAGTGTAATGAACTACCTTTTCATAGGCATACTGCTCCTGAAGCATCATAGGCAACCGCTCCAGAAATGCTCTCATGCAGGGAGCCATGTTCAATCCCAGAACACCTTGTTGTTTCAGTGCTGTTCTACAGGTTGCTAAAACGTGATTGGCAGCAGCCCATTCTGCCGTACAATTCACAACCAAGACATCCTGGTTGAAAATAAATTATACCACATGAATTTGTTTAAATAAAAGATAATGTATCATCATTCAATTTGAGAAATTTCTTGTAGTAATTGTATTAAACATTTTTGTCTTTTGCACATCATATACCCCAAAACTCTGTATTTTTAATGCCTATGGAACTTTAAAGCATCCTAAATTTTGACTAAGTAAAAATGAATAAGAATCACAAAATTTATGAAAAATCTTGAATTAGCTCATTCTTTTTAAGAAAATCATGTCAATTATTAGCTATTTCACAGGACTTGTAGGATAAGGTATCTAATATACTTCAAAAGTCTAGAGGAATATAGCTGCAAAAGAGGCAGCACTTTGGCTTATTCTACATAGGCCACTTCTGCCTTCAGTAGGACTACATGCAGGTTTATAGCTTATTTTAACATCACTTAACCACACAAAATGTAAATCAAAGTGGCACATGGCTCTACTGTAAAACATAATGTCATATCTTAGAGTTACTTCATAAGCAGGGCAGTTAAGCGATAGGGTTTCACTTTATCATCCAGCTGGAAATACAGTGGTACCATCTTAACTCACTACAGCCTCAAACTCCTGGGCTCAAGAGATCTTCCTGCCTCTGCTTCCCAAGTAGCTGTAGGACTACAGGTGCATGTCATCATTCCTGGCTAACTTTTTAACTTTTTGCAGAGATGAGGTGTCTTGCTATATTGCCCAGGCTAGTCTCAAACACCTAGCCTCACATAATCATCCTGCCTCAGTCTTCTAAAGTGCTAGGATAACATTAGCCACCACATCTAGCCTAAAATATTAAATTTGAAAGCCAAGATAAATTATGTATACTTAAGTGAAACGTCTTTGTAATAGCTTTTTTTGAGGAATATTCTGAGATAGCTTAGTGCTACATCAAAACTCAGGGCAGAAAGTCAAAATCTACTTTGTAACTTTCCACACAGAAATGAAATTACTTGACCTCAGATGTTGGAGAGGCAGTAAAAGAGTATCATCCAGAGAGGCTCCCGTCCAGAAGGAGAGTTAAAGGACAGAAATTTAGCAAGTAACCTGGTGGATTAGAGCCGCACCAAGAGAGAAGGTTGAAGAACGCACATCAACCACGCTGAGGTGAGCTGCGACCCCAAGGATAAAAACAAAAGGTACAAAATCCATCACCAAGCAGACGGGAGTCCCCTCCCCCATGAGAACAGCTCAGAGTGCCCCACAAACAAATGAGCAGAGTTCAAAGGTCCCTCCACTACACTCCACAGGAGAGACCCTATAAAAACTGGACCTACCTCCCCTACTAGGGTGCCACTGCATTCTCTTGCCAGGCATAAAACTGTATAAAACTGTATATATTCTCTACCTGCAACTCTGAGCTCCCAGCACTCCCCTCCACTCTCACTCTGAGGTCCGGAGGCCTGTCCCCCAGGAGTCCAGATTCCTGGGTGATTTCTCGAGGGGTGTGGACAGGGCTTAAACAGCATCTGGTCAGTGCTGACTCTGGGGCACGGGAGTGAGGAGAGGATGGTCGGCTGAGAGGGAACAACACTGGAGCAGCGGTGCCCCGAGGCGCAGAACAGCAGCTGTCTTTTGGCAACAATAGGGCTCACTCCCGGATATTCAGAAGCCACACCACCTGTCTCCCTGGGCAACCAGAGGAGGCCGGGCATCTACTCAGGTGGCAACCACCACGGAACCGATCTGGGACAGAAACGCAGGCCCCATGAGTAAAGGGTTTGCCTGAGGCGGTACCAGCCTGGGTGGAGCGCGGGGACTAGAAATGCATGCGCACAGCCGGGAAGTTCCCAGGGCGGGGCTGACCCAGAGGACCGCTTTACTGAGCCTAAGATGCACTCGGCCCTCAGGGGACTGTCAGCCTATACACAAAGGAAGACAGGAGGCTAGAACTGACAGGTAACCGAATACAAACCTGCAGGAGCAAGGATAGGGCCTGAGGCACAGGATCTGGGAACTCAAAACAGCTTCTCTTCTGCAGGGGAATTTAGCAGGGACAGAAACAAATTCCCGCAAAGTTGTTCTGTTCTGTTCTGTCAGTAACATCAATCAGGGGCAGGGCTGGAACTGAGTGAACACCCCCTAGCCTCCATCAAGTGCCCGAGGTTGTCAGGGCTCACCTCCCGCTGCTAGATAGAGGCAGAGTGCAGCGGCATGGCTGAGCAGAAATAGATTTCCTTGTGATTCCTTGTGATTCAGGCAGGTGCAAACCCCTGGAGTATCTATTCACTACAGGCAACTGGGTGAAAGCCCTGTGGGACTATCAGTGACTGGGTGTGACAGAGGTGCAAGGTGGGGAAGAAGGCATCAACCTTCCCAGACTGATCTATTTGCTGGGTGGGTCCTCCTGACTCCACGGAGCACTGGCGCAAGCCATATCAGAGTAGTCACCAGACCCCTGCGATTCAGTTGCCAGAGACCTTTTAATTAAACTCTCCCACCTGAGACAGGTGCTGACTGAGACAATTGATTTGGACATTTTGAACTCAGCCAATCACCCAAGGACTATTCAGGTGGTGCCCTGGGTGTGTGGTTGTAGGAAGGTTTGATCTTCTTTTTCCAATTGTTGCCTGTAGGGGGCAGGGTGACTTAATTGCTGGTATTTCTCCACAGCTGAGACTTCAACCCAGAGTAACTGTTTCACTAGAGTCCAACTGAAACCAGCTGAAAACAAGGCAGAACCACTTAGCCCCACCACACCAAACAGGTCCCCAGTTTCTCAGCCATAGCACTGTACAGGTCCTCGACAAAGCTCCAGGGGAAAAATCAAACGGTGTAAAACATTCATGGGGCGGAATCAGCAGAAAAACTCTGGTAACATGAATAACCAAAATAGATCAACCCCCCCAAGGAAAGATATGGCAGATGTAACTGAAGATCCCATTCATAAACAGCTGGCCGAAATGTCAGTAATCGAATTCAGAATTTGGATTGCAAACAAGATTAACAAAATGGAGGAAAATTTGGAATTAGAAATTTGAGTAGCAATTCAAAAGTTGGAATTAGAAATTCGAGGACAAATTCAAAGGTTGTCTCAAGAATTTAACGAATTTAAAGACAAAACCACCAAAGATTTTGACACACGGAAGCAAGAATTTGCAGCCCTCAAAGATCTGAAAGATACAGTAGAATCCCTCAGTAACAGAGTGGAGCAAGCAGAAGAAAGGATTTCTGACATTGAAGACCAAGCCCTTGAACGCTCCCAAACTCTCAAAGAGGAAGAGAAATGGAGAGCAAAAACGGATCATTCTCTAAGAGCTCTGGGATAATTCAAAGAAGGCTTCATTGGAATCCCTGAAAGTGATGAAGTGGCCTCGCAAGGCACATAGGCCCTTCTCCATGAAACTATGAAAGAGAATTTTCCAGACATGCCAAGAGATTCTGAAATTCAGATATCAGACAGTTTCAGAACCCAAGCACGACTCAATCCCAATAAGACATCCCCCAGGCGTATCATAATTAACTTCACTAAAGTTAATATGAAGGAGAAAATTCTGAAAGCAGCCAGACGTAAGAAATCCATTACCTACAAAGGGCAGAATATTAGAATGACTGCAGATCTCTCTGCTGAAACTTTTCAAGCCACAAGAGAGTGGTCATCGACTTTTACTCTCCTAAAGCAAAATAACTTTCAACCCCGGATCCTGTATCCAGCTAAACTGAGTTTCATTTATGATGGAGAAATTAAATATTTTAATGACATTCATATGTTGAAGAAATTTGCCATAACCAAACCAGCTCTTCAGGATATTCTCAGACCTATCCTCCATAATGACCATCCCAATGCTCTACCACAAAAGTAAACTCACTCAGAAACTTTTGATCAAACTCCAACTTCCACGGTGGCGAAAGGATTAAAAATGTCCACTGCACTTTCAAAACACTCAATACCCAAAATTTTACCAGACTTATCAATATTCTCCATTAATGTGAACGGCTTAAACTGTCCTCTAAAGAGGCACACGTTAGCTGACTGGATACAAAAACTCAGGCCAGATATTTGCTGCATACAAGAGTCACATCTTACCTTAAAAGATAAATATAGACTCAGGGTGAAAGGATGGTCATCCATATTTCAGGCAAATGGTAATCAGAAAAAAGCAGGTGTTGCAATTTTATTTGCACATATAATAGGCTTTAAATCAACAAAAGTAAGGAAGGATAAGAATGGTCACTTCATATTTGTTAAGGGTAATATTCAATATGATGAGATTTCAATTATTAATATCTATGCACCCAACCAGAATGCACCTCAATTTATAAGAGAAACCCTAAAAGACATGAGCAACTTGATTTCCTCCAGCTCCATAATAGTTTGAGATTTCAACACTCCTTTGGCAGTGTTAGATAGATCCTCCAATAAGAAGCTGAGCAAAGAAATTTTAGATTTAAACCTAACCATCCAACATTTGGATTTAGCAGACATCTACAGAACATTTCATCCCAACAAAACTGAATACACATACTTCTCATCAGCCCACAGAACATACTCCAAAATCGATCACATCTTAGGTCACAAGTCTAACCTCACTAAATTTAAAGGAATAGAAATTATTCCTTGCATCCTCTCAGACCACCATGGAATAAAAGTTGAACTCAGTAACAACAGGAATCTGCATACACATACAAAAACATGGAAGTTAAATAACCTTATGCTGAATGATAGCAGGGTCAGAGATGAGATTAAGAAGGAAATTGCCAAATTTCTGGAAAAAAACAACAATGAAGACTCATTATCAGAACCTCTGGGATGCCGCAAAGGCAGTCCTAAGAGGGAAATTTATAGCACTGCATGCCTTCCTCAAGAGAACAGGAAGAGAGGAAGTTAACAACTTACTGGGACATCTCAAGCAACTGGAAAAGGAAGAACATTCCAACCCCAAACCCAGTAGAAGAAAAGAATTAAAGGAAATTGAAAACAAAAGAATTATACAACAGATCAATAAATCAAAAAGCTGGTTTTTTGAAAAGGTCAATAAAATAGATAAACCTTTGGCTAACCTAACCAGGAAAAAAAGAGTAAAATCTCTAATCTCATCAATGAGAAATGACAAAAGATGAAATAACAACAGACTCCTCAGAAATTCAAAAAATCCTTGATGAATATTACAAAAAATTTTATTCTCAGAAATATGAAAATCTGAAGGAAATTGACCAATACTTGGAAGCACATCACCTTCCAAGACTTAGCCAGAATCAAGTGAAAATGTTGAACAGGCCCATATCAAGTTCTGAAATAGCATCAACCATACAAAACCTTCCTAAAAAGAAAAGCCCGGGACCAGATGGCTTCACGTCAGAATTCTACCAAACCTTTAAGGAGGAATTAGTACCTCTATTACTCAACCTGTTCCAAAATGTAAAAAAAGAAAGAAGACTACCCAACACGTTCTGTGAAGCAAACATCACCCTGATCCCCAAACCAGGAAAAGACCCAACAAGAAAAGAAAATTATAGGCCAATATCACAAATGAATATAGACGCAAAAATATTCAACAAGATCCTAACAAACAGAATCCAGCAACACATCAAACAAATTATACATCATGACCAAGTCAGTTTTATCCCAGGGTCTCAAGGCTGGTTCAATATATATAAATCTATAAGTATAATTCAGCACATAAACAAATTAAAAAACAAAGACCATATGATTCTCTCAACTGATGCAGAAAAAGCTTTTGATAATATCCAGCATCCCTTCATGATCAGAACACTTAAGAAAATTGGTATAGAAGGGACATTTCTTAAACTGATAGAGGCCATCTACAGCAAACCCACAGCCAATATCGTATTGAATGGAGTTAAATTGAAATCATTTCCACTCAGATCTGGAATCAGACAAGGCTGCCCATTGTCTCCACTGCTTTTAAACATTGTAATGGAAGTTTTAGCCACCACAATTAGCGAAGAAAAGGCGATCAAGGGTATCCACATAGGGTCAGAAGAGATCAAACTTTCGCTCTTCGCAGATGATATGATTGTATATCTGGAAAACACCAGGGATTCTACTACAAAACTCTTAGAAGTGATCAATGAATATAGAAGCTTCTCAGGTTACAAAATCAACATTCATAAATCTGTAGCCTTTATATATACCAACAATAGTCAAGCTGAAAAAACAGTTAAGGACTCTATTCCATTCACAGTAGTGCCAAAGAAGATGAAATATTTGGGAGTTTATCTAACAAAGGACGTGAAAGATCTCTATAAAGAGAACTATGAAACTCTAAGAAAAGAAATAGCTGAAAATGTTACCAAATGGAAAAACATACCATGCTCATGGCTGGGAAGAATCAACATTGTTAAAATGTCCATACTACCCAAAGCAATATACAATTTTAATGCAATCCCTATTAAAGCTCCACTGTCATACTTTAAAGATCTTGAAAAAATAATATTTCATATGGAATCAGAAAACACCTTGAATAGTCAAGACATTCCTCAGAAATAAAAACAAAGCAGGAGGAATCATGCTACCAGACCTCAGACTATACTATAAATCAATAGTGATCAAAACAGTGTGGTACTGGCACAAAAACAGAGAAGTAGATATCTGGAACAGAATAGAGAACCAAGAGATGAATCCAGCTACTTACCGTTATTTGATCTTTGACAAGCCAATTAAAAGCATTCAGTAGGGAAAAGATTCCCTATTTAACAAATGGTGCTGGGTGAACTGGCTGGCAATCTGTAGAAGACTGAAACTGGACCCATACCTTTCACCATTAACTAAGATAGACTCTCATTGGATTAAAGATTTAAACTTAAGACACAAAACTATAAAAATACTAGAAGAGAGTGCAGGGAAAACTCTTGAAGAAATCGATCTGGGCGAGTATTTTTTGAGGAGGACCCCCGGGCAATCGAAGCAGCTTCAAAAATACACTACTGGGACCTGATCAAACTAAAAAGCTTCTGCACAGCCAAGAACACAGTAAGTAAAGCAAGCAAACAGCCATCAGAATGGGAGAAGATATTTGCAGGTTATGTTTCCAACAAAGGTTTAATAACGAGAATCCACAGAGAACTCAAACGTATAAGCAAGAAAAGAACAAGTGATCCCATCACAGGCTGGGCAAGGGACTTGAAGAGAAACTTCTCTGAAGAAGACAGGCGCACGGCCTACAGACATATGAAAAAATGCTCATCATCTTTAATCATCAGAGAAATGCAAATCAAAACTACTTTGAGATATCATCTAACTCCAGTAAGATTAGCCCATATCACAAAATCCCAAGACCAGAGATGTTGGCGTGGATGTGGAGAAAAGGAAACACTTCTACACTGCTGGTGGGAATGCAAATTAATACATTCCTTTTGGAAAGATGTTTGGAGAACACTTAGAGATCTAAAAATAGATCTGCCATTCAATCCTATAATTCCTCTACTAGGCATATACCCAGAAGACCAAAAATCACATCATAACAAAGATATTTGTACCAGAATGGTTATTGCAGCCTAATTCATAATTGCTAATTCATGGAAAAAGCCCAAGTGCCCATCGATCCACGAATGGATTAATAAATTGTGGTGTATGTTCACCATGGAATATTATGCAGCCTTAAAGAAAGATGGAGACTTTACCTCTTTCATGTTTACATGGATGGAGCTGGAACATATTCTTCTTAGTAAAGTATCTCAAGAATGGAAGAAAAAGTATCCAATGTACTTGGCCCTACTATGAAACTAATTTATGGCTTTCACATGAAAGCTATAACCCAGTTATAACCTAAGAATAGGGGGAAGGGGGAGAGGGAGGAGAGGGAGGTGGGAGGTGGACAGAGGGAGGGTGATTGGTGGGATTACACCTGCGGTGCATCTTACAAGGGTATATGTGAAACTTAGTAAATGTAGAATGTAAATGTCTTAACATAATGTCTTTTCTTATGCCTTCCTGGCATAAGAAAATGCCAGGAAGGCTATGTTAACCAGTGTGATGAAAATGTGTCAAATGGTCTATAAAACCAGTGTATGGTGCCCCATGATTACATTAATGTACACAGCTATGATTTAATAAAAAAAAGAAAAGAAAAGAAAAAATGAAATTACTCAATACTTAAGCACTTTCACCAAAGTAAGGTGTACAGTAAAAATAAAAAGTGCTAGACTATAAATGAGGATATCTGGGTTCTAATTCTCCTTCTGCCACTAAATGTTACAAATTATCTTAAAAAAGTAATAATCCCTCTTGCTATCAAGTTTCTTCTCCATAAAATAAAGTGTTTAGACTATGATATCTAAAGTTCCTTATAGACTTATGCTCTATTATGATTTGATATAACCATAATATTACCTTTGATCTATTTGAGCAAGCAGCTACCCCAACTTCTGGAATCCACACTGTGGTCTGAATAGCTCCAGAACCTATCACAACAGTTTGCAAGACAGAGCCATCCTAAAATGAGATATAATTATCAAAGCTCATTACTTAACTTTAGGCATCATTGACATTTAAATTTATACGACACAATCACAAAAACATATTCTAAAATTTATACTTCAGTAAATTCAGCAATGTCCAATTGTATACCCTCTACCCAATTTTCTAGGCCCAGATGACTTTAAAAATACTTTTTTTCCTTAAGAAAAATTAAACGGTATCGGATTCTGAAAGGAGCTTCTTTAGTATTCTAGATATGATTACATGAAGTATTTCTGGGATTGGTTAATTTTTATCACATGTATTTAAATTAATGTACAAACATTCCTTAACATAAAAATAAAATCTATGCTCTTACCCTTAAAGACCAAATGTTCATGAGTCCACCTAGTCCTCCAGACACCAGGGCCAATCCATCAGAACTAAAGGTAACAGTTCGAACAGGAGTAATGTGTCCCCGCAGCTGATAAATACACTTGACTCCTGCTGATTTCCTATATCCATCCTGCAATTCATTATTTTTAACATATATATTAAATATATATGGGTGGGGCAACAACTTCTCTCACAAGGTTAATTAGGCTGACTAAATAAATGATAAAATATCAATCAGGTTCTCCTTTCCTAAAGTTGAGTTTCATTTTTTGGATGCATTTCTATTCTTCAAACTAGGAGAAATGCCTACATTTCAAAGTTCCAATTATCACTCGGAGACAGGAAAATTCTGACTTCTACTTTTTAACCAGTGTTTTAATTTTTAAATTTGAGCTTCATGTAATTTTCATTTTTATAGTACATGCTGACTATATGAATAATTCTCTTTTTGTTGGCTGATGGTTCTATCACTTGGTGTATAATCTACATATTTGCTCTGCAGGCTTCAGAAGTGGGATTGGCAAGGCCTGTCCATCAGTCTACTCTCTTGCACAAAGAGCAAACCAGGTTTATCTGTAGTTTTCCAGCCTCCACTTCTATGATATTCTCCCTTTAGTGAGCTGGCTACCCCTTCCCTCCCTTTTCATCCCTTTCTCTCTGCTCTTAAGTTCCATCCTCCTTTTAGTTATGACACCATAAAACCAGATGTACTCATTCACCCAAGGATGATGTAAAGTTTATTTCTTCCGAGGCTATCATCAACAAAAGGGAGAGGGACAGAGGTTCCAAACTGGTAGCTCAGAGATGTGATTTGATTAGCCACTCAGAGATGAAATTTTAAGTTCAGGTGCTAATGTGTAATATTGGGAGATTTAATTAAAACACTGGATTTTTAGCTTCTATAAAAAAATCAGACAATCTGTTAGCAATAAGCTCTCAATTCTAGATGTCAACAACCAGCTCTGGAGCCTGTTGGCCTTTGTATGAAGCATGTGTGCTTCTTGGCTTTTTCTGGTTTTATTTTTTAACCCCTTCCATACCTTCCAACTCCCAGATTAAAGAATTTGTTAGTTGCCTAGATGGCTCTGTAAGTACCTAAATTTGTAACTTTTTTTTTTTTTTTTTTAAGATAAAGGACTCATTCTTCGTAGGTAGAATTTTGGCAGAAGTAGGAATGGGGGGTACTCTCATGGTGTTCCAATTTTTTTTTTTTTGAGACAGAGCCTTAAGCTGTTGCCCTGGGTAGAGTGCCATGGCATCACAGCTCACAGAAACCTCCAACTCCTGGGCTCAAGTGATTCTCCTGCTTCCGCCTCCCAAGTAGCTGGGACTACTGGCACCTGCCACAATGCCCATTTGGTGTTCCTATTTTATTACACCAATATTAAACGCCTATTTGGTGTTCCTATTTTATTACACCAATGACTTAAGTTAGGGCTGGTCTATCTTGTAGGTTGATACAATGCTATATAATCTGTAGCACTGATTATATCCACTACCATTATAATGACCACCACTTAATATGTACTGAATATCTCACCCTGCCAAGCAATTTTATGCTACCTCTGACCTAATTCGAGAACACAAAAAGTATGACAGTTATGACATTTACATTTCCCTACTGGGCCTTGCCCTTGGAGTTATAATGAGTAAGTTAGTAATTAGGGAAAAATTATTTGGATAACATATTCTGCCTATGATTTCAGATGAGGTGTTCAAAAACATCAGAACATTACCTGGCAATTTGATTCCTGATCCCACCATCCTTCTGAACTAGTCACGCTGGTCTGTGTGGTATCTTGTGGAATGCGCCAAACACACACTAAGCCATTCTGACAGCCACTTAAAAATTATCACATAAAAACCAAAATACATCAATATGCAGATGTAAAAACATATTAAAATAGTAATCGCTTAAGCCCTGATAGAACTACCACAGTATTATTTTAAAAATTTATTTGCAGTAGACATATTAGAAGAAATACAATTGGGACTGATATTCTAACAACATCACATCCATATACCAGGTTTCACACTAGATAACTGTTCTTTATTTCTCTGAGGTAATATTACAGTCTTACATATTGTTTTTGTTTTTTTTTTGAGACAGAGCCTCAAGCTGTCACCCTGGGTAGAGTGCGGTGGCGTCACAGCTCACAGCAACCTCCAACTCCTGGGCTCAAGCGATTCTCATGCCTCAGCCTCCCAAGTAGCTGGTACTACAGGCGCCCACCACAACACCTGGTTATTTTTTGGTTGCAGTCATTGTTGTTTGGTGGGCCTGGGTTGGATTCGAACCTGCCAGCTCAGGTATATGTGGCTAGCGTATAAGCCGCTTGAGCCACAGGCACCAAGCCCAGTCTTATATATTGTAAGAACAGTAAATGGCAATGAACTGTTTAAGACTACTGAGAAGTCACATCTGATGCAAATAACAGTCTATAACAATATAAAAATTAAGACACACAAACACACACACACACAAATTCACAACATACGTAGCCATCAGTAACTGCAACTTGGATCCTTTCCCTGGCAGGCTGCACCAAGCGATGCCATTTACAATAGATGGATGACAGAGTGATTGCAGACAGCGCCAGCATCCTGAAATAGGCCCCCAGAGTTTCACATTTTCTTCTTTAGCACATGTCATAAGAATATGACCTGTTGGGTCCCACTTCATACTAACAAGCGTATCCTTAAAATAGTAGGAGGAAAAAAAAATCAGAGTAAACTTCCTTCACAAATAAATACTTTAAAATAAATAATTTATAAATACTTCCGTAACTCAATTATTTAGAAAGCAATATATCATGTACATCATAATATACTGCCATATCATTCCCAATCACTAGACCAACTCTCCCTTTAATATATTTGCACTGTATATATTTGCTGGAGTCAAAGCTCAGTAAGTGTTAGCTGAATGAATGAATGATGAAATTGACTCAAAAGGAATACTACATATGTTTATCTCTCATTAGTATTTGCTTTTTGTTTATTTTGAGAGTCTTGCTATGTTGCCCAGGCTGGTCTCAAATTCCTGGGCTCAAGTGATTCTCCCACCTCAGCCTCCTGAATAGCTTGGACTATACATGTGTACCACCATTCTCGGCTAGCATTTGCATTTATTGATAGTTATTTTTATTGACTTTTAATCGTTATATTATGAAAAAGAAGGAACTTTAAAAAAGAAAAGCACATCACAACCAAAATAGCAAACACTTAAAAGAATCTAGGACATGTTTTATGTTTATATGGCTGTGATCACTATGCTCTTCTGATTTTTCTTTAACCCTCTTCCATCTCTCTTCCATCGCCTGGTTTCATGCACTTATTTTGTCTAGGTGGTTCTATAAACACTTGAATTGGCAACCTCTATTTAAGGTAAAGGAATTATTCTTCACGGGTGGAGGTGCTGACATTAGTGGCAGGTACTCTGAATGGGGGTAGGGAGTTCTCAAGGTGTCACATCACTGTTTTGGTTTTGATTCTTTTGTGGTTTGACTGTTCTTTTTACATAGACTTTTCCATATATATATATGGTTCAAAGACTCTATAACAAGAGAATGAATATTAAGTCATAAGTGATTGATGCAAAAAAATTTTAAATACACTAGTATTAAGGAATACTATGGTAAAAAAGAAAAAGCAATCATTTGATAAAGATGTTTTTACCTTATGTGCATCAATTATAACAATTCCTCCTTTCTCAAGTGGTTCCTTTGTTCCCAATAATAATTTTCCATCGAAATATCCCACTGCAAATGGTCTGTCTTCACTGAACCAAGCAATGCAAGTAACAGACACTAACGTGATAAAAACAAAAAGGGAAAAAAGAAAAAGATTTATCAATGTCTGACTTACAAGATAGACTTTAAACATAGCAAATGCATGCTACTGTATAACCACTTCCAAACAGCTCTTTAAAGATATTTAAGAAAAAATGTAGGCTTACAGCAGGGATTCCATATAACCCACTTAAAAAGTGTCATTTATAAGTGACAAAGACTACCTCCATTTATAATCTTTCATTCTTTTTTAGATGGCTATTGAAAAAGAGAGACAAAAATTGAATTCCCTTGCTAATTTTAAGTCACCGTATCAGATTCTTTTGTTCAGGACCAGAATCTACCATGAAACTGAGAGGTGAAATAATCCAAGTCATAGAAAGAAAATTATTCCTTTTGCTTATTTAATATTCCCTATTCAGTGTGTTTCTATATTCTAACAAAATGTTCTATTCTAATAATCTCTATTCTTATTTGCTTCTTTAAGTATATATAATACTGAAAGGCTATAAAAGAAGTAAAAATAGTATTTATCTGTGAGGGCAGACTGAGAGGATGGGAGAAAGATTTTCTCACTGTATACCTTTTAAAACTTTTAAATTTTTGAGCCCTATGAAGATATTATCTATTTTTTATGAAGATATTATCTATTTTTTAAATTTAAAAAAAGTGTCATCTATTCTAATACAGTGCTATGTAAATAGGTACTATGATCTTTGAATTATCCCCACTCCTGCAAACAACAAGCAAAAACTACTTTGTAAGATGCATACATATTCAAAGATACTCAATGAGAAATAAATGAAAGCATACTTCCTACCATCTCTTGTGAGACCAGAAATTCTTTCCTCTTCCTCTTTCCTCTTCCTCGTTTCCTTAATTTTACTCATTTGTTAACAATTTCATCTCTACTAATGATTACTTGATAATTAACTTTTCTCCTTTTGGACAGTCCTAACTTTAAAGACTGGGAGTCTTCTATAAATGTTAAGTCATTTACACAAAGGATGAATGAGTAATATAATAATAACCATACATTATAACCTGGTACCATACCATGACATAATACCATACCATGTTATAATACCATTTTGGCAGAGATGTATGGTGGAGGTTGAGAGAATTATCTTTCAATTTAATAGATAATTAGAATTAAATACCAAAAGTAATATTCAGTTCAGCATATTTTTTTAATCGCCCTCAGTAGAGTGCCACGGCGTTACAGCTCACAGCAACCTCCAACTCCTGGGCTTAGGCGATTCTCTTGCCTCAGCCTCCCGAGCTAGTGGGACTACAGGCACCCGCCACAACGTCTGGCTATTTTTTGTTGTAGTTTGGCCGGGGCTGGGTTCAAATCTGCCACTCTTGGTATATGGAGCTGGTGCCCTACCCAGTGAACCACAGGCTCTGCCCCAGTTCAGCATTTTTAAAAGCAAGTGTCAAAAAACTAAGTCTACTCAGACAAAACCTCGACCAGACACAAATATAATCATTTACCATCCTTTCTATAGCAATGCTCCAACTCTCGACGGTGCATGGTAGATACATCAACAACTTCAATCAGTCCTAGAGATCCATCCATCCGTCCTACCAACAATAATTCTGGAGACTCTCCTGACCAGGCTACAGCTGGACCCTCTTCTGGCCAAGCCAGGGCAGATACCCAGTGGGGCTGAATATCTACTAATCCTTTTCCTCCTAAAGAGGGAGAAAATGTTAAATAGTTGTTACTTAACTCTTAGGGGAAAAAATGAGAAAATACTACTTAAATTGTTTAATTTTAATAATACTCAATGTAATCCCCACTTTCCTAACAGCCTACTATGAATAAGACTGTGAAGGCTGGATCCTTCATTTATATGCTATTATTAATACTGATTATTAATTTGATTTGATTATCAAATTAATAGGCTTATAGGACAAAATTAGTAGTTTTACAGAAGAGAGAATAAAGGAAAATATTCAGTGTACAAATGTCAAACACTTAAGTCCTTTCCTAATGATTACTGAAAACCAAATTAACATAACAAAATTACCTATAGTCCAGGCTATAGCTATTCCTCAACATGAAACAGAACAACTAATCCTCAAATATGTAAAAATAAACCAAAAATACTAATAAGTCCAATACTGCAATAATGATTTTTACTTTCCAGAGAGATGTAATAAAAACTAATGAGAATTTGTACTTATGAAACAAATATAATTAGTAGAAATACTTCAAGCAATTCAAAAGAATACACAGCTTAAAGTTCAGTGACCACTGTCTCCTCAAAATCTATTCTGAACACTTAACTAGTACAAGAAGAGAATTTTAGTTTGCAACTACTAGGTTAATTTACACTCTTCTAGAACAGTCAGGAAATGAGCATTTCCTCTCTAATTAAAACCACATTTGCAGAGCTGTTGAATAGTTTATAAATTTTAGGTGAAAAGAAGCCAATGTTTGGATGCAGAAGACTAAGAGAAAGGGTTAAAAAACCTTCAGCAATTTACGAGCATTTACATGAGTCTTACCATTAACTTGCCAGATATTCACCATCTTTTCCAAAGCCCCAGCTAGATATTTGCCACTAATACTCCAGGAAACAGGTGAGAAACTTGGATCACTGGGTGAACCCAGGCTTTCCTCAGCATCCCCTTCCCTAGAATATAACAGACATGGATGGAATTCTAATCCCTGGCACCCAAAAGTAAACTAAACCTCAGATTTTAAAATGTTTCAAATAGACAACAGTACATATTTGACAATTACGCATTGCTAGTGTTTGTCATCATTATTAAAAAAGAATAATTAGATTAAAACAGTGAGTCTTAGATTAGACCTCATTTAATGTAGTACGTAATTTGTCAACAATGACATTCAGATTTTGTATGGGTTTACACATGGTTGTTTGTTATTCAGAGCACATTGATTCTTGTTTGCTCAATCTCTAGGAAAGTGCTCAGAAAAGAAGTTTCTACAGCTGGCTATAAAACTATAAAAAAATGCTACATTCTGATATAAAAGTAACATAATTACTCTAATTCCTAAGCAATCCTTGAAGACTGATGACAAATTAGCCTACTGTTATATGTAACAGAACATTTATTTATTTATTTTTTTTGGTGTGGTTTTTGGCCGGGGCTGGGTTTGAACCCACCACCTCCGGCATATGGGCCGGTGCCCTACTCCTTGAGCCACAGGCGCCGCCCAGAACATTTATTTAGTAGTAGAACTTGATTTAATTCTGAGTAAGTCTAGATATAATAAAAATTATACTTTCTGAATTGCTATATCCTGAAATGTTAAAGTAATACTAATCTAAGAAAAAGGTTTCCTAAATTTTAGACAATTTGATTACATTAACACAACCAAAATGAGGCATGATTAGGATTCACTTATTTTAAATGTTACACAAGTGATGTTAGCACTTACAGTCTGTTGAACACACAGGTCTGTTGCAGTGAATATTGCTTCTTGGTAACATTCCATACCCGGATGGTGCCATCATTGCCACTTGTAGCCAAGAGACCTTTTTTATTACACCAAACACATGTCATTACCTAGAAAAGTTGAAACAGATAAGTCAAGCAATATTTGAGTTTTCATTCAAATGATTTTATCATTTGGGAAAGTTCTACTATATTAAAAAAAAATCTACCATGAAACTACAAAAGAAAGTATCCATGCCATAATGAAATATGCATGGTCACATTTTTTAGTAAATGGCTTACAAATATACACCTATTTGAAGTATACCTTTAAAATACTATTCTCAAACTCATTTGAATTATCTGAGATCTATCAGAATTCTGACTAATTATGTTTTATTTAATTCAACAAAGTTAAGTACTTTAACATATTTATGTTCTGTAAAATTAATAACACAGATTAAGAAGTAGTTTTTAAATTGCTTAAATAATACAGTGTTTGGTCTTCATTTCCTTAATGCCCTAGTCATTGTTCAGGGGCCCAGTAGGTTAAATTAAATAATAAGGCTGATTTCTTTTTCTCTTGCACATATAGCTGTCCCTCAGCATCTGTAGGCAGTTACACCAAAATCTGCAGATGATCAAGTACCCTATACAAAATAGTGCAGTATTTGCATATAAACTACACACATCCTCCCACATACTTTAAATCACCTGGATATTACTTATAATACCCAATACAATGTAAATGCTATGTAAATAGTTATTAATATTATACTGTACTTTTACTGTTGTATTGTTGGCTTTTTCCTCCAAATAGTTTTGATCTGAGGTCAGTTAAATCCACACATGCAGGACTCACGTATACAGAGGGCCAAATGAATAAGCCTTCATCTTCTTTGAAGCTATTCTTTTGGTTTTCTACTCATCCCCATCTGATTCTCCCATTTGTATACTATTACATCAATTTTAGAAAGTATGGATAGTAACTACAGGAAAATCTTCGTAATTATGTATGTGTGTGTATAAGAGAGAGAGGGAAAGAGAAGAAGCACACACACGAGCACTAAACTTTGAGCTCTTTGAGAATGGCAGACACTATTTCATCTTACGTAAGTTGATTAATATATTTTACACTCGGCTCGGTGCCAATAGCACAGTGGTTATACACCAAGGGTGGTGGGTTCGAACCCGGCCCAGGCCAACTAAACAACTGCAACCAAAAAGTAGCTGGGCACTGTGGTGGGCTCCTGTAGTCCCAGCTACTTGGGAGGCTGAGGCAAGAGAATCACTTAAGCCCAAGAGTTTGAGGTTGTTGTGAGCTGTGACGTTATAGCACTCTACTGAAGGTGACACAGTGAGACTCTGTCTCAAAAAAAAAAAAAATTTTTTTTTACACTCAAAATACATACTCTGTTCTGATGAGCTTCCAACTTGATAAAGGAGCATTTTCTGAGATCTCCTCCCATATCAGCAAGTGTTTGTAGAGTTGTTTGGTTGTCACGGTCGTGTGCAGCAAGAGTGCGCACAAGTTGTTGAGCAGCCCATTGTCTATGCTGTGAGGACAGCCTGGAGGAGAGGCAGCAGGCTGCCAGGGCATTAGCCAGCTCCAGAGGGCCTACAGCAGAAGGATCATAGGAAGGATGGGCATACAATTGGGCAATTAAACCTGCTTAAACAAAACAACGAAATGATGCCCAGGTGAGAGTTGTTGGTGGTAAATAAACAAAAATGGATTAACCCTTATCTTTTAAGAATTAGTACTCTTTCAAGCAATTGTTTCACTAATCTATGTATATAGGCATAAAGCATTTATCTCATATTAAATTCTATAATAAATTTAATTCACTGCAAATGCATATTTTCTTATACATCAAGAGTCTTTGCTCTAAGGCCACAGTAGACTGGGAATGCAGCAGAAATAATTTTAAGGCCAGAGTAGATGCAACATTCCCTTGAGAAGTGGCTTTTGTTACTCAAATGTGATCTTAACACCCAAAGAACTGGGCTGATGGGTCTTAAAGCTTATCTCTCTTCCCTAAAGACAGTAGTGATTAAGCAGTCCTTTCAAAGTGTTAGTATCTTAAAACAAAGAAAAATAACACTACCTTTATCTAAATCTTATTAAAGAAACGTACCAGGGTTATTATCTATAGTGACTCAAATCATAATCTTTAAATTAATTTCATGCATTTTCTAGTATTTGTGTCCATACACAGTGAACTTAAGGTGCTTACATGCTATGTAATTTATCATATACTACAATACAAAACAAATTTTTTAAAAACATGCATCAATCTAATTACAAGATTGTCTATTTAAGTAGTAGAAAACCTACCTTTCTTTTCAATTTCTGATTTATCATAGTTAGGTCTTAGTTTGGCCCCTTTGTCTGCCAGTAATGCTACAAGGGCCTGAGTTACAACAAAATTTGGGGAGGTTACAAGCTTATTCTCTTCAGCAATTCCGCGGAGAAAGCTGGGTAAAAACTTTCGCTGAATTGGATCATCAACTGTGGTTAGATTTACACCTGTTGCAGCAGAAATCAAGTTCTGAAGAAGCAAAGGAAACAAATTTGTTTTTGTAATTTTGGAACAAAAGTATTTAATTTCAAAAGGCTTTTCAAGAATCACTGAGAAATAAGCACTGCAACAGGAAAAGCACTGAAACTACCTTACCTGTGTACACAACTGTACCAGCAGTTTTGCAGCACTAGGAGTGTTTGATGCCAGACATCCCACCGCTGTGCTCAGGTAGGCCAGGCAAGAGATTGGCTTGTTGGCCTTGCTATGCCCACCTCGTGAGCGTTCTGAGGTACTTGCCATGGCAGATGGGCTGGTGGAGAGGCCAGCTCTCCCTGCTGCAGCCAAGCACATTAATCGAACCAGTGTTCGAATATCTGTTAGCCCCAGCGACTCAAGACCAGCAGCCAGGCTACAACTGGAACCACTGACAGTAAAAGAAAATACTTCAGATGGATAAAGAAAATAGATTTATTTTTTTATTTTTACATATACATGTGTTTATTATGTTTCCACTTTTTGCCTTCACAAAATTAAAAAGGCTTAAAATTTAACAACAATAATAATGTTTAAGATAAGGACTAGAAACAAAAACCTCTTAAAGAATGAATGAAGATAAATACATTCAGAAAATAAATCAGATTGCTGATTTGATTGATGACTCCATACTGAACCTCAGAGTCAAAGCATTCTATAACAGACATACTCTTATTTGACAATGTGAATGTTACTTTCTTTGCATTACTATTATTATTGCTTAATACTTCGTTGCAGCAAGAAAATAGATTTTTTAAGGGACCATCTGGAGCCCCACATATCGATAGCATCAACAACCATACAGAAATATAAGCTGTACTATCACTTAGTCATACATGTCCCAAGAGATGCCAAAAATATTATGTGAACTAAAAACTGTTATTTAAATTTTCTCTCATTTTAATAAATATTGGCATATACTTGAAGTATAACTGAATTACCAAATCATGTTTTATGGGAATATTCACAAACCATGAATTTTCATTATTAAACTAACCCATGCGACCACCCTCCAGATCAATATTAACAGTATAGGTAGTCCCCAGGTTACGAATGAGATAAGTTCTGTAGGCTTGTTCTTAAGGTGAATTTGTATGTAAGTTGAAACAGTTACGTTTACCTATTACCTGCAATAGCCTCCATTTGTAACTACAAGTCGAACATTAGTCAGATGTTTACAACTTGGGGATTTAATAGCCTCCATTTGAGGCTAGGTGTGGTGGTTCACGGCTATAATCCCAACATTCTGGGAGGCCAAAGAGCTCAGGAATTCAAGACCAGCCTGAGCAAGAGTGAGACCCCCATCTCTACTAAAAATAGAAAAAACTAGCCAGGTGTTATGGCAGGTGCCTGTAGTCCCAGCTACTTGGAAGGCTGAGACAAGAGGATCACTTGAGCCCAAGAGTTTTAGGTTGCTGGGACCTATGACACCATGGTACTCTACCAAAGGGGACAAAATAAAACTTTGTCTCAAAAGAAAAAAAAAAATAGGCCAAGCACAGTGGCTCATGCCTATAATCCTAGCACTCTGGGCGGCCAAGGCGGGTGGATTGTTTGAGCTCAGGAGTTTGAGACCAGCCTGAGCAAAAGTGAGACCCTATCTCAGGCGTCCTCAAACTTCTTAAACACGGGGCCAATTCACTGTTCCTCAGACCGTTTGAGGGCCGGACTATAGTTAAAAAAAAACAAATTCCTATGCACACTGCGCATATCTTATTTTGAAGTAAAAAACAAAATGGGAACAATACAATTCACACTGCTTCGTGTGGCCTGTGGGCCGCAGTTTGAGGACGCCTGCCCTATCTCTATTAAAAATAGAAAAACTGAGGCAAGAGGATCACTTGAGCCCAAGAATTGTAGGTTGCTGTGAGCTCTAATGCCTGGTATTCTACCCAGGGTGAAAGCTTGAGACTGTCTCAAATAAATAAATAAATAAATAAGAAAAATTAAATTTAATTTTTAAAAATTTTTTTTTTTTTAAAAAGTAGCCTCCATTTGTAAGTGTGCATTGTATCTGTTAGGCCTAGGCTAAAGTGGAAAAATACCAGTTAACTTCTGGCAAATTTCTGGGCCGAAGCCCTCAACAAAATGGAGTAAGTCTGGTTCATTCCCAAGATAGATAGGAAAGTACTCACTGACTTCTTGTTTGACTGAGAAATGGACCAGGAAGACACTGACCCTGAGAAACTGTCCCCAACTGACCTTTAAGAAATACCAGGTGGGGAAAGTACTAAAACAAAGATGTATAATTAACTGCAAAATTCTGTTTCTGTACAATGCTTGCTAACCTACCCGAATGCACCTGGGTAGCCTGTGTGCCAACCAGGATGCAGAACAAGCCTTAAAAACCTGACCCCTTAAACACTTGGGCCTGCTCTCAGAAACCCCATGTTGGGACACTGAGACAGTTGCTGGCCGGCTCTTCAATAAAAGGACTCCTCTTTAAATTTGACTTGTCTGGCAGTAAGGTCTTTGAGACTCCTGGGCATAACATACGTAAGTCAGATGCTTGTAACTCGGGGATTGCCTATACATCAGAAGCCTTCTTTGGGCTTTTCTTAGTCACTATGTCTTCGTAAGTAACTAATCCGACTTCTAAAGCCATAAATTGGCTTGTTTTTAAACATACTTTAGAATAAATAAAGTATCTGGCTTCTTTTGCTCAACATTGTAAGATTCATCCATATTGTTGCATTAGGGCAGTTTATTAATTTTCATTGACATTTAAAAATAAAATCTATAATCCATTTATCCATGTAGATGACAATCACATGGTTTCCAACACGCAGTTATTATAAATAATATTGCTATGAACACTCTTGTAGCTGCCTTTGGGGCACAGAACATAGCATGTATGTTAGAGATATATATACACACCCAGAAGGGGATATCTGGGTCACAGAATATGTTCAGCTTTAGTTGATACTATCAAACAGTTTTCCAAAAGTTGTACTAATTTATTTTCTTACTAGCAAGGTATGAAAGTTTCAGGTGCTTCACAACCTTGTGCTCCCCACCACCCCACCAGCCTTTTAAATTCTTGCCATTCTGGTGGGTACATAGTAGTATTTCATTGGGTATTAAATTTTATTTCTTTGAAGACTAATAAGGTTGAACACCTCTTCATGTTTATCAGCTATTTGGAAATCCTCTTTTGTGAAGCAATTCATCCATTTTTGAGTTGTTTTTTCCTTATTGATTTGTAGAAATTCTTTACATATTCTGTTATTTAAAGGCATTGCTAATATCTTCTCCCACTGTGTGGCTTACTTTTTTACTTCTTGTTAAATAACTTCTGCTAAACAGGTTTTCTATCTTAATGTTCAATTTATCAATCCTTTTCCTTTATGGTGGATCCCTTTTGTGACTTACCTAAGAAATCTCTGCCTGCCCCAAGGTCAAGAATAAATTCTTCTAGTTACCTTCTAAAAACTTTATTGATTTACCTTTCACATTTAGATCTAAGAGCCACTTTGGAATTATTTGTTTTATATGGAGTGAGATTGGGACCAAGATTCTTCTTTTATCTATGCAGATAAACCATCTGACCCTGCCCTAGTTATAGAAAAGACTATCTTTTCCCTATTGCTCTACAGTAAACCACTGCCATAATCAACTGTTTATGTATATGTATGGGACAGTTTCTGAACTCTGTTCTTTTCCACTATCCTATTTGCTTATCCTTGAGACAAGACCACACAGTCTTAACTAAGTTTTATTTTGGGTTTCTCTTTAAGCATCCTCTACCTTTACTGATTTGCCATTAAATACTCCAGCTTCATTATTTCTTTTTTGTTATTGTTTTTTTGAGACAGAGCCTTAAGCTGTCGCCCTGGATAGAGTGCTGTGGCATCACAGCTCACAGCAACCTCAAACTCCTAGGCTTAAGAGATTCTCTTGTCTCAGCCTCCCAAGTAGCTGGGACTACAGGCACCCACCACAGCACCAGGTCTTTTTTTTGGTTGTAGTTGTCATTGTTGTTTGGCAGGCCCGGGATGGATTCAAACCCGCCAGCTATGGTGTGTGTGACTGGCGCCTTAGCCACTTGAGCTACAGGCGCCGAGCCCATTATTTCTTAAAAGACTGTGTTTTAGGTATTCTTACTTCTCTTTTTTTATGTTACACTCCCACAGTATAAACAAAGCAAGAGCCTCCAGGATGGAATTTGCAGGCAGACTTGGCTGCGCAGTCGGTGGGTCAGGTCTTTTTTGATCTTTAGTTTTTACCCAGCACCAACTAGATCAATAGCCTTAGTTTCTAATTTCAGGTACCAAAATAAAATCCACGCTTTTTACCCATTATTATAATGGCATTATTTTCTACCCAAAACAGTCACATATTAACTGAATGACTGGTAAGCTCTCACCTAATGGGCACAATACAGCACACCTTCTGGATGAAGAGCTCAACTATAACCTGAGCTTTACCTAACAAATGCAAACAATGTAACCTAATCATTTGTACCCTCATATTAATCTGAAAACAAACAAACCAGCATCCTATCTAATTACATATACTAGAATCTAACTTAGCATCATTTGACACAAAGTAGTACTTACCTGACTGAGAGAAGAGACAGTGCTCTCATGACCATGGTTCTGGCTAGAAGAACTTGAGCAGCAGCAGTCACTCTCCTTAAAGCCACCACACGGTCATGAGGGTTTGCAAGGGCAGCTGCCTGCTCTCCTAATGTTATTCTCCCAGAGGAACTCTTTTCTACAGAGCCATGGCAACCTGAAAGACACAATTTTGTTTAGTTTTCAACAAAAAAATTTATCTGAACTACTACAAAAATTTTCCAATGTTACATAAGCTCCATGGCAAATCAATGTGTTTGGAACCTTGTTATACAGAAAATTCCTCAGAAAATTTTCTTTCTAATGTTGCTATTTCTAACTTTCTAACTTTTAATGTATTAAAGGAAATTTTTTTTTTTTTTTTGAGACAGAGTCTTAAGCTGTTGCCCTCGGTAGAGTACCGTGCTGTCACAGCTCACAGCAACCTCTTGGGCTTAAGTGATTCTCTTGCCTCAGCCTCCCAAGTAGCCGGGACTATAGGCACCGGCCATAATGCCTGGCTATGTTTTGTTATTGTAGTTGCCATTGTTGTTTGGCAGGCCCGGGCTGGGTTCAAACCTGCTAGCTCTGGTGTATGTGGCTGGCACCCTACTGGCTGAGCTAAAGGTACCAAGCCTAAAGGAGATATTTTCTATTAAATGCATTTTTTATTTTTTTCATTTTGGTCAAGTATTACTTCTATTAATAGATATAGGAAGGGCTCAGGAGACTGAGGCAAGAGAATCGCTTAAGCCCAGGAGTTGGAGGTTGCTGTGAGCTGTGTGATGCCATGACACTCTACCCAGGGCCATGGAGTGAGACTCTGTCTCTACGAAAAAAAAAAAAAATACGCTTTAGGTATACATAACGGGTTAAGTCTCCAATATTGTGCCAATTCTTTATTCCATGTAACAAAAATTTATCACCTCACCCAAATTTACAAAACACTATATATAGTCTTGTGTCAGATACAGGATTCTCCTAACATAAAGTTAAAAAAACTTAATATTTTATAAATCTTTTTATCACTTCAATATTTCAGAAAAACAAAAAAATTTAAACTTAATACCACATTATATCTTCACAATGTTAAAACAGCTGGCTAAAGAGACTTGATGGGCTGGGACAATGTTGAACTGTGATTCTTATTATTTACCTTTACCTTATTATTATTACTTACCCATCTAAGAAATAAATTAATATAGACTCTATAAAATAAATACAAATCAGCATTTCAGTTTACCTATTTGCATCAGAGTTTCTTCCATACTGTTAGTGGCTGTGACCATTGCTACTGATGCCCCTAGGGGGTCACTATCAGGGAACTGAACTGGTTCTGGTACAATGCGCCGGTCATTTAAACCAAGTGGTCCAGCAAGCAATTCAAATTCTTCTTCACCTGTTAGCTTTTCATCTTCATCAACATCCAACATGTCCCAGTCTTCTGGAATTTAAATAAATAAATGTATTGTGAACACCAACATGACATAATTCTTCCAGCAATGGTTATTGTGAGAATACATATGAAATGGAAGTAAACTGAAAGTCCTGTGATGGCAAAATGAACTACAGCACCATCTCTGGGTAAGCCAACCAAACTGCATGCCCAAGGCATGGTGCAACTTTGTGGAGGAATCAAAGTTATGCATGTAGTCAAATGCATTGAAAGCAATAGTAAATGTTACAGATGATAATGGAGGTTTCAACCAATAAAATATATTGTCATAGGGCCAACAAAAGTTCTTGTTCATAATCTCTGTCCTTGATCATTAGGAAATGAGTTATTTTAAGAAAACGAATGCTCCAGAAAAACTGATGCTCATCTCAGTTTTTTATTTTTCACTTTCCATAATTAGAATGGAAATTCAAAATATACCATATCCTTTCCCTACTTTGAAAAAAATACATGCCAAACAGAAATGGATATTCCACAGCAAAGCTAGTGTTTTAAACCAGGTCCTTTTCCTTTGACTTTTAAACTAGGTCTGTTGCTATCAAACTACCTCAAGTTTTTTAGGGAAAATTTTAGTTAACATATACACAAATCCAAACATACACAGAAAGGTGAATTTTAGTTACAGATGTTAAGCAAAGGGTATATATAAAAAAACATGTAAAATAAAGAAGCTCTCAAAACAAACAACTACCTTCATATACACTGTCCTGCTTGCCAATTAGATCTGGAGCTTGTCCCTTGTACCTGCACCAAACATGAAGAACATTGTGTTTTTATATAGAACAGTTAGTACCCAAAATGCAAATTAAGTCATTAGAACATTTTAAGAGGTCATTAATAAAGCAGCACAAAATAAAAAAGTGTTTCATGTTATGGCCTAATGTAATAAAAACTGCTAGTATGTGGGTATACTCACACTTAGAAAATCAATGATTACTTTACCAAACTACTAGGAAGATTTCTGGGTCACCTACAATAACTCTTTTAATCAAATTCTATTCCAGCAAGCCTTAAAGATTTTAGTAGTTTAAAACCTACCCCCTAGGAATTAAGGATGTGAAGAGATAATATTTTCATGATGGCTCATTTAATTAAAACAGTCTATTTTTTTATTAGAGAAAGATCTTAATTGAGATGTCAGAAATACAGTAGAAAATACCAATGAAAAAATTGAGTATAAGCCTCTTGAGGGTTAAGGCAAAACCCCCAACAACAACCTACCAACAAGTCAAAAGTCAACAGCCAAACTCTAGTGAAGGACCTGTTGTCCTGACAGGTTCCCACTTCAGCGGAGAACATGAACTCTTCAACCTCCTCCATCCTCTAGCCCCCATTCAGCAATCATAGGATTTCAGGGAAAATTAAAAGTAACTCCTCACGTGAAAAAAATTTACAGTTCCCATGTCTTAAGGTATGAGGTATTCTCCTTCAGAGGGTCTGGATATTTACACAATTTCAAGGTACCTTTCAGAACTTGTTGTCTTGGATTTGGTTTTCAGGGCTAAGTACTTCTCCCTGCAGCTGCCACATAACAGGTAATATGGATTTCCACTTCCACATTCACCACCAAACCAGCCATCCACATAGGAGCCATTGCTGCGATATCCCTGGCGGTTTGCACTGCGCCCACAGCCTGGGTGGTTTCTCTTCATGTGTTGATTGAAACTGACGACACTGCACTCACACAGTTCACACACCACCACTTCTTCCCTGTCTTCAGATTCACAAACATGCTGTACAAAATGATTTTATACCAAATTATTATAGTCAATTTAATGTAAAATTAGGAAATGGCAAATAGATTACTTATGATATTAAATGTACTACTTTGTTTACACATGTTGGAATATTTCCAAGATGTTCGTTAACTTTACATAAAAATATTCTTTCAAATCAGAATTCAGATCATACAATCTGAAGGTGTTCTTTGCCCTCTATCACTCCAATAACTAACTGATCATTCTAATGAGAAAAGAGTTAATGAACGTGACAATCCGCCCTATCTCAAAATGATTTTTTAAAAAAACCTGGCTAGTGAAAAGAACCAATTTTTAGGTGGTCATAAAATGCATAACTGTTTTCTGAATTTCTGAGAAAAATCACAGAACTCATTTATCTTATTGACATAGTAGATTCTCTTTTATATAGAACATATACCTATGAGCTTTTTTGGTCTCCCTGCTACAAAAATGTAATGCTGGGGCGGCTCCTGTAGCTCAAAGGAGTAGGGCGCTGGCCCCATATACCGGAGGTGGCGGGTCCAAACCCAGCCCCGGGCAAAAAACTCCAAAAAAATAAATAAATAAATAAATAAAATAAAATAAAATAAATGTAATGCTAACAAATGTAGATATAGAAACCAACCATGTACCCTGCCCATGAATGGAGGTATTTACAAGATGATCACTGGTTCCTAGCATGAGGCATTACACTGATTAAACAGAACCTATGATGAAGAACAACATGCATTCAGATAGCAAGGTGAGTACAGCAGCAGCCATTTTATAAAACGCAGTAGTATCTACTGGGTCCTGATGCTTAATTGGTAATCTATCTTTGACATCAGAATCAATATGGCTTTATTCATCTAACAGGGAGGGAAGCAATAAAATCACACAGAGAAAGCAACATGACACTTTTTCTTTCTTATTAGTTTGTAGGTATCAAAGTAATAGTAAGCATTAAATCCCCAAACCTCAAGATGAGATGTAAGTCTTTTAGAGAGTTTCAAGTCTAGGCAACCCTGCTGTTAGTAAGCTGTATGAACAGGAGGGCAGGGAAAGAAGTCAGAGCAGCCCCCGCTGCAGTCACACACACCCAGGTAGGCCAATCCAGTACCTCTGGGATCCACATTCCCAGAATATCATTGTCACTGGTCAGGTCTTGTCCAAACATAGCTTCCATTGCTTCATCATCAAGATCAATTTCCAATTCCTCATCTAAATTAAAGTCATACAATGCCCCTGAGTCTTGCTGCAAAGATATTCCTTCTCTCCGACTTTGATTCCTGTGGGCCTGCACAGAGCGGTATAACCCCGCTCAGAACAAAACAAAAAAGGCATTTTATTTGTATGAATAAAATAATTCTGAATATTTTTCCAATTCTTCATTTTCTCACTTAGTGAGTTAGGTGAGAACTTAGCTGACTTTACTGGATTCCATACTATAAACTTCAAATTATACCTATCACATTATGTTTCTTATACTACAAAATGAGGATAATAACAGCACTCATAACTTACTGGGCTTTTGATAGGTTTAAATAAGATAATCCATGCAATAATATACATAGCTATGATTTAAAAATAATAATAATGATCCATTCAAAATACTTTATAATAAGTCTCTTTTCAATTACATGATAAATATAAATTCTATATTTTCTAGGATAGTCTCTATTTCTCACTATTTGCGTAAATTATCCAATCATTACTAATGTTCTAGTATTTAAATGATCAAATTCTGTTTTGAAAAATCACGCATTCAAGTTTTTGGTTTGGAAAACATGAGGTACACTTTATAAGCCCAGAACATGAAGTAGAAGAATTTACTAACATAATGAGCAATCTGGGTCTTACCTAGCAGTGAAGCCCTAAAGTCCACAGAATACATCAGAAAAGACAATGCCTACTATTTTGGCACAGTGCTCTTTCTTTTCTCACCACTGATGCTAAATATCACATATGCATCATTGATTCCTAAATCATTGACTGAAGGCAGGAGGAGAGGAGCATATACAAAATTTCTCAGCATCTACAGGTGGCCAGTATAGCCTTTTGCTCCCAAAGGACTTAAAAATAAATCTACAAATGTTTACTACAATTTCAATTAAGTAAAATTATGTGTAGAAAGTAATATGCAAATAGTTGTTCTATTAATGTGGAGGAACTGAGTACTTAGTATCATTAGTTTACATCTTTTTTTAATCTTGCTTTTGTATTGATTTTAAAATAAATTTTTCACGAAGAGAAGGATGTGAAACATATAATTACCTGCTCTTGCTAGCAGGGTGCGAGCAGCTAAATCAAACTTGTGCCTTCTTGTTACTGCTGAGCGAGCCCTAGCTGGCGGTCCACTTCCAGAAGCTGCATTCTCTGTATGATCCAAATTATCAGGGCTACAAGTGCAATTTCAAAAGCAACATAAATTTTTTAAAAAGATCACAAAAAAAGCATAGGTGCAAGATTGGGTGTGGTATTACTTTTTCTCCAAATATCACTAAAAATAAAATATGTTCATGATAAAATCTGCAATTTATCTTTTATCCCTCAGTTACAGATATGTCATACCCTGTGCCCTGAGCAATAAGTTTATCTAATTTTTAATTCTGTCAATAATGAAATGACACTTAATGCATGTTCAAATTCAAATGAAATCAAATGACCTTAACAAAATCCTCTATGATTAAATACTTAAAATTTGCAATGATTAGGAATACTTGCCTCAAAGAAATAGATATTTCGAAATATATTATGCAAATATTCACTGAATTTGTTAAAAAAGTCCAGTCCATGCTACATAAGATACAGGTCTTGGTAACAATACAATTCCATGGTAAAAATGAAGATCGAAAGTCATAAGAAATGATGAAGAAGAAAAGATTTTAGGGGAGAATTGCTGAGTATTTCATTACATCTCATTTTGGAACAGGAATTATCACAGAAATCTTTTTATAATCTAACAAAGGGGCATATAATACTATAGAAAAGATGAAAATATAAATTTATATTAAGAGACAGAAAATTTCAAATTAAAAGTTTATTTCTATCAAATTCTATTAAATCAATTTCTACTATAGGGTGAACACTATTTTATATCATTTATATGAGATAAAATTGTTTTATTAGCATGTCTATTTTACTTCAGAATAAATTTGTTTTTATTTTCATTACCCTTTTTCAGCTCAGTTTACATAAAAATTAGGGATTTCCCTCTTGCCATGAAAATGCACTTTCATGGGACACTATTAATAGAGGGACCTCACTCAGCAAACACAAGCTGTGTAACCTGGCTTCATTGTACCCTCAATGATTCCCCAACAATAAAAAAAAAAAGGAAAAAAAAAAAAGAAAACACATCATCAAATCCAAACTTGTCATACCACTTTTACCCTTCACAGAAACATAAGCTTGTAACTGAAACACCCATCTTTTCATATATGTAGGTCACCATGAAAGTTCTGAGATGGGCTGTGTGATGCTCATTATTTCACTTCTAAGAAACAGTCAACAGCATCCTTTCTGATTCACCCATGCAAGTTTCAACTGGCTTGGCTTATCAGTGTTGCAGGGAGGACTTCCCTTGTTTCTATACATGCAGATTTTACATTTCTTGATTTTTAGCATTTCAAAAGTTTCATAATGACCCATGTACCTAAAGTTATCAACTTTACATACCATTAGAAGTATTTATGAAGGGATATATATAAATAGGGCTTTGAAATTTATAACACATGGAACAGAAATACAGAAATTAGAACTTCACCTTTCACTAAAGCCTTCCTCCATTTCAGCAGCATCAGCTGACGGTATATCTCCTGGTGACTGCAAATAACAGGGATCATTTGACTTTCCACCACTGCCTAGAACAGTTGCTCCATGCCTGGAATCTGATGTGCTGCCTGACTGGGGCTCTTCCTCATCCTCATGCCCAGGGTGTTCTATCATCCACATGGCAAGGACAGTGATATTCTGGGCATCAGCCTCTCCTCGAGCACCTGTACAGGGGGGAAAAATGCCTTTGAGTGCATATTGCCTTTGAGTGCAATAATTATTTATTTAATTGCCTTTGAGTGCATATTGCCTTTGAGTGCAGTAATTATTTATTTATGTTATCATCAATTTAAGAATGTTTGCTATGTAACAAAATCTGGTGTTAAATATCTTGCTAAGCTTTATAGTCTTTTAAAAAGCATGTTGCCGGCTCGGTGCCTGTGGCTCAAGCAGCTAAGGCACCAGACACATACACCTGAGCTGGCAGGTTCAAATCCAGCCTGGGCTGCAACCAAAAAATAGCTGGGCATTGTGGCGGGCACCTGTAGTCCCAGCTACTTGGGAGGCTGAGGCAGGAGACTCGCTTGAGCCCAGGAGTTGGAAGTTGCTGTGAGCTGTGATACCACAGCACTCTACCTAGGGTGACAGCTTAAGGCTCTGTCTCAAAAATAAATAAATAAATAAAACCAAACATGTTGCCTTTAATAAGATAGGACTTCGCATATCTGCATATACTGATACATAAAAATTTATCCTACCTGTAGCTTCCATGGCTTTGGCAATTTGCCGAAGAGAGAATCCCATTTCCAGTAAGGGGACTGCAATTGCTGGAGGAGGAGGAGAAGTTGAAAGTCTGCTGCTTGGGTCTGACAAGGCTGAGACAAAAGAAAAGGAAGTAAAGTCTTAAATATTACTACGTACTATGAATAAAAACTGTACTAAAAGTAACCATAAGTCCCCAATATCCTGCTGCTGTCCAAATTTAATGAAATTTTACCCTTCTAAGAATAGGCTAATTGTATAACTAAATGTGACTAAATGTGTTATAGTTCTATGAGGTTTTTCACACAGGTAAATCTGCTAGTAATACAAAATAAACCTCCTGGAAAATTCTTTAAACTTATTTTTGAATAATTTTCTACTTACAAAAAATTTCAAATTTATAGAGATGTGCAAGAATGACAGAAAAATATCACTTTCTGAGTGGCGTCTGTGGTTTAATGGGTAGAGCGCTGGCCCCACATACCGAGGGTGGTGGGTTCAAACCCAGCCCCAGCCAAACTGCAACAAAAAAAATAGCTGGGTGTTGTGGTGGGTGCCTGAAATTCCAGCTACTTGGGGGGCTGAGGCAAGAGAATCCCATAAGCCCAGGAGTTGGAGTTTGCTGTGAGGTGTGATGCCACAGCACTCTACTGACGGCAATAAAGTGAAACTCTGTCTCTTAAAAAAAAAAATCACTTTCCCCTGAAACACTAGAGCATAAATTATTAGATATGATACTCTATTTCCCTGAATATGTTAATATATAACTTGTACAACTAAGGACATTTCTCCTGTATCACCACAACATAACTATCAAAGACAAGAAATTAATTAGTGTTATCCAGACCCCATTCTTATTGTACCAATGTCTTAATAATGTTCTTTACAGCAGATCTTTGCATTTCATTTAGTTGTTAGGTCTCTTCAGTAATCTTCAATCACTTTTTTTTTTTTTTGAGACAGTCTCACTTTGTAGTCCCTGGCAGAATGCCATTGAGTCACAGCTCAAAGCAACCTTAAACTCCTGGGCTCAATGGATCCCCCTGCCTCAGCCTCCTGAGTACTGGGATTATAGGCACCCACCACATGCCCAGCTATTGCTAGAGACGAGGTCTCGCTCTGGCTCAGGCTGGTCTCAAACCCGTGAACTCAGGCAATCCACCTGCCTCGGCCTCCCAAATGCTGGGATTACAGGCGTGAGCCACCATGCCTGGGCACCTTCAATCACTTTGATTCTTTGTAGATTATAGGCCAGTTATTTTGTATAATGCCCCTCAATTTGCTTTTGTGTGATGTTTCTTCATGACTAGATCCAATTTTTGCTTTTTGGCAAAAGTACCATAAAAGTGATGTGAATTACATTCTATTAGATGATATATAATTTTGATTTGCCCCAATATTCGTGATATTAACCTTGATTGCTTGAGTTAAGTGGTAGCTCCCTGGTTTCTCCACTGTAAACTTACTTTCCCTACCCCTTTGAATTAATAATTATTTATGTGAGGGCACTATAAGGCTATGTAAATATCTTATTCCTCATCAAAGTTTTACTTACTAACATCCATTTAAGTTTGTTGACTGAATTAATTATTACTATGATAGTTCCCAATACTGGTTTTCTAATTTCATCATTTCTTTTAGATTTATCAGTTGATATTCTACTCTAAGGCAGTAGGCTTATAAATTCTTATTGGATTCATGAGTTAGTATCTACATATTTATTTTGAGACCAAAATGCTCTCAGATTTGGCTAGTGAAAGTGAAAGCCCCTCAACCTAGTTTCTTTATCTCAGGCATGTATCCATCATTCTCTGATGGATTTTGGCACAAAATCCATTCTCTGATGGATTTTGGCACATTCTCTTATTGGTTTTTGGCACAAATTAGTCCAGGCTCATTTCATTCTCAGCCCTGAAATCAGACATTTCTCCCAAGAGATCTTGGTTCCTTTTAGTAGAGAAAACATTTAGGAAACAATATCTAGGCATTAGGTGTACTTATTCCTGCTGAACCATCACTGCTCCCAGGTCCTCTCAGTGACAGTGCTAGGTTATATGCTCCTCATTCTGGTGCTGGGTCACATGAACATTTTCTTACCTTGCTCAGACGCCAATATTCTGGCCATTCCCACAACATATGGAGTCCTCCTCACTCCAATATAGTTCTGATACCCCACTCTGAACCATCATGCTACCCATCTCCCAAACCCTGCTGGCATGAATGCCTGTCTAGCTTGGTGTTACCTAACAGGAGAGGGAGAGAGGGTGGGCTTTATGGTTCTCACTTTTGCTTTAAAAATATTACTACTGCTTTAGTGGTAACAGTCCTGCTGTGACTGACACAATTTTGCTTTTCGCCATGATGGAATAACTGAGACTAGATTTACCCTCCCAGCTAAAACAACTAAAAAACTAGAAAAAAATGTATCCAACAATTGTCTTTGAACATTGGACAATAAGCAGTATAGGACAGTGATCCCTGAGAGAAAGGAAACAAACAAAGTGAGGACTACACCTGCTTCAGCTTATTGCTAGGAAAGAATTTCCAAGGTGCAGTGCAAGGAGGGTGAATCCAAACTAAACTCACTGGTCTGAGCTGAGAAGATAGATCTAAGAATTCAGGCAGACCAAGGAGTGGCTATAATTCACAGGACAGGACACCAAAAAAGAGAGAGCTCTACAGAAAGGAGAAAGCTATATGGAAAGGAGAGAGCTGTACAAAAAGAGAGCTCCAGGAACTTGTAGAGGGTTCTCTCTTCCCCTCAAGTCTTCAGCTCATACAGAAAATACCCAAGGGTAGGGAAAGAGCTACCAAGAAGGAGCACAAAGAACAATTCACAGAGTTTGCAAAGGATTGAAAACAATTTGTGTTAACACAAGTCAAAGTAAAAAATCTTTATGAAGCATAAGGCAAGGTATCAGCTCACTAGTAAGGAAACCTCAGCTCCAGACTAAAGGCTGCCTTGGTCTCAATTAATAAAGTTGAAAACCAAGACTTGGAAAGGGTCATATTGTTTCCAAGTAACTTAACTGTACCCCAGTACAAAGCAAAAATGTATTTAAAGAAATATAAAATACCAGCACCCAAACAAGGCAAAAATTCACGTCTGGTATTCAATAATAAAAAAAAAATCACCAAACATGCAAAGAAACAGGAAAATGAGGGGAAAAATGAGTCAATAGAAACAGGCGCCCGTAGCTTAGTGGTTAGGGCACCAGCCATGTACACCAGGGCTGGCGGGTTTGAACCCAGCCCAGGCCTGCTAAACAATGACAACTACGAAAAAAAAAAATAGCCAGGTGTTATGGTGGGCACCTGTAGTCCCAGCTACTGGGGCTGAAGAAGAAAATCTCTTAAGCCGGGTGGCACCTGTGCTCAGTGAGTAGGGTGCCGGCCTCATATACCGAGGGTGGCGGGTCCAAACCCAGCCCTGGCCAAACTGCGAAAATCTCTTAAGCCCTTGAGTTTGAGGTCGCTGTGAACTGTGACGTCACGGTACTCTACCAAGGGCAACATACTGACACTCTGTCTCAAAAAAATAAAATAAAATAAATAAGTAAGAAAAGGGCCCAGAAATGAGATCGATGATAAATTAAGTAGAAAAACACATTAAAACAGGTATTATAGTCAAAATTCATTATTCATAATTTCCATACCTATAAATGTGTCTACTTCATAAAATTTATTTGTAATTCCAATATCAATACTCATGTGCTTCTGTGGTCATTTGCGACAAGCATAGAGAGTCAAAAGTCTCCCAATGCATGTGTTCATAGCCGAGATCAAATAAGGTAACACTCTGCCTTCTTGTTTCAGCTCTCATAAGCTAATATCCTTTTCACAGTCTATTTAGTGCCTCATTTTTTGCATTTTTCTGTGCTTTTTGTTGGTGATTTCACTGCTTACAATGGCCCCCAAGCATAGCGTTGAATTGCTATTTAGTGTTTCTATGCACAACAAAGCTGTAATGTGCCTTATGGAGAAAATACATGTGTTAGATAAGCTTCATTCATGCTTGAATAATAGTGTTGCTAGTCATGAGTTCATTGTTAACAAACAGTACATATAAAACATAGTGTCTTTAAACAGACACATAAAACAAGGTTATCCAGTATATTGATAAGTTGATAAAAATTAAGAAGCTCACAAGAACCTAACCCGCAATTTCCTCTAAGAGCAATGATTCAGCATTTGTTAATTCACGTTCATAGTGACTTTAAAGAACATAACTATTCCTAATCATGAGCTTTAACTGTTATTCCATATTTAGTAAGGTAGAGGAAAGATTGAACACGTTAGATAGATATGGAAAATGAATTTTAAAAGCTCACTTGATCTTGATTTTTAGTAGGAATATAGACTATGAAAGTGGGGCCTCACGATCCTTCTGACCTTTCAGGTTTTAAGCAGGAGGTGTCAGAAAAGTTACCACAGAGATAACCAGCTTGTGGCATAGGAAAACAGATGAATTTTAAAAAGATCTAAACTAAATTTCTAGAGATGAAAACTACAATGAATGAATAAAAGTACATTGAATGGATTAACAGCAGATTTGACACTGCAGAAGAAAAGATCAATGAATTAGTAGATACAATAATAAAAAGTATTCAAAATGAATGACAATTTATTATGGAGTTTATAACAAGTATAAAGTTAAATGTATGACAATAGAAATATTAATGTTGAGAAGGGGAAGATAAAAGCTTGTTTTTTACTAGGTATGAAGTTTAATAATATTATGTGAAGATAGATTGTGATAACTAAATATGTATACTATAAACCTAAAAGTAACCTATAAAAATATAAAACTAAGTACAATTGACCCTTCAACAACATGGGTTTGAACTGCTTGGATCACTAATTAGTGGATTTTCTTTCACTTCTGCCACCCTTGAGATAGCAAGACTAGCCCCTCCCCTTCCTCCTTATCCTCACCCTATTTAATGTGAAAACAACAATAATGAAGACTATTATGATGATCCACTTCCACTTGATAAATAGCAACTATGTTTTCTCTTCTCTATGGTTTTCTTTTTTTTTTTTTTTGGCCAGGGCTGGGTTTGAACCTGCCACCTCTGGCATATGGGACCGGCGCCCTACTCCTTGAGCCACAGGCGCCGCCCTCTATGGTTTTCTTAATAACATATTCTATCTTACATTATTGTAAGAATACAGTATACGGGCTCAGCACCTGTAGCTCAAGTGGCTAAGGCGCCAGCCACATACACCAGAGCTGGTGGATTCAAATCCAGCCCAGGCCTGCCAAACAACAATGACAACTACAACCAAAAACTAGCCAGGCGTTGTGGCAGACACCTGAAGTCCCAGCTACTTGGGAGGCTGAGGCAAGAGAATCGCATAAGCCAGGAGTTGGAGGTTGCTGTGAGCTGTGATGCCACAGCACTCTACCCAGGGCAACAGCTTGAGGGGCTGAGGCAAGAGAATCGCATAAGCCAGGAGTTGGAGGTTGCTGTGAGCTGTGATGCCACAGCACTCTACCCAGGGCAACAGCTTGAGGCTCTGTCTCAAAACAAACAAACAAACAAAAAAAAACAGTATACAATGTATGCTTATGTTATTGGTAGGATTTTTTAATCAGCAGTGGGGTATTGGTATTTAGGTTTCTGAGGAGTCAAAAGTTATACATAGATTTTCAACTGTGCAGAGGGTCAGTGCTCTGACAACCCCCACAGTTCAGGGGTCAACTAATAAGCCAACAAAAGAGATAAAATGGAATAATAAAAAATACTAATTTAATCCAAATAAGGTAGAAATGGAGGGAAAAGGGAACATAGAACAGATAGAACAAAAGAGAAAGATGATAGATTTAAACCTAACCATAATAATCAAATAACCAAATAATCACATTAAATATAAGTAGTCTAAAAACCCCAATTAAAAGACAGAGAACATCAGACTAGATATAAAAACCAAGACCCAACTACAAGCTGCCTTTAAGAAATCCACTTTAAATATAAAAACACAGATGGGTTAAAAGTAAAATGATGGGGGAAAAGCCATCCTAATACTAATTTATTTAAAAAGTAAGAGCGGGCCAGGCATAGTGGCTCATGCCTATAATCCTAGCACTCTGGGATGCTGAGGTGGGTACATTGCATGAGCTCATGAGTTCAAGACCAGCTTGAGCCAGAGTGAGACCTCATCACTAAAAATATCCAGGTTTTGTGGCAGGTGCCTATAGTCTCAGCTACTCGGGAGGCTGAGGAAAGAGTATTGTTTCAGCCCAAGAGTTTGACGTTGCTATGAGCTGTGATGCCACTTTACCCAGGGCTACATAGTAAGACTCTGTCTCAAAAAAAAAAAGCAAGAGTGGCTATACTAATATCAGAGAAAGCAGATTTCAGGACAAAGAATATTACCAGAGAAAGAAAGTTATTAAATAATGATAAAGAGGTCAATTATTAAAAGGACATAAGAATCCTAAATATTTGTGAACCCAAAACCAGAGCTTTAAAATACACGAAACAAAAACTGAAAAAGGAAACGAAAGGACAAAATCCACAATAACAATCACAATTTCAATACCACTCTCTCAATAAACTGATAGAACAAGCAGACAAAGAAAATAAAATCAGTAAAGATCAAGAATACTTAGACAACACTATCAACCCATCTAACCTGCTAACCAATTTGTAGAATATTCAACAACAGTACAAAACAATTTTTTCTAAATTCACATGGAACATTTATGAATACAGACCATCTTCTAGGCTATAAGTCAAGTTTCAATGACTTTGAAAGGATTCAAATTATATAAGATACATTCTCTGATGATAATTAAAGCAGAAATCAGTAACAGAAAGATATACAGACCATCCCCCAAACATTTGAAAATTGAATAACATACTTCCAAATAACCTATAAGTCAAAGATAATATCAAAGACAAATTATAAATTTAAATTTAAACTGAATGAAAATGAAAACACAGCATTCTAAAATGTGTGGGTTACAACTAAAGTTTAAAGGAAAATTTAGAGCACTAAAAATGGCTATATTGGGAAAGAAGGTCTGATCTGACTGATGCACAGCCCATTATTTCTCTTCCAAATGGCTAGAATTAAAACTACAGCTTCAAAATGAAGAGACAGCTCAGTTTCATGGGGGCAGTTCTCTTTCATTAAAATCACTGTTTTACCTTCAGTGAAGACCAACATAATGCCCATAAAACAAAGCCCCTCACATCTGGAATGTCTTCCAAGAGGTTTGGGTTTTATAATACATGACAGCACACGCACCTGTGCGGTTAGCTGGCCTTGCTGACTGGGAATCAGGAGAAGTTAGGCTTTGCCTTCTTCCGACTTCATCAGAAGGAGAGGTTGGTAATGATGATATGGGAGGAGTTTGTGCACGACGTGTAGGAAGGACAGTGGTAGTTGGGTAACTAGAGAACATTTGCCTTCAAGAAAATAACAGTGGTTAGCAAAAAAATCTAATTCAAAAATAACACATACATCATAATCTCCTTACAGAAGAATATGCAACCTAGAAGATTAATCAAGTCAGTTATAGTTTAATGAAAGGTAGGGAGAGAAAGACTCCTCAGTTTTTTTTTTTGTAGAGACAGAGTCTCACTTTATGGCTCTCGGTAGAGTGCCGTGGCCTCACACAGCTCACGGCAACCTCCAACTCCTGGGGCTTAAGCGATCCTCTTGCCTCAGCCTCCCGAGTAGCTGGGACTACAGGCGCCCGCCACAACGCCCGGCTATTTTTTGGTTGCAGTTTGGCCGGGGCCGGTTTTGAACCCGCCACCCTCGGTATATGGGGCCAGCGCCCTACCAACTGAGCCACAGGCGCCACCCAGGACTCCTCAGTTTTAAATTTTATTATCTCATAGGGTACTTTTATTATAAAAGTAATAAAACTGTCATTTGTTCAGCAAAATGCCAACAACTTAGCAAGTAGGAGAAATACAGCAGTTAACAAAATAGATAAAAAATCTCTGCCTTCATGAGCTTTCCTTCTATAATAATACCAAGATGACAGGGGTATTCTGTTATGCATAAAATAGCTAGAAGTAAAAAAGACTTAAAGACAGATAACTTATATTTACTTTAAGCATAAACTCACTAGCTAATCATGAAATTATTACCTGGATTCAAAGTAATAGTTTATAGGCAAGTTATGGAAAGAAAAGATAACTGTCCAGTCACCCAACACAACTGAAAAAGTGATATGCCATCTGTACAGAGGGAGAAAGATACACATTTGGCCAAGGAGACACAACTGCAGCTCTAATGAAGTCCCAGCCAATAGCAGGGAAACAAAGACTGAGAAGAAAGGATCAGTCAAAAGGCCTAGTGATTGCCTGTGGGAGCAAGAGGGCACGATTTTTACCACTGAATCCCTTGTTTACACTAGATAAAGCTTAAAAGGTTACAAGGAATCACAGTGCTACTGATCCTCTGTGGATGCCTTGAATTCTGTAAATGCTAGAGAGATTAAAAACGTATTAGAATGTCCTTTCATTCCTCTCTTCCTTCTCTCCTGAACAAAAGCACCTCCTGAAACTGTTATTCAAGTGAGAAAGGAGAAGCTGGAGTTGTGTGGGGAGTGGAAATGGTAGCTACTAGGATTAGTGCTCCTTGTACAAAAGAACTGCAGTAATTCTTCAAGTGTGAGCTGAAGACCTCTGTATCACAAAGGAAACTTAATTAAAATGCAAACTATGCAACCCACCAGACCTATTGAATCAGACTTGCTGGAGCATACAGACCCAGGGCTTTAAAAAGACTCCCGCATGGCTCTTGTGCACACTAAAAATTGAGAATCACTACTCCAGTTCCACTCTCTAAGATGTTGTTCTACACAATGGAAATACAAAGACCTGTTAACTAAGGGAAGGGGAGAAAGAAATAAGAAAAAGGGAGGCTAACTATTCCAATTCCCTTATTTCATTTAAGCTGTAGTTAAGAGAGCTCACAAAACAATTTCCCCCGAAGGTCTTTTTTCAAAAGTTTTCATTTGTATATATATCTGGCAAACTGAAGCAAAATGAAACTTAAACATTGTTTGGAATGTGCAAATTAATAATTTACAAACTTATTAAAATAGGGTTTGCTGAAGAAGCATAAGATACATATGCTGTCTCATTTGAAAAACAGAATTGTTTGATCTTATAGTAACAATAAAATTATAAAGGATCATGCTTAAAAGGAAAATAACCTGAGAAAATCATTCTTTGGAGTTGTATTTTTACTCAAAACTTTAACATTCAAAATACAAGTATTTACTTTTTGAGAAAAAAAAAATCCAAAAGCTTAGCCAAAAAACCAAAGATCACCATAAAGAGACAGAAAGGACTCTATTAGATTGGCTGTGAGACATTGGGCACATAATCAAACTTACGAGGGATAACTCTAACTTCACTAAAATGAACCTGACTGGCCATGCACAGTGGCTCATGCTTGTAATCCCAGTACTCTGAGAGGCCAAAATAAGAGGAGTGCTTACAATCAGGAGTTTGGACCGGCCTGAACAAAAGTGAGACCCTGTCTCAACAAAAAATAAAAAAATTAGCTAGGTGTCATGGCACAAGCTCATAGTCCCAGCTAGTTGGAAGGCTGAGACAGGAAGATTGCTTGAGCCCAGGAGTTTCAGGGTGTAGTGAGCTACCATGATATCACTCTTCTATACCCAGGATAACAGAGAGACTCCCTTGGGGAAAACAAAAAACAAACAAAAAAGCAAAGAGTTTGACAATATGATCTTTTGAGTTCCTTCTAGCTCTGGAGTGCCAGGATTCACTTGAGCACAGTAATCATACGATGACAATTGTGCCTTCAGAAACATAGGAATCATTATGACAGACATGAAAGGTCAACTTTTCTACCTGAGAAGACTAAGTGGCATCACTCCTGGGGACTCAGATGCAGGTACCGTTTCTGTGTCAGTGACTGGAGTGGTGGCAGTTGTGGTGTCCTCCAGGGAGCTGCTCATAAAGGAAGTTGTGCTCGATGCTGATGGGCTAGTGGTAACCGGTGTCTGTGCCTGCTGGGCTTGGTCACTTTCTTCAGCTTGTTGATCAACCTCTAGAAACCAAAATAAAGGTTAAGAAAGAAGTAAGGATTTGTTTTTTCAAATTTGACAGTAGGTATGGAAAACTTTTAAACTTTTAATTTTAAAAGTTTCTAAATATATTTCACAAGTATCAATTTCTACAAATGATTTACCGAACAAAATATTCTTCACATTATTCTAGACTCTATAAATAGTACTGTTAACTAGCACTTATAATCACTCATTTCTGTTTTTAGAGAAGGGGGTTCTCTTAAAAAAAAGTCTCGCTTTTGGTTTTAAGATGTGACAAGAAAGTATCTAAACTGTGTTCCTTAGCACTTTGATTTTGATGACTATCTTTAGCCTATAAATAGGCAAAGATAAAGGCAGGTAAATATGAGAATAAAAATATAGGTATAGGATAAACTCCCTCCATGATTTTTTTTCATGTGCAATTTATTTTTTTTTATTAAATCATAAATGCATAGATCATGGATACATTAATGCATACCCCTCCATGATTTTAAAAGGTTACTGTATCAGAAAACAAACAGGAAAAAAACACCCTCAGGAGTTAAAAAAAAAAAAAAAAAAAAGAGAGAGCGAGAGAAAAGAAGGAAAATATGTAAAAGTTTATAAATTAATTATATATTTTTTCTTATCTGGTAAGGGAAGCTACAAATCAACATAATCAAAATAGAAGTTGCTGGGCAGTGCCTGTGGCTCAGTGAGTAGGACACCCATATACCGAGGGTGACAAGTTCAAACTCGGCCCCAGCCAAGCTGCAACAACAACAACAACAACAAAATAACCAGTCATTGTGGTGGGTGCCTGTAATCCCAGCTACTCAGGAGGCTGAGGCAAGAGAATCATCTAGGCCCAAGAGCTGGAGGTTGCTGTGAGCTGTGACGCCACAGTACTCTACCAAGGGCAACAAAGTGAGACTCTGTCTCAAAAAAAAAAAAAAAAAAGGGGTTGCTACAAAGATAGGCAACTCTATTAGATTTGGTAAAGGGCCACAAGGCTACACAATCATTATGATCTTAACACTAATACTCATATTTACCATGCACCTTTCTCTCCCTATTTACTGTCCAGCTAAGACAGGAAGGAGAAGACTAAAGGAAAAGGAAAGCAAGGAGAAAAAAAGAAAAGAAAAGCAGAAAAAAAAGGAGAGGAGAGGAAGAGAGGAAGGAAAAGGAAAGGAAGGAGAAAAAAAGAAAAGAAAAGCAGAAAAAAAAGGAGAGGAGAGGAAGAGAGGAAGAAGGAAGGCATGAAGGACAGACAACATCAACTCCATGAAGATAAGAGACGTTTGTTAACTGCTGCCTCTCCGGAACCTACAGTAGTACCTGGAACATAACAGGCAGGCAATAAACATTTACTGAATGAATCTCGTTTCTATTTCAGAATTCATACTATCTCCAAAAGGAAGAATAAAAGATAAAACAAGGAGGTTTTTACACATAATATATATGAAGGTAATAGACTTTAAAATGTCTGAGAACCCCTGCTCAGTGGTTAGGGTGCCAGCCACATACACCAGGGCTGGCGGGTTCAAACCCGGCCGGGCCAGCTAAACAACAATGACAACTGCAAAAAAAAAAAAAAAAAAAATAGCCGGGCATTGTGGTGGGAGCCTATAGTCCCAGCTACAGGGAGCTGGAAGGTTGAGGCAAGAGAACCCTTTATTTATTTATTTTTTTTTTTGCAGTTTTTGTCCGAGGCCAGGCCTGAACCCACCACCTCCGGCACATGGGGCCAGCGCCCCACTCCTTTGAGCCACAGGCGCCACCCAAGACAATCTCTTAAACCCAAGAGTTTGAGGTTGCTGTGAGCTGTGATGCCACAGCACTCTACCAAGGGTGACATAATAAGACTCTGTCTCAAAAAATAAAATAAAATAAAAATTAAATTAAAATTAAATGTCTGAGAAGTTATGAGACTATTACATATTTTCAATAAATACTATATTTCAATAGTATTTATACTATATAGTATACTATATTTTCAATTATCAGACTATTATATAGTATAATCCTAAAATATAGTATAATCAGACTATTACATATTTTCAATAAATACTTGAGTACCCTTTGTGGTATAAGTTAAATTTCAATTTTACAAAATGTACTAATAATTACTAAGTTCTAATGCTTGTACAAGTTAAAATAGAAAATTATAGGTAGACAGATTATTATTAATATAAAAGTAACAAAAAAAGAAGTTTTCCTTTCAGAGGAAAAACAATGTGAAAATTCTGATAGTTATGAACATAAACAATTTCAACAGCACAAACCACCTCCCCCCCCCAAAAAAAATCAGAAAACATACCTTGCTTAATTTTGCCCCCAAACTGATCTTCCAAAAGCCCGTGGACCACTAATTTATAGATTATGGCTTGAGCTCGCTCCAGATCAGCTAATCCCAATGCTCTCTTTATAGGCGACCGCATTACTGCTCGCTTCACCATGTGTCGCATCAAGAACTGCAGGGCTGCACGCATCTCCACATCTTCATGAACAACTGGAGAACTTGCACAGTCTGAGTTGTGGCCGTTTTCAGCCAGAACTTTTGGTATGAGCAATAACTCAGCATATTTACTACAGCCAAGAAGAGCACTAAGTGATTTCATAGCACCGAGGTAAAGATACGACAGCTGGACTGCTCTGATTTCTGACTGAGCTATGTCATGATTTTTGGACATGTGTTCGTGATTTTTTCTTTTTCCTTCTGTTACCTGATGTTGGGATTCCACACCTGCCAGTGTTGGATCTAAAGAAAATGCAGCTATTTCATTTTCTGATTTGGAGCTTGTGGTACCCAGACTTTTGACATCATCAGATGTTAAGCCTGTTCGCATATCTAAAGCAGATTCACTCTCGGGTTTCTGCTCAACATCCCCTTTCTCCTCAGACTCATGCCGGTGTTTCTTTTCATGTCGCTTGGCGCTCTGTTTCCCCATGTCTTCATGAATGCCAGTTAGATATGTTAGGTCCAGCAGCACAGATGCAGTCAGGCCTCGGAATCGCGCCACGTCAAACGGCAATGGTTCACAGGGTTCCAGATTATACAATGGAGTATCACTAGGCGACCAAAAAGTTGGGAAGCTTTAATAAAGATCAGAATGACACAGGAAGAAGCAAGTGAGGGAAAGACAGGAGGAAGGTACAGAAAACAATGTAGACAAAATAAGATGTACCACGTACATAATACAGGGAATAATTTACACAAACTAGAGAAGTCATTACAAACACAGAGAAAAATGAGTCTACTATGAGAAAATGGGGAGAAGTGATACTAAATGCAAAGGCAATGAGATATGCATGTGCTTTCCAATGAGAATAGTCACTATTAAATAACACACATATAAGCCAGAGTCAGCAACCTTTCCGGAAAGGGCCAGATACAGACAGCAGTAAATATTTTAGACCTTGCAGTGTATATGGTCATTGTGGCCACCATTCAACCCTGCCATCGTAGTGCAAAAGCAGCCCTTGATATACCCAAACAAATGGCTCTGTAACTTACAAAAACAGGAGGTGGACCAGATACAGTTTGACGTAAGGTATTTGGAAAATTTGTGTAAGAAATCTAGCCTATGATGTGGGTAATGCTTTTTATAATCTATTTTAGAGAGAACTTTGTTTCATCAAAAATTTGCTTTAGCTGGCTGCTGTAGCTCAGTGGATAGTGCACTGGCTCTACACACCAGCGGAGGCAAGTTGGAACCTCCCCTGAGCCTGATTAACTCCCCCCCCAAACAAAGAAAAAAATTTGCTTTGTAATTATCAATTAATTGCTTCTAGTTTACAGTTAAGCAAAAATATCATTACGTATTTCTTGATATTGGCAAGAGTTTCCTGATTTTAAAAATGTTATAATCATACAAAACATTATAGAAAGCATTAGCAAGTATGAAGTTTTGGGTTGCTAATATAAATTTTGGTTCCATATCACCTTCCTAATCTTATTTTCCCTTTGCTTCATTTTTCTTACCTATTTTATTTATTTTGCTATATTGTATGAATCTTAACAAGGCTCCACAAATCCTTTCTGAAACAAGGCAAACACTCAAAGGAGAGGCAGACATTTTCATGTAACTCTATAAAATGATCGTTGGTTTCTTGGATGGAGTAGAGTGGGTTAGTAGAGTTAGTTAGTAGAGTCTACTAACCCCTAAAATTGTATTTAAAGTTTATGTATGTATATTTTTCAGTTGAGATGGTCCATAGCATTCACTGAATTCTAAAATGATACCACCTCCAAAAAACACTAGGAACCAGTGTTCTAGATATTGTTCCATGTCATATAAACATATAACTTTATAGGAATATTAGGTAATAAAATGAATAGTTCTATATCATCAATAAATCCATATTTTCAAATAATATAATTACATACTACAGTACATAAATGAGTCCCGTTATCAAGGGGACTATACTTGACATACAGTTTGATTACTCCTTAGCTGAAATGGTTAGGACCAGAGTGTTTTAGATTTCAAATTTTTAAAATTTTGAAGTATTTACATTGCACTTAGTAGCTAAACATCCCAAATCTGAAGATCCAAAATCTGAATTCTCCAATGAGCATTTCCTTTAAGCCAAAATCCAAACTGTTTTTTCGTTTGTTTTTTTGAGACAGAGTCTCATTTTGTCACCCTTTGTAGAGTGTTGTGGAGTCATAGCTCACAGCAGCCTCAAACTCTTGGGCTCAAGCAATCCTCTTCCCTCAGTTTTTCATTTTTAATAGAGAGTGTCTCACTCTTGCTCAGGCTGGTCTTGAACTCATGAGCAAGTTATCCACCTGCCTTTGCCTCCCAGAGTGCTAAGATTATAGGTGTGAGCCACTGTGCCCTGCCTTATTTTTTTTTTTTGAGACAGAATCTCACTTTCTTGCCCCTGGTAAAGTGCCGTGGCATCACAGAGCAACCTCAAACTCAGAGGTTTGAGCTCAGAGCAACCTCAAACTCTTGAGCTCAAGCGATTCTCTTGCTTCCACCTCCCAAGTAGCTGTGACTACAAGTACCCGCCACAACACCTGGTTATTTTTCAGAAATCGGGTCTCGCTCTTACTCAGGCTGGCCTTGAACTTGTAAGCTCAAGTGATCCACCCCCCTCGGCCTCCCAGGGTGCTAGGATTATAGGCATGAGCAACCATGCCAAGCCAAAATCCAAACATTTTGAGCACTGACATGATGTTCAAAAGAAATACTCATTGGTGCATTTTAGATTTTAGATTTTCAGATTTGAGATACTCAACCAGTATTTCCTTTTATATAAAGTATCTATTTTACACAAATCCCTTCTAAATTTCAAACACGCCAAAATAGTTTTAAGTACTCAGTTTGTGTCAAATAAATATAATTTTCTTATCTATTCAAAATGTTGTAAAATGTGGGGATAGAAATATGTGCTTTTTAAAAAAGAATACTTAAAGTCACAGATAATGCAAAGCTTCATTTTAGTCACTCGAGTATTCCTATCCTATACTCAGAGCCCTCCCAACATAAAAGGTAATAAACAGATCAGCTGACTGACTTTTTACTATTCTAGTGCATAATGGAAATGATCAAAATGCAAAAAAAAAATAATAGAAAGAACATCCCAACTTAACTTATAAACAAGTAAGCAAGCTTATCATTTCTTTCGCAAACAAAAGAAAACTAAAAAATTACGTATTTTAAAAATCACTGGTATTTCAAGGAACACAGGTTTGAGAAATACTACTTTATGAAAAATTACAGTACCAATACCAAGCTATACTTTAAAAACAGTAAACTGGCAGCTCAACCAAAAAACTAATTACTCACTGTCCATAGGCAATGGCCTATTTCGCCATTAAATACTTGTTTGCTAAAAGTACAACTCAACAAATCATACCTGATGGTAATTTCTGCTTCATCCCATTGGACCTTGGCAGATGTGCTGCCCTCTTTGACCACTCCCAGCAGCGTGGCATGGCGCCCAGTTTGCTTGTGAACACACCGACCTCCAACTCTAAGACCAGCATCAACTCCTCCTATCACGGCCAGCACGGGCCACACCTCTATGCAAAGAGTCCTCAGCTGTGGCTCTGAGAGGTCAGCAAGGCCATGTCTATTATGTTTACCTTTCTCTTCCTCTTTGTTTTCCTTCTCCTCTCTCATTTCATTTTCCTCTCGGCTCTGAACCGAGCGGCTTTTCTTTAGCTTTTGACCTGACTCTTTAATACATATCTTAATTTTGTGCAGCCTTTCCATCATTTTTTTGTTAATACAGTAAGTCCAACGGTCTGTTCGGTGAAGGATACGGATGAGCTGAATCGTGGCCTCAGCCAGTACTGCTGCTACTGGGCTACATATGGGGTCTCCTGGAAGTAAGTCTCGGGGTGTGCCGCGCATCTGCATATCACAAATTTTCACCTACATAAAAGAAAAGAGGGTGGAAAATATGTGATAGTAATAGTTCTCCTTAACTATCAGTCACTATAAATTCTAGCATATAGAGTCCCATGTTGAACTGTGTTTGTTATATCTTAATACCTGAGTATTAAACCCACTGGCCCCAACAAAGTGCAAGGAAATATTACAGATCTACTGAAGTTAGTAGTATCTAGTGGTATGGTCCCCTGGAATAAGCTGCCTTGTCATATTAACCTCCTGCACATGAACTCCAGAGCTGTTAGAACCACTTGAAAGATGAATTTATATTTGGGTAATGAGTACAAAAGCCCAGACTCCACCATTATACATGGTATTGGAAAAAAAAAAACAAATATCTGTTTCTTTTTCCAAAAATAAAAGAGGGAGAGAGAGAATATAGACCAAGATACATGCAACTGATTCAGTTTAGTCCAAAAAAAAAGCCTTGAGAATATACTTTTCCTTATCCTCAAGATATCAGAAAAATAATGATTCCTGGGACCATCTTATATTGTTCAAGGGGCGCAAAGCTAAAACTGTAAATCTTGACAACTGGAATAGTCACAATCTGGAAACCATTGCAAATAAGACACAGAAGTTAAAATAGCAGCAAGCCTTGGGTTCCAATCTTAATTGTTTTCTTTTTTTTTTTTGAGACGGAGTCCCACTGTGTCACCCCTCAGTAGAGTGCCATGGCGTCACAGCTCACAGCAACCTCAAACTCTTGGGCATAAGTGATTCTCTTGCCTCAGCCTCCCAAGTAGCTGGGACTACAGGCACCTGCCACAATGCCTGGCTATTTTTTTTGTTGCAGTTGTCATTGTTGTCTAGCTGGCCTGGGCCAGGCTAGAACCCACCAGCCCTGGTGCATGTGGCTGGTGCCCTACCCTGTGAGCCACAGGCGCTGCCCTGGCTATTTTTTTTGTTGCAGTTGTCATTGTTGGTCATCTGGCCCAGGCTAGGTTCAAACCCACCAGCCTGGGTGTATGTGGCGGTGCCCCATTGAGCAATGGACACCACCCAAAAGCCTCAACTTTTCATATGCAAAGAACTATACTAATAATAGTATCTATCTCCCATAGTTATTTATTTTTTTTAGAGACAAGAGTCTCACTTTGTCACCCATGGTACAGTGCTATGGTGTCACAGCTCACAGCAACCTTCAGCTCCTGGGCGTAGGCAATTCTCTTGCCTCAGCCTCCAGAGTAGCTGGGACTACAGGTGCCAGCCACAACACTCGGCTATTTTTTTGTTGCAGTTTGGCTGGGGCTGGGTTTGAACCCGCCACCCTCAGTATATGGGGCCGTTACCCTACTTGCTGAGCCATAGGCACTGCCCTTCCCATAGTTATTTTAAAGATTAAATGAGACTATGCATATAGAGTGCTTATTAGTATAGTACCACACACACTGTAAACGTTAAACAAATATTAACTATTAATGGTACTATTTTTCTCATTGATTCTGAAATTTATTAGAAAAAGGCTTCTAGGTAGAATAAATTGATAGAAGGCTGAATAAATTTTTTCAAGGTTCACAGAAGTTAGAAAGGCCATCATTCTAACCAGAAGTACCAAAACCTATTTGGGGCTACAATAATATCATAAAGGCAAGGAATGATACCAGGCTCTAGACTGCCTTTTCACTTTATCTCCAGTTCAGTTTCTGTTCACTGTTTAAGAAGCTGTTTTCAGCTAACCTTAAATTACAACTCCTTGAAATTAAAAAAAAAAAATGTGTATTTTTAAGCATAGAATAAATTTTCTTGGTTAAAATTTACCAGGTCCAGTACTTCCATTATGGAAAAATGAGATAACTTGAAAGCTTTCCATCATGAAATGACTAGAAATTTTTGAGACTGGGCCTAAGCAACACTACATAACAAGTGAAAGGACAGGGTCAGAAAAAAAAATCCACCTACCAGCCCAGGGACACCACAAAGAAGTTTTTCTTTGTGTGGGTTTTAGATGACATGGGAAAATTTTTAACATTCTTCTCATAATATTCAAATTTACGCCATCTATAAGGTCTGAAAACTACCATAGCAGAATGAAAGAAACGTAGTGTCCCCATCATGACTTGGCATCCATCGTCTAATTAATAGTATCTTATTACATTTAAGAATATTTCCAAATTTCTCTCTCACGTCCATAATTGCCAGTAAACTTGATTATCCCTAAACCAGTTCCTGTAATTCCTATAATTGCACATATGTTTGAAAGTTGACTCACTATATTCAAATTCTCAGAATAGTGCTTTAATATAAAGGCAATTTCTTTCTTTCTTTCTTTTTTTTTTTCTTGGTAGAGACAGGGTCTCATTTTATCGCCCTTGGTATAGTGCCGTGGTGTCACAGCTCACAGCAACCTCCAACTCCTGGGCTTAGGCAATTCTCTTGCCCCAGCCTCTTGAGTAGCTGGGACTACAGGCACCTGCCACAACGTCCGGCTATTTTTTTGTTGCAGTTTGGACGGGGCCCTACCCACTGAGCCACAAGCACCACCCTATAAAAGCGATTTCTAAAACTAACTTTCTTCTAGAAGAATTACCTGAGTCAGGTACTTTTAATGGTATAAATAGCTTATTAATTTGTAAATTCTACCTAATGATAAAATATTAATGAACAACAACAAATATTCTTCTTATACCTAAGTATAAAAGTTTGAGGTTTCATTACCTTTTCACCTGGGTTGCTACTATAGAACATTACACATGGGTACAACTCTGCTGCATCCACATCTTCAAAAGCTAATTTGGGTTCCTAGAGTGTGGCATAAGTGAGAAGAAAAAAGAAACAAAATATTTTTAAAAATTGATAATACTCAACCACATTAGAATTCAAAACTCCTTTGAGATGAAACAAAGGTTATGAGAGAGAAATCTCAATTAACCTGGCTAACCAAGGAAATTCTACATATAGTAAATAATCCTGATCTGTTCATCTGTTTCAAATTTTTACTGGGGTTTTACTATCTTTCTGTTGTTTTTTTGCTACTGATAAATATTATAATAACCAAAAAGTATTAGAGAAAAGGGAGAAGGGAATACATAATCTATAAACTAACTGGCACTTGAATAACTGAGTTAAATATAAATAAAAATAAGAAAACATGCAATTTTGTAAATGGGTTTCAGTACCTCTCCATTTTTCCCAAAGGAAATGGTCCTGGCTTCCATATCTAACACACAGGTAATGAAATCTCCTTGAGTAAAGCTGGACAGTGTGAGAGTTTGTTCTCCATTATGATAGAGGTTACCACTGTAGGCCCTATAGAGCCACATATCTGAGGTAGTGCGGTGGTTAAAGTCATGTACTGGCCAGCGAGAAACTCCAACGCATGTACCTTCATTACCTCTGTTTTCCTTCACAATGTAAAACTAAAATAAAAGTAAGAATATTCATTAATACTCATAAAACTTGTTTATATATTATTAAAAACAGATGTTCATAAACAGAATTTATGCATTGATAAGAACATGTTGAGCTTCTTTTCAGTCTAAGTGAAAATAACATAAAAAAACTACATCAATTTATAAAGACTCTAAAACAAAACTTATTCTTTAGCTTCCAGAACATCTGGAATAAACTTTAACATAACCTATAACATTACTTCGCATCAAACGTAACAGACTATAAGACTATAAGACAGCAGGGCGTGGCCCTAGCTCCTGTACTTTCCACCTCCATATATCATACACACTCTTGAGTCAAACTGATGTCACAGATGACTAATACTTTTAAAACAGACTGCCTTCAGACAGTCCCTCTGAACCAAGGACTCAACTAAATTATTCAGACTGAACTGGGAACAAAGGTGGGAAGCCCCGTGGTGGCAATATACTGGGGTCCTGTTAACCTATATTGTCTCCACTGTAATATGTTCTGATTAGAAGTGTCCTAACAAACTTTGTTTCCAGGGATAACACATACGGCCTATGGGATTATATTTCTTGTGTAGGTACCCTTTAAGATACTACCTCAGCCCTGGACTGGCTGGAGTTGTGCTGTACTAAATTGATGCCTAAGCTAGATCTTTTTCTTTTTTTGATGGGGTCTTGCTCTGTTGCTCAAGCTAGAACACAGTGGTGCAATTGTAGCTCACCATAATCTCAAATTCCTGGGCTTGAGTGACCCTCCTGCCTTAGTCTCCTGAGTAATTGAGACTGCAGTCACATACCACCACATTCAGCTAATTAAAACTTTTTTTTTTGCAGAGATGGGGTTTCACTATGTAGCCTAGGATGGCCTCAAACTCCTAGACTCAAATGATCCTCCTGCCTCAGTTTCCCAAAGTGTTGGGACTACAGGTGTGAGCCACTGTACACAGCCCCAAATTTTTAAAGTCAATATAAAAACTTAAGAATGAAGACACGTGACTTTTTAAAGTAGACTTTTATGGTCAATGACATATGTTTTAACTGGCTACGCCCAAGACTACTAAAAGGTATAAACGAAGTTAAAGGTTACTATAGGCTGGTCTCATCCTGCTGCACGGGGTCCTAGTGATAGCTTTACTATAAGATACTATGCCCAATGGCTCAGTGCCTGTAGCTCAGCGGCTAAGGCGCCAGCAAACAACAATGAAAACTGCAACAAAAACAGCCAGGCGTTGTGGTGGGCACCTGTAGTCCCAGCTACTTGAGAGGCTGAGGCAAGAGAAGTACTTAAGCCCAAGAGTTTGAGGTTGCTGTGAGCCGTGATGCCATAGCTCTCTAGTGAGGGCGAAATAATGAAACTCTGTCTCAAAAAAAAAAAAAAGATACCATGCCCAAGAGCCAAGATGGTGGATTGTGATAAAAAAAAAGGGGGGGAGGGGTTTGGAGTTAACCCAACAGAGACTGCTATCTTCAGAAAGGCCTCCTTGCAGTGTTGACCCTTGGCTGGCATAGGGGAACCTAATTGGTAAACAGTTCCCTATATTGATAAAAATTTACCTAATTGATAAGCCTGCCTCATTTTATCTAGACTACTAACACAACAATATAACTTATGCTAAATCTTTTTTTTTTTGAGACTGAGTCTCCCTTTGTCACCCTTGGTAGAGTACCGGGCATCATAGCTTACAGCAACCTCCGACTCTTGGGTTCAAGTGATTCTCTTGCCTCAGCCTCCCAAATAGCTGGGAATATAGGCACTCGCCACAATGTCCAGCTAGTTTTTTTTTTAGAGATAGTGTTTTGCTCTTGCTCAGGCTGGTCTCAAACCTGTGAGCTCAGGGAAATCCACCCACCTTGGCCTCCCAGAGTGCTATGATTACAGGCATGAGCCATCATGCCTGGCTTTAAATCTTTGTTTTCCTTTTGAGAATCTAAAATTTTATTACATGCCAGGAAGAGGGTACCTGCATGACTAGTGCAGTGCCCAATAAAAACCTTGGGCAAGGAATCTTTAATGGCTTTCATGGCAAAAACATCCATCTCACACCTGTTGCTTTCTCTGCTAAGAAGGATATAGTTAGTCTCTGCTCTCCCAGAAGTTAGATTTTCAATGCCGAGGGAAAATGTGCTGTGTGTGACCTCTCATGGGAGGGATACAACATGATTTCTTAAACATTTATTTTTTAAGTTTTAGAGATAATTTCAGAATTATAAGAGTTATAAAAATAGCACAGATTCCTGTGTACCTTTCACTCAGGTTCCATTTATACCAGTGTCTTACATAATGATAGAACATTTACATAAAACATTTGTATGTTTTTTTTTAAAGTCTTTCCACACATTTTTCATAAAAACCTGAGAAAAAAGGACTTCATATTCTACATACCTTCCACTGATAGCACCCAGAAGTTACTCCAGTGGATGCCAATCCATACCCTTTTCCTCCACTGCCATGAGTTAAAATCTGTCCATTCTCCACTAAGCAACACTGAGCTTTCTCTGGATCAAAAGATACTTCTTGGATAGGAAGATTCTCATCTTCTTCTTCCAACTCTCCCTGCTTCTACCAGAAAGGAAGCTAGGTCAGTATCTTGGATTAGCCCAGATCTCAGGTAATATATATTTGGAGACTCCTTGTTTTATTCCACAAATATTTATTAAGTATTTACTATATTATCAGTTATTGTGCAATGTAATGGGAACACAATGATAAATAAAGCATGGCCCCTGCCCATAATGAGCTTACAGTCCAATTCATGGATAGAAGTACAAATAATAATCCTAATATCACAATAATAACAGAAGTTACATAACAAGGATAGAAGAATCATAAAAGTATTTATATAAAGTGTTTAACTATGCTTGAGAAGTACAAAGAAAGCATTCAAAAGAAAGTGACTTCTAAGATGAGTCCTAAATGATGTGATGGCATCAAGCAGCTGATCAAAGCAGAGAGGCATTTTAAGGCAGTGTGTACAGCATGTGCGAGGGCATGGAGGTACAACAGAGTTCAGTGATTTAAAGTAATTACAAGCAGTATGTAATGTCTGGAGGATGAGACTGATAGAAAATGAGCCCAGAAAGAGGAGGAGTGAAATCAAGGAAGGCCTTGTATGACATACTATTATTTTTTTTTAAGAGATAGAGTCTCACTTTGTCACCCTCGGTAGAGTGCTATGCCGTCACAGCTCACAGCAACCTCCAGCTCTTGGGCTTAGGCAATTCTCTTGCCTCAACCTCCTGAGTAGCTGGGACTACAGGCACCCACCACATCGCCTGGCTATTTTTTATTGTTGCAGTTTGGCTGGGGCTGGGTTTGAACCCACCACCCTTGGCATATGGGACCAGCACCCTACTCACTGAGCCACAGGCGCCACCCTGTATGACATATTATTTGAACTCTGCAACAGGAAGTGCCTATATAGGATGATTTATATAAGAAATCTATGATCAGATCTGTGCTTTATAAACATCAGCCTACCAGGGGTTTATAGGATGAAGGCAGAAAGACTAATTAGGGGATTGTTGTAAGAAATAGTGAGGAACAGGGTGGTGCCTGTGGCTCAAGGAGTAGGACGCTGGCACCGTATACTGGAGGTGGCAGGTTCAAACCAAAAACTGCAAAAAAGAAAAGAAAAGAAAGAAACAGTAAGGACCTGAATTCATTCATTCATTCATTTATTCAATGAACATTTACTAAGCATCTACTCTGTGTCAAGTATTCCATCAGGTCCTCTATATTCAGCAGTATAAAAGATATAGTCTCTGCTCTCCCAGAACTTATATTTTAGAAGAGAGAAACAGAAGATAAAAAAATAAGAAAATGCAATAAATAATCAGTATATGTTGAAATTAAAACAGGTGATGTTACAAAGAATATATGGAAACTACTCTAATTAAGGAAGGACTCTCTGAAGAAGTGATAATAAAGTTGAGAACTGAATGATAAGCAGTTTCCGAGACACATATCTGGAGGGACTAGCCAGTTTAAAGCCCTAAGGAAGGAACAAGTTTACTGTGTTCAGAGAAATAGAAAGGTGGGCAGTTGTTCAGAGCACAATAAGTAAAGAAGATGAGACAAACAGTTCATTACCCCCAAAATAATGAGAAACCATGTCTTAAACAGAGATGACCAATGTGCTCTGATTATCATATCATTTTAAAATACCACTCTGGATCCAACAGAAACAGAGATCAGTTAAGAGGCTATTGTACCGTCCAAGCCAGATATAACAACTTGGAATATAGGGTGATGACAGAAGAGCTGGCAAGGTAGGCAAATTCAAGCTATGTTTTAGAGAGGAGCCAACAGAATCTAGAAGATGTATGGATGAAGAAAATGAGAGTTGGGGGAGACAAAAGAAGAGAAACATCAAGAATGACTCCTGGGTTTTTAACTTGAGTTATACACTAGAAGGCTGGGAAAGCCTGGGGAAGCACAATGTGATAAAACTAATGATGCTATTTTTGACATGTTGAGTATGAGATACCTATTAGATGATCATTCAAGTGAGAAGACTAGCAGAAGATAACTATATAAATCTAGAATTTAGCAGTAAGGCCAGAACTGGAATTAAAAACTGAGATTCACTGGACTATGGGTCTGAATAAGGTTTCTTTAAGAAAGGGAATGGGGATGACTGTTGAAAAAAAGAAGAGGTCTTGAAACTAAGCTTTAGAATACTCTAATACTCTATTAGACTGAACAGAAGAAGAACCAATAAAGGAGAATCAGAGCAGGCCATTGTACTGAGCTAGGAGGAAAACTGAAAAGTGTGGAATCATGAAAACCAAGAGAAGAATTAAGGTAGATGTATAGACAGATGGATTCACAAACTATTCAGGAAGTGTATGGAACCTGATGATTACATCCATAGGGATTTCAGGTTTGGAAAACTAGGTGAGTGGCAGTACCTTTAATCAAAAATGGGACAGAACATAAAAAGGGAAAGGTTTAAGGGAGAGACAACTGGGTTACCATTTAAACTTGGAAGGCATTGCATGCAGGTGGAAATGGTCTTAGGTATGGATAATACTGCTAAAAAGGTTAGGGATAAATTAGCTAGGAGTAGCAGCAGCCAGGTACTTCGGAAGCTGAGGCAAGAGGATCACTTGAGACCAGAAGTTTCAGGTTACAGTGAGCTATGAGCATGCCACTGCACTCTAGCCAGGGCAGCAGAGCGAGATGATTCTGAAGAATACCAGTGTTTTAGGATGGAGTCCAGTAGGACCAAAGAAGAGCTGCTTCTAGAGGGAATTAAGGATTGGCAAAGGGTTATGGAAATCCAGGAGAAGATGGGGCTTTAGAAACAAAAGAAGGCTAGAGTTTCCAGAGGCAAAGTAAGATATGGACAAAAAATTATATCCTGTATTTAGCAACCAACATTTATCTTTGTCATTTAATATTGGCGCTTTGATGGAAGATAAACAATTGGGTTGAAGAGAAGTAAGGAAGTAGCTGAAACATACAGATTACTCTTCCAAGAAGGTTATTAGTGAAAGACAAAAGATCAGAGAAGGTTTCATGAATAAAAATATGATTTGGGAAGTAGGGAATGAGAGATAAGCATGTTTATAAGCTGAGAGGAAGGGAATCAGTGGAGAAGAAGACAATGCAGAGATAGAAATGAAATAACTGATAGGGCAAGGTCCCTCAGAGGCGCAGGCATCCTGAGACAGATGACAGGATGTTCATTTATGCTGTCTAAAAGCACCTTTTAGGAACGATCAGTTACCTGTAATTTTATTTCTTGCTCTTTTTCCTTTATCTGAATAGCATGTTTGGCCTGAGCAATGGGTGTCTCCCACATACAATCCGATAGAAGGGAAAATAAGCGTTCAACAATCTGTTTTATTGAAGAAAAGAGAATGATAATGTCTTTTAAAGAGTAATTTTAGGTACTTTTAGAAAAGATATGTCATATAACTAATATTAAGTTACATGTGAAGTTAGATTATACCAATGTTAAACAACTACTTTGGGTGGTTATCTGTTAAATATCTTTATTTAAGAAAGATCAATAATACACTAAAAAGTGGATTTTATTTTGTCTTATATGGACTTCTAATTAGACCACCCATCCTCACACATTTCTCTCCCCTGAGGCCCAAATCTAGAAAGAAATTCCACGGTTTTCTTTTTTTCTGACCTTGCAAATATTCTCTATTCCTCTACTTCTCAGATCCCACAACTTAACTTCTCTTTCTCCTTCCTTGGAGATGAAATAATACATAAAGCAGTCTTAAAAGTAGAAGTTATACTATTGAATAAATGACACATTTGCAACTGAAGACAGTGTAAGGATAGACTTTGGGTGAATCATGTTGCAGATATGGAAAATATCATCTAATAGCTTTAAAAATAGAAACCTGGGCCATTTGATCATCTTCTACACCAGATTCACAAGCTGGTAGCACAGCTTCAAGGACATGAAGTGCAAGGAGTCTTGTTCTTAAGTTACCAACTAGAGGAATACCTGGGGAGAGAGACAATTTCTTATCATCAATGTGACTTAAATTCAAAATTAAAATGAAATCTGGGGGAAAAAAATCCCTGAGACTGTTAAGCATTTATGGGTAGAAAGGATTTCATTTCAAACTATTACCAAAGGAATTCTAGACCTATCCTGTACCCCATTAATACATATGAATATACTCTTTATGTCTCAGTTTTAATGTAATATAATAAAATGTTGTAATAATTACCTATGGCAGGTAATGTACTATGCATTTCACACATACTAACTGTAAATCCTCACAAATCCTCAATTATAGTACCATTTTACTCATGAGGAAAATAAGGCTCAGAGAAGTTAAGTACCTCGACTAAAGCCACATAGCTCGGCAAGAGGTTAAATTAGTCTCTAAAGACTATGCTTATTATTCCTTCTCCTGGCCTCTCCCTTGTCCATGCCTTAACTGTCTCACAGAGATTGCTGGGGTTAATGGGAAGTAAGCAGATTATCCTTGTTTAAAGTATGCAAAGGTAGAGACAGGACATTGATGATGCTTATAAATACGTACTTTTTATACATTTAACTATAAGACCACTTGAACATAAATTAATTTTTTATTTATGTTCTAAAAATACAATATTATATAAGCCTAATCTTATTAAAGCAAAAAAAGCTGTTGTAAGTTATGCTACATAAGAAAAACTAATAAAATATACTGAGAATGTAAACATATAAAATAATATGTTTGGAAGGCTACATTATGTTGTAGCATATTTAAAATGGTCTAGGGATGATGAAAAGTTCTGGAAATGGATAGTGGTGACGGCTGTACAACACTGTGAATGTACTTAATGTCACTGAATTATACTCTTTAATAGCTAAAATAGCAAATGTTATGCAATTAAAAAAAAAACAACAGACTAGCAAAGGACTGATTAGTAATCTAGGTAAGCAAACCAGACTTTAAGGCTAAGAACTAGGAATTAAGCTTATTATATACATCTGTCACAGATTATAACACAATCAAAGTAAGAGAAATTATATCACGATAAGAGAGAATGGACGAATTCAGACCTATTTCTTGGTAATTCAAGAAGTGAGGTCAGAATCTGTGCCAAATTATCATATTAAAGACAATGTTCTCAACTTATTTTTCAGTATTGTAATCTGAACGAATAAGATTGAGTCTCTAGATTAATTCCACAATCTTCTCCATTGATACTTTATATTATTAATTTTCTGCCAATTTTTATTCCTAAAGCTAGAATTCCTTTTGATCAAATGGGTACTCAGAAAATAAGAAAGCCTTAAAATCACTGCCAAGGGATGACAAATGATGTGCCTTCTTTCTACATCCCAGGGATGTTGTTAAAGTGTAGCATTATCATAACATACATGTATTATCTATAGATACTCTAAAACAAAAGCAAGGACATATACCTGAAGAACACTTCTGAGAGGCTATATTTAGAAGGACCTCTGTCCACTTTGGGGAAGCCATTTTTGATTGAATTGCTTTTGAAGATACAACTCTGCGAAGAAAAACTAAAAAATCCCCCAGATGGAGTTCAGCTGCATGTTGTTTTCTAAGAGCAGCTAAAGGGTAAAGAGACAATTTTACGTTATAACCAAAAGTCAGTAAGAAATAGTCATTTATCATATAACTTATAATTAGCACGGCTTATATCACTAAGCACTAACATAATCAGTGCTTATATCAGTAAGCACTAATATAATTTAAACTCCAGGTTGTCAAAAAGCTCCTGAATTTGAAAACTTAAAGAACAGAATGAGGAAAGGTCAGAAAATAAAACCAAAACAGAAACATCTTTTACATCTACATACAAGAGTGAGCATGCTAGGATGCGTATGTATACAGTGAGTCCCTGAATAATGTCATTTCATTGTAATGTTCTAAGTAAAAACAAATTGATTCCAGGCTGGGGCCACCATCTATGTGGAATTACACATTCTCCCCAAGTCAGTGTGAGTTTTTTTCGAGGATTCTGGCTTCCTCCCACATCCCAGGGATGTGTACATCAGTTTCACAGGCATGTCTTGTCTCAGTCTGAGTGAGCGTGGGTGTGGGTGTGTGAGTGAGTGCGCCCTGTGATGGGATGGTGTCCTGTTCCAGATTGGCTCCTGCCTTGCACTCTGAGGTGCTGGGATAGGTTCCAGTCACCCTTGAACCTGAACTAGAATATGCAGGTCTGCTAATGACATCATAGCTGTCATCATAGCACAATGCATTACTTTTTTCTATATTTAGATACACAAATATTCACCATTGTGTTACAACTGCCTGTTGCATGTTCAGTACAGTAACATGCTGTACAGGTTTGTAGCCTAGCAGCAATAAGCTATACTATCCAGTCTAATGTACAGTTGGCTCTACCATCCAGGTTAACGTAAGCATACTCTACAATGTTCACACAACAATGAAACCACCTATTCATCAAATAACACACAAACATATTAACATTCATTGAACTTTCACTATGTGCCAGATGCAGTTCTAAGTCCTTTACGTGTATTAAGCTATTTAATCCTCACAGCAATCTTAGGAGGTTGGCTCTATTATCATCCTTATTTTTTTTATTAAATTATAAAGAGATAGATCATGTTATCATCCTTATTTTATAGATGAGGGAATTGGAATACAGAATGATTATATAACTGGCTCTCTCCCTCTTATTTATCTACCTAATTGAAGGATTTAAGGACCTCCAGAATTTATTATGGTAACAGGACATGGTAGATTTGTAATCTGTTTTAAATAAATGACCAGTTTTAGATATTTATTCCCTTAATTATGTAAAAGACATATGTTAGTAGTTCTAGTTCTGCTGTTCACAGTATAAGTTAAGCAGATGATCATATTGTAGCAACCAAAAATTATGACAGCAAAGTTTAATGAAGAATTATCAGTGACTCAAGAACAGAATAGCCTAGGAAAAAGTTGAGTTCTTCCAATTATAATCCAGTTCCAAATATCAAAACCCTTGGTCCTAGTTTAGGCCAGGTGAGAGAAAGTTTATCACTATCAAATGCTAAAAAGATATCTGAGGCTCACCTATGCTATATATAACCTGGGAGAAACCAGTCACCTAAAATCTAGATCTTAGAGCTGAGACAGTCAAGGAGAGGCTGAACCTAGAAATGGGTGTATGGTCACAGCATCAGGGTTATCAGACTCTAAGAAGAGAAGGTTTGATCATAAACTCATCTAAATCATATATATTGGAGATAAAAGTAGTTTATAAATGAGTAAATAAAACTCCTTTCATGCCTCACAAGGAAAGAAATACACATGCGTACAATGGAGACTCAATAAATGCTTCTAAATAAAGACAGAAAAAAAGGTTTGATACCTCTGAAATCTTTCTTTTCAGTTTCTCCACTGGAGTCCACTTTTTTTTCTTCTTCACCCTCTTCTTGTTCCCCTTCTCCAAAAGAGGCCATAAGTAGTACACCAGTTTGGGACAACAAATTCTTCAATTGACTACAGAGTAGATCCAATAAGGACTGAACTACCTTGGGGCTCAGTTTATCAGCATAGGTTCTATGACAAAGAAAGGTAAAAAAGTAAGTGGTAGGAACACAGAAGGGTAAACATAGTGCTTAAACACATAAAGTAGATTAGACAGAAATGGAGATTACTAAAATATGGGAAAGTCACATATATCTCTGCAAAGACATCTATAATAGTTACCCTGTAGTGATGGCTAAAATCTGGAGCAACCTTGTACTGGCCACTTTCAAAGCTGTGCTAAGCTGGGAAACACCCGTCTTCGGCAACAACTGCAGGGGCTGTCCTAGCATAGTGTCTGTGCCACATAACTGTGACAATACGTTTAGCAGACCAGTGGAAATTGCCAAAGAAACATCCACTGGTTGATAATGAACACTCAGGGCGAAAACTGTAACCAAAAGGAGACGCTGCTGGGCTTCTAAAAAAAAAAAAGAAAGCGAGAGAGGAGAGAGAGAGAGAGATAGTTGAGAATTTTCTTTGAAATGGAAAAAGGGATTACTAAAATCAATCTTTTTCTGAAATACAAATAGTATATTTCCAAATATTTATTCTTTACTAAAAGTTGATTACTAATGTTAAACACAAAATATAGAACATAACTACCTACTGTGACCTTAGTCCAAAATGTAACTTACATCTTGTATTCGCAGGAACAGTTACTCACCAATATGATGCTTGTTTGCTTGAAGGGCTCGTTCCAGGGTAGCAGACAACTGTTGATAAATCTTATGCACAGCTACCTGGATTTCAATCTGAATATTTCTCTTAGCTGCTCTGATCCCATCCTGAATTACACATAAAGATTTACTTTTTCTATTTGCAACAATAGTTTTTCTTCTTGCAAAAAGAAGTAAAATTTTATCCCTAGTACATACTAGAGCCTGTTCGTATCTTTAAATTGTTTATTTCAGTACATGAAAGTTTTATAATAGATTTAATTTTAAATGCTTGATAATTCTTGATTCTGTATAATCCTTCTTCTTACTCACAAAGCAATTTTTCCTGTCTAAATATAGAAGACATATTCATTTTTTTAATTTTTAAAATTAAAGAACTAGGTAAAATGATTAAATCTAAAATGTAAACTCTTGAAACCCATGCTCCCAAACTCCAGTTCCTATCCCAGCTTAAATCTATCTCTAGCCAACCTGTCTAAGAATAAAACTGAGCCAGTAAAGAATCTAGAAGTACACCAGTACCATGGCTCATCTAATCCCAATCCCAGTTGTACTACTTACAAAAGTAAACCAGTAAGATGTCTTTAAAAAGCAATTTATAAGTATTTATTTATTTATTTATGGAGGCAGAATCTTATTCTGTCATCTCAGTAGAGTGCAGTGGTGTCATCTGGGCTCACAGCAACTGAATACCTGGTACTACAGCTCACTGTTGCTCAGGCTGGTCTTTAACTCCTGAGCTCAAACAATCCACTTGCCTTGGCCTTCCAGAGGGCTAGGATTACAGGCATGAGGCACCACATCCAGTCAAGTCTTTATATTTTTAAAGATCTATCATAAAAACCACAAAGTTTAAAATGGCTTTGTAAAAACACAGTTAAAATCTAAAGATAATGGCTTGGCACCCATAGCACAGTGGTTATAGCAGCTGCCACATACACTGAGGCCGGTGAGTTCAAACCCAGCCCAGGCCAGCTAAACAATGACAACTGCAACAAAAAATAGCCAAGCGTTGTGGTGGGCGCCTGTAGTCCCAGCTACTTGGGAGGCTGAGGCAAGAGAATCACTTAAGCCCAAGAGCTGTAAGTTGCTGTAAGTTGTGACGCCATGGCACTCTACTGAGGGTGACATAGTGAGACTCTGTCTCAAAAAAAAAAAGAAAAAATCTAAAGATACTGTAAGATGTCACCTACTTGGTAGTGATGCAATCGACCACTCTCTCCTTTGGCTCCTGTGTGTCCAACAGTTCCTAAACCAAAACATCCTGCTAGAAACTGCAGCCTTACAGACGTGAGTAGTGTGGATGACTGGAAGCCTGAACTTAACCTGCTTCCTGCCAGTGAGATACTACCTTTTTCCTCCATCCCAGACAATAGAACGAGGATCTGATGAAGTGCCTCTAAGCGAAGCTTGAGGGAAAAAACACATATTTTAGAATTCTTCACTCAACTCAGACACAAAGCAACTTTGTATGTCAAATACTATTATTTAGGGCATAGAAAATTCTAACATTTCCTACAGATCTATTAAGATAAACATTAATTTTAGTACTATTTCTGTTTTTTATCAGGATATATCTAAAACCTTTATAGGCATACTTCATTATAAAATAGGCTACACAGTACAGTGGGAAGAGTAGTCGATTTGAATGTAGGAGGTATAATCTTCTACCTACTGTGTGGCCCTGGAAAAGTCACTTAATTTCCTGAGTTTCAGTTTCTTCATGTTTAAAATAAGACTAATAATTCCTTATCTAATCTACTCACAGAGCTATTATAAAGCTCATGAGGAGATATATGTGAAGATTTTAAAACTGTAAGGTAATATTGTTATTGCTTCTTTTGTTTACCATAAAGTTATATAGAATAAATACTCTTTAGCTCAAGAATTAGAGATGTTTGCCATAGACAACAAATGGGCTTTCTTTGTCATGATGAAGGAAAAGCCCTCACGTTAACATCTTATATAACCATAGTATCAATACATTTACCAAAACTAAGAAATCAGCATTGGAATAATTATTATGAACTAAACCACAGGGTTTCATTTGGATTTCATAATTTTCCCATCATGTCCCTTTTCTGTTCCAGAATCCAATGCTGAATGCCACATTGCATTTAAGTGTCGCGTCTGCTTTATTTCCATTACTCTATGATGGTTCCTCAGTCTTTTCTTATTGTTCATGACCCTGATGGCTTAGAAGAGCTGTTCATATATTTTACATATGTCCCCAAACTTAGGTTTGTCTGATTTTTCTCTCATGATTAAACTAGAAATATGAATTTTAGGAAAGAATACCACTTAAAATATTCTTTTTTTTTTTTTTTTTTTTTTTTTTTTTTTTTTGCCGGGGCTGGGTTTGAACCCGCCACCTCCGGCATATGGGACCGGCGCCCTACCCCTTGAGCCACAGGCGCCGCCCCACTTAAAATATTCTTATCAAATTATATTAAGCATACATGATATCAACATAATTTATCTCTGGTAATGTTCATCTTGATCACTTAGTTAAGGTGATGTATGTGTGTGCCATGTTTCTACAATGTACAGTTACTATTTATTCCCTTCCCATACTGTATTTGTTCTCAAGGGGAGGTAAATAATTCTCCATCTTCTGCAAGGTTTTAATTATTAAAACCACAATAATTAATAAATATTTGGGGGGAGATACTTCAAGGTTATGCAAACATCTTGTGTCTCCAAGTTTTGCTCACAAATTTTAGCATTCATCTGTGGGTTTTGACTGCAGCAATTATTACTGTGGGGATCTAATCTAAACTAGGCACTTAATTTAAACCAAAACAAATGGGTCAAAAATGGAGGTTCTGAGAAATAGATTCCTATGGTCATTACCCAGTCTCACACTAGTTTTTAGACAAGGGAAGACTTATGATTAGAGTATATTGTTCTGAGAAATTACAATATTAAAATGTATTTTTGTCCAGTTCAAACAAAATACTAGGCTATTAAGTAAGAAATGTCTGATTTCTTGAAGTACTAAGTTTGACAGCATCTCTGACATTTCACAATGTTGATATTTGTTGGTTTTTTTTTTTTTTTTTTTTGTAACTGTGAAAGTATATCCTCATTCTTTCAAACATACCTTTTGGCTTGTGGTTATCTTTCTTTTTTACAGCAATTTTTATGAACCATGGATAATTTAAAAATTCATGTTACTTTTGAGTATGAGTTCCATTATGGAACCAGTGCAGCGCAGACAGCTTGAAAAGTAACAAAGTATTTGGGAAGGATGTGGCTAAAGAGCACACAGTATGTGGATGGATTGAGAGGATCCATTCTGGTGATTTTAATCTTGAAAATGAGCCATGTGGACACCAAGGCGGATAATGATGAGTTGAAAGGTATAGTAGAAGTGAATCCATCTCAACCTATGTGTGAATTAGCAACAAGGTTTGATGTGACTATTCTACCAATATAGGACAATTTGAAATAAATCAACAATGTAAAGAAGCTCCATAGATGGGTTCCACATGAATTAAAGGAGTGTCAGAACAGAAATAATTTTTGAAGCTTGCTTCTTTTTGCTGTCACGACACAAAGGTAAACATTTCTACACCATATTGTTATATGTGATGAAAACAAAATCTTTTTGATAATCGTAAGCATTTGGCACAATGGCTGGATTAAAGATGAAGTGCCAAACGCAGTCCAAAACCAAATATTCATCAAAAAACTTTTATGGTGTCTGTTTGGTGGCCCAGTGCTGGTATTACATACTACAGTGTCATGAGACTTGGGCCGTCAATTACAGAGGACGTCTACTGCAACCAAATGGATTACATGATAAGGATGCTTATGATTAAGGGGCCAAGACTGGTCAATAGAGACAGGCCAATCCTCTTGTAAGACAATGTTGTCAAATAAACAATGCTACTCAAACTATAGAAGCTGGACTTAGAAACTCTCTGTCATTCACCATATTCACCAGACCTTGCACCAACTGACTAGCAACTTCTTCCGGGCTTTGGACCACTTTTTACAAGGAAAAATACTCAGTTCTCAACAAGCTATGTGAAAACACCTTTTGTGATTTCATCACCACTCACGCCCCAACCTTCTTCACGGCTGGCACATCTGAGCTACCATTAAGAGGGCAAAACTGTGTTGATAGTTTAGGTGCATACTTTAATTGTACTGCTTCTTGTTTGAGATATAATAAACTTTGGATTCTAAATCAGACACTTCATATTTAATGACCTAGTAATAAGTCATTCCAGTTAAGAAAGTGATATTGAGAAGTGCAGGTAGAAGACAGGAGCAGGTAAGGAATAGGAGAAAAGGACAAGTTTCTCCTAAAATTGTACATTCAGTGGCTTAGCTTAAGTTTCCAGAATCTCTCATGAGGAGTAAATATCAAAGACTTACTTCTGCCCTTAACTGCTGCTGTTCCATTGCAATGATAGAGGCCTGGGGACTTGTAGACATACTTTCTTCTGGCTCTTTAAAACCTGGGGCATTCCCCACATCTCCACTCACAAAGCTTACAACATTTTCAATCAAAGTGTGAACTCCCAAAGACTTGGTAAGATCAAAATCAGACTCAAAGGAGTAAGAGGAGTTATAAATCCAGTCTCTGCTATGTTTCAGGCGAGTCCAAGAGTCACTCAGGGATTCCAACTGACTATGCATGGGACCTATATGCAAAAAGAACAAACGTGCATTAATGGCAAACAAGCAGAACATACACTCTAAAACTAGATATGGCTGAGTGCTGCTACCATATCAACTGGTGAAAAATGGATACTCATGTTTGAATACATGCATGCATTAAGTGAATCTGAGCAAAATGCTTTGGTAAAAAAACAGAACAAACAAAACTCTCTAAAAAACAACAAAAACCAGAGCAATGTAAGAAAATAAAGGGAAAGCCCTGTTTGATGTACCAATGTCTCTGTAAGCACTTTAGCAACACGCTGCCACAAGAAAAAGAAAGGCAGAAGCTGGTCTCAAAATGCTTAGCTTAAAATGCTCTGCAGTATTAAACAAGATCATCACTTATGAACAAAAAGGAACTAGGCACTTAGGATACTGCTGATAAGACCTACTTGAAACAAAGATTTCATCTAGTTTAACATTATCATTACAAAGGGTAAGTTAAGACACAAAGTGTCTACACATCTGCAATGAAACATTACCAAAAAATGAATATAGAAGGGCAAGTAAACTTACACAAAAAGGAGACACAAACATCACCTTTTGGGTTTCATTAATATAAGAAACATTCTCACTGACTGTGTCATGTGCATATTTACTGCAGATTGTGAAACTCCTATTTAGAGTAAGCAAAGTTTCACAGACAAGAGTATGTGAGATTTACTGTAAAAATTATTAAGTGGCATCACAATAGATGCTATAGAAGAAAAGCATATAATGCCATTTGTTCTGCCAATGGGTAATTTTTAAGTTAAAATCTTTATATCAGAAAATGTTAACATGTTTGAAGAGCAACTGTCAAAGTCATATTAGCTTTAAATAAATATATATATAAAATACATGTCCAAGTCTTATACATTTTTTTCTTTAATTGATCTCAACTACATGAATTTGATTAACTATAATTCTTGCTTCATGATTCACTTTCATCACTGGTTCATCCAATGATGGACCTTCATATTCACACATTTATTTATAATAAATACTTGTGAACACAAGAACTAGAAAACTGACAGTAACTTGATTAGCTCCTTCTCCGTTTGCTCCTCTTCCAACCTATCTCTTCTTATCTCTTTCTACCTAAGGTTTATTTTCTAGAAACTTGGGTTTATTATTTCCTGGCTTTTATTATTATTAAATATCTTTTTTATGTATTCCTAAGATGAATAATTGTTAGTTTTAGCTGGTTTGTGTTTTTTAAAAAAGAATATCATTTTATATAATCTTTTCATTCAACATATATAATATTGGTAACATTAATCTATATTACTATGTGCAGTCGTGGTTCATTTGTTTAACTGCTGTGTAATATCCTATCATGTGAATATACTAAATTTCTCTATTAGGAACACACCTTAAAGTACTCAATTAAATATGGATAACAACATTTGTATTTGTTACATAACTGGATGGAAATTGGGACAATAACTATTTAAACATTAATGCACACAGAGAAAACACTAACATAATATTGAATGTATGATCTTACTTTTTAATTACTATATTGGTATCAGTTAAACCCTTTGGCCTTTGAAATTAGACAATACATAACAGGGGGAAAATGTTATAAAGTAACTATGACATAACTTATATGAATCCCAGTAAAATAATTTAGAATGGTGAAGAATATATGGTTTATCTGCCTCCCATGTTTTAGCAAGAATTCTTAACATTAAAAATGTTTAATTTTCATCTTACTGAAGATGAAAAATAATCGATCTGAAAAGTCCCACAAATTATATAGCTGAATATTCTTCCATATAAACAGAAAGTAGTAAAAATTCAAAGAACAATATCACAGATACATAATGTATTAAGTTAAAAAAATATTTAAAGAATAGGCTCAGCGCCTTGGCTAGGGCGCCAACTACATACACCGGAGCTGGCAGGTTTGAACCCAGCCCAGGCCTCCCAAACAACAATGACAACAGCAACAAAAAATAGCCGGGCATTGTGATGGGTGCCTGTAGTCCCAGCTACTCGGGAGGCTGAGGCAAGAGAATTGCTTACGCCCAAGAGTTTAAGGTTGCTGTGAGCTGTGACGCCACAGCACTCTAGCCAAGGCAAAAGCTTGAGACTCTGCCTCAAAAAAAAAAAAAAATTTAAAGAATAAAACAGAGACTAATACAAAAAGAAAGAGAGAGATTCATTTTTCATTTCTTTAAGCGCATTTAGAATTTGCATTTAGCCTTAACTTATGAATGATAATTTTTGGTTCCTTACATTTGAGTTATTTTTTCTAATAACAAAGCTTCAGAATAAAACTTTCTTCTGTTTTCTAATACTTATAAATTACTTTTCCAAATGAAAACAATATGTACCATGAGATAGTATTAGAATCACAGAAATAAAAGAGATCTTTTTTTTTTTTTTTTTGTAGAGACAGAATCTCACTTTATGGCCCTCGGTAGAGTGCCGTGGCATCACACAGCTCACAGCAACCTCCAACTCCTGGGCTTAAGTGATTCTCTTGCCTCAGCCTCCCGAGTAGCTGGGACTACAGGCGCCCGCCACAACGCCCAGCTATTTTTTGGTTGCAGTTCAGCTAGGGCCGGGTTTGAACCCGCCACCCTCGGTATATGGGGCCGGCGCCTTACTGACTGAGCCACAGGCGCCACCCAATAAAAGAGATCTTAAAAGATTATCTAATCCAATTTCCTAAATTGAGAAAACAGAGGTGCAAAGAAACTGATTTGCCAAATTAATAGCACCTAATGCCTTTATTTATTTATTTATTTTTTGCAGTTTTTGGCTGGGGCTGGGTTTGAACCCGCCACCTCCAGCATATGGGGCCGGCGCCCTACCCCTTTGAGCCACAGGCACCGCCCTAATGCCTTTATTTTTAAGAGAGGCAATCTTACATATTCCTGTTATTAATCCACTCACAAATCACTGATCTATGGAAATTTCAACTGCCTGCCTACATAAAGGTTCACGAATCTACCAATAGTGATTGCTTTCATATACACCAAAAGATTCTATGGAATAGCTGGTCAAGCTCAAAATTAAATCCTCTCTGCAATTTAATACAGGAGTCAGCAACCTTTTTCTGTAAGTGGCCAGAGAGCAAATATTTCAGCCTTGCAGATTCTAAAGTCTCTGTCACAAGTATTCAAATCTTGCTGTAGTTAAAGCAGACAATACATAAACAAATGAGTGTGCTTGTGTTCCAATAAAACCTGACTTACAAAGCAGGTAAAAGACCAACTTGGCCTACTAGTTGTAGTTTACTGACCCCTAATTTAAAGGGTGAATTTGTTATAGTTATGACCCAAGTAAAACCTCATATGAATAAAAAATAAGAAAGAACAGGAAATATACTATATGATAACATTAGAATAAACCAAATAATCTTAATAAAATTATTTATTTGACATCAAAAATACTCTGAAACACAAAAACTTATAGTATGGAAATAGAAGATGAAAGAATTTTTTAAAAATTATAATAATCTAATAACTTTGGTTCATTCTGTATTGTTTTATCTAAATAGAGGAAATGTTATATGTAAAAAACACATCAAAAGTGTCTATGTAGGAATTGAGACTAAGCCCAATTATTACTTAATATTAATTCAGAGTCAGCCATCTATATATACAAAGAAAACACAAAATCAAAATATTTTTGAGATTGTTTACTTGTCCTTACAACTTTGGCTCTTAAATGGAATTTTTAAAATGAACATGGCAGAGCTGCAATACATACTTTATAAACCATAAAATATGTAGGGCAAGCTAAAAGGGGAAAAAAATTAAACATGCCATCATGTACTTGCTTGAAGCTCTTCTTTTTTCTGGGGCTCAACTGGCCAAAAAGGAGTAAATACACTACCACACAAGAATCAGAAGACAAAAGGAGAAATTTTGATACGAGAGAGAGATAACATCTACATTTGCTCTTCTTTATATAATCTAATTTGAAATGCATAGACAAAATAGCATTTGCCCATACATGTTACACCATGAAACACACACGTTGATAAATGTTTCCAGTATTATTTTGGCAATAAAACCCTAACACTGTATTTAAAGACCTGAGGGACAGAAAGGATCAAACAAGATAGTATTTTTAACTAACAAGATTACTGATGTTGCTACTTAAATTGCTGTTTTGATATTCCATCATTTTTTACTATATCAGCTTTAGCTTAAATATGAAAACTAAAGTCAAAGATCTGCAACAAGTATTATCTTTCTTCAAAGAACCAGCTTAATTCTGTACAGCTATAGCAAACCTTTTAAGTATTTATCAAAGTACCAAAATACCAACATATTTTTACAAGTTTTGTCAAGAATTCTGAGACTGTTTCAAAAATTAAATGTATTAATATTAACATTTGCGAAGGCTTAGAACAAGTTCTGACATATAGTAAGTATTTAGTTTATAAGTACTTAATAAATGCAATTTCAAGGCCAGGCACAGTGGCTCACACCTGTAATCCTAGCATTCTGGGAAGCCAAGGCAGGCGGACTGCCTGAGCTCACAGGTTTGAGACCAGCCTGAGCCAGAACCAAGAACCTGCCTCTAAAAATAGCTGGGTATTGTGGCAGCACCTGTAGTCCCAGCTACTTGGGAGGATGAAGCAAGAGAATCACTTGAGCACAAGAGTTTGAGGTTGCTGTGAGCTATGACAACAAAGTGAAACTCTGTCGCAAAAATAAATAAATAAATTAATTAAATTAAAAATAGCTGGGCATTGTGGTGGGTACCTGTAGTCCCAGCTACTCGGTAGACAAAAAAATTGCTTGAGCCAGGAGTTTGAGGTTGCTGTGAGCTATGATATCACAGCACTTTACTGAGGGGAACAAAGTGAGACTCTGTCTAAAAAAATAATAATAATAATTTTAATAAATAGGATATAATTAAACATGGTTATCTTTCTCCTATTCCTCTTATTGGGCTTTTAGTAATTCAAGACCACTTAGACTAATAAATGCAAATGCTATGTAGGGGAAAAAATTTACATTTCCTTCTCAAATTACTGGAAGAGAGTTAACAGTACACAGAAGAATTCTCATATGGCTGGTCATCTGTTTGTCCATCATGAAAGTCAAATCAGAATACCTGATAGTTTACATGGTCCCAAACAGTTAGACTGGGCAGGTTCATTTGCCCAATTGAAGATAGATATGTTATGGCTTAAGGTATCTGGCTCATATTGACAATAAATAAGAGAAAAAAATAGGGTCATTTATTTTACTATTATTTAAAAACAAAAACAAACAAAAAATAAACCATAGTCAAAGGATAGGTAAATATACAAGATTTTTAAAAATTCTTTTTAAAACAATCTTTTAAGTGCAGTTTCAATGTTAATTTCTTCTGAAGAAAGAAACCATTAGAATACGAAAACAAAAGCTATTAAATGTACATTTTCATTCTTTAATCTATAAACTCTAAGATTCTTGAGATTAAAAAGTATTTAATTTTGCTGCCTTTCCTAAAATAGTAACTCTTCCACTTTCTTCCACCTGTCCCTAGGAACAAAACCATCAGCAAAATTTTGCCCTGGGAACATAAAAATGGAATGATTAAGTGATATGAAGAATATTTTTATAACTAGTTTGCTTCCCTCCTTGCCTATTGTCAATTCCTAAATGAGTAGTTATAACAAAGAGAGAAGAAAACTTTTCCCATGAGTTCCCATATTCGCTTGTTTCCAACAAAATAATAGTTATATTCCAATAAGTTCACAGGTGTTGGTACTACCTCAAGCTTTTTCAAGAAGATGGCTTAATCCATAAACAAAATTTGGATTAATGGCTTAATTCATTTATACTTATTTAGATATATAATTTATATCTACTTACGGAATAATTATTTAAAATATAAAAGGGTAGCTAGTTTTAGGACAATAATTCTAATGTTGTATTAATTCTTCTTAAGTAATTCACATTCAAATTATAGGTCACTCTGAATTCAACAATAAAGATCCTAAATTGTTTATTCCAAAGATAGTACTTTGCCATATGCTGATATGGTTAACACAGATTATCAAATTGTATCTCCATAAGCATAATAAAAATTTGAGAGAAAAGAATAATTTTAGCCAATGGACTATCACTTATAAAATATAAATGTAGTATAGCAGGAAGCTCTTAAACTGTAAGTTGGATCCCTTATGCTACTCATTGAGTCTGGAGTCATTTTCTCTGTTAGCACCAAATAACATGTATTTATTAATGTATCATAGAACTTTGAGCAACACTATTCATCTGAATAAACAAAATTAGAAAAATATATTTGTTTCAAAATTTTAAATCAATTACTTAGTCAAAGCGTACCACCAATTTTCAAATAATTATAAAATCCATATAAACTATACTAAACTATACTGGCCACATGCACTGGGACTGGCAGGTTTGAGCCCAGCCCGGGCCTGCAAAACAACGACAACAACAAAAAACTAGCCGGGCATTGTGGCAGGCACCTGTAATCCCACCTAATTGGGAGGCTGGGGCAAGAGAATCGCTTGAGCCTAAGAATCTGAGATTGCTGTGAGCTGTGATGCCACAGGACTCTACTGAGGTTGACATAGTGAGACTCTGTCTCAAAAAAAAAAAGAAAGAAAGAAACAAGTATCTTGTAATTTGTTTTGTTTTTTTTTTTTTTTTAGGAACTCAGGAGTTTTGATGTGTTACAGTTCTCAAAAGACTTTTCAATAAACAAAGCCACCATCTCTGGTCCTTATTATTTCAGACAAATCATTTTGTGTATTCTAATTATAATCATATTATGAAATTGCCAGATTTTAAGTAACAACATTTCTTCTTTTGAGTTACATACATACATACATACACATATTTTAATTACTATTATAAAGTGAAAATGAAAAAAGTTATGTGTGCATTTCTCTCCCTCATTTCTCAGATATTTTTCTTTGGTGGATAAAACTAACATTCTGCCAAGGAAGCTACCAAGAGAAGGGTTTAACTTTGAAATGCAAAAGATTTAATATCGGGAAAAAATGTTTTTCACAAGGTTTTAGAACACTGCCACAGTGGCACTTTTTAACATTTCACATTTTCCATAACCACATCATAAATAGTTTTAAATAAAAGCACCTTGATAAAATAAAATAAAACGAAACAAAACTAAACTAATAAAAATAAAGTATTCTAGAGAATAATACTTTAGAAAGTTTTTAGTTAACCTTGGATTTATATTATCTAAAACTGGTGGTTTTACCCTCTATTTGTACATATGACCATGAGTTAAACAATATTACTCATTAATAAACTGAACTTTCAACAAAAGACCTTAATTCTTGATGACCCTCTAAATCATTAGTTCATCTCTGAACATTATTTTTTTTAAGAGGCCAAGAGAGAAAAAAAAAACAGAAACTTTCCTTTGGAAAGCATATTTACCTATATATAAGGTAAAGAGAAGTTCTTTTGTAAGCCATTTAAACTCCAGAAACTCTCTCAGTAAGCTAAAACATGGAAAATTATGACAAATAATAAATAGCATTATTAACTCCCAAATATTCCCACATTTTTAAAAGGTTCCCCCTCCCGCCAAAATAGAATCTCACTGTGTTCCCCTGGGTAGCGTGCCATGGCGTCACGGTAGCTCACAGCAACCTCAAACTCTTGGGTCCAAGTGATCCTCCTGCCTCAGCCTCCTGAGTAGCTGGGATTACAGCTGGTTTTTCTATTTTTAGTAAAGGCAGCATCTCATTCTTGCTCAGGCTAGACTTGAACTCCTGAGGTCAAGCAATGCACCAGCTTTGGCTTCCCAGGGCGCTAGGATTACAGTTGCAAGCCACTGTGCCCAGCCAAAAGGTATTTTTTTTAAAGTAGTCATCCTTATTTAACTTCTGATAAAGTGATTCTGAACTTTTTTTTTGCAATTATGTTTCAAAGACAACCAGATATAAACACATCAGCTATAAAATTTTACCTAATTTGATCAAATATTTAATCTAATACCTACCTCTCTTTCTATGAGATGATGCCAAATCCAAATCAGCATTTCGTCTGCCACTCTATTAAAAGTAAAATTAAATAAATTTTTAAAAATTAGTTGTGAAAAGTATTTTAAGATTAAGATTTAATAGATTATCAGAATAAAAAATAATCTAAATAGTTAATAGGAATGCTCTACTTATTCACCAATCAAGTCAGATTAATAACAAAATATCCCTTAATAAAAAAAAATAAAAAACAAAAACAAAATGTCCCTTAAAAAAAAAAGCACTTATAACAGATAAAAGAAAGCTCAAGCATAGAACTCTCAAATACTAATTCAAAAACATCAAGGCACATATTTTAATTAATATTATCAAGTAGCAGTAATTTTTCTTTGTTGTTATCTTTTTTCCTTGGGTATCTTATCTTTTATTTTCCAAACACAGGGTGATCTTAATAATCCTCTAGATGCCTAAAGCTCTTGCATTAGTGTTTCATTTCCCAAAATTACCACTCCTTTCTACATCTTCACTTTCCTTTCTTTTCAAAAAGCCCACTAGCTTTGGCCAGGTGTTTAAAGGAAGAAAATCTGATGGATCCATACTAACAGAAAAATAACACAGTCCTATACCTTCTGGTAGTATTTTTAAAAGATTTCAACATGTTTTTTAAAACCTACTAAAACAGAGAAATCACAAATTTGTGAAACTGCAGATAAAAAAACTATGAAGGGCTTTCAGGAAGTACATTTCTGGGTATCTGGTAGGGAGAGATGTAGACAACTTTCCATTCCACTCATATGTACAGCATAAATACTTAAGTTTATACGCAGTCTTCACATTATGGTCTTATTAATTTCAACTGTATTACACAATCAAAACAGTTAGTATGTGACTCGGCACCTGTAGCTCAGTGGCTAGGGCACTGGCCATATACACCCAGGCTGGAGGATTCAAACCCAGCCCAGGCCTGCTAAGTAACAATGACAACTACAATGAAAAATAGCTGGGCATTGAGGCGGGTGCCTATAATCCCAGCTACTTGGGAGACTGAAGAAAGAGAATCACTTAAGCCCAAGAGTTTGAGGTTGCTGTGAGGTGTGATGCCATAGCACTCTACCCAGGGCAACAACTTGAAACTCTGTCTCAAAAAAAAAAAAAAAATGGCGGTACCAATGGCTCAAGGAGAAGGGCACCGGCCCTATATACCAGGGGTGATGGGTTCAAACCCAGCCCTGGCCAAAACTGCAAAAAAAACCCTAAATAACTAAATAAGTCATTTGTGAAATAAGAGAGCTAGGAAACAGACTCAAAAATATAGGAAGAAATGTTGATAAGAATGACAGCTGGCAAACAGTTAAGCTTAAGTTACTAAAGCTTAGTAAAATGAAGTACATAATTTACTAAATTGAAGTAAATGAAGTACATAATACAATATATAATACACTTATGAAAGGAGGTTAAAACAAGATTTGCCATTAAAGTGGTAATTTTAGTCATTTTATACAGTATTTCAAACACTGACAACTCTGAGTAAATAAGGCACTACTAGCTATCAAAGATATGAATGATAATCTTAAACAACCTAATAGTGGATAGAAAGGTAACACATTTTGGCTGGAAAAACCCAAACTGCCCCCAGTGCTTGCTCCTCTTCATCTATCCCAGACTCTCTGAAGGTGAAGGCTCAACCTAGCTTTCCCTTGACCTGAAATGGAATCTCCTCTTCCTCCAGTTCTTGTCTTTTCCATCTTTTATGATACTATCTTTCTAAATATTCCACAAGAAAAGATGACCAAAGTCAATCTTTTTAAAACATGCACTTATTACCTTTAAAAAATTTTTGTACTCTCTCAATAAACAACAAAAACCTAAATGAACCATTTTGGCAATGACATTTAGGCTCAATCCTCCTCCACTGATCTGTCTTCACCATTTATAATTTTCGAAATGTTTTAAACTTTATTACAAAATTTGTTCTTCAGAACACATCTGAGGCAAGTTTAACAGGTGCTAATAATTATTTCAAAGACAAAGAAACTAGGGCTCCTAAAGCTTAAATGTCTTGCCCAGGTCAAAGTCCACAGTCAATCTTTAGCCCATTCTAAGTCAGATTTCATTGTTTGTTTCCCCAGTATGACACTTTATACCTAACTTCATTTTTTACCTTTTCAGTTGAAATGAATTATCAATCATTTACAATATATAAAGCACTATGTAGGAGGTATCAGTGGCATTGCAAAAAACCCTAGGCTTGTAGTAGATTTGTTGGGAAGATATACTAATAATACACAGGTAAGTCCAACATACGAGAAACTGTTAGTGATTTATTAGAAGTCCTAACTATCATAGGCCAATAAGGAGAGCCACTGTGAGTAAAGTTAAGTTGGAAAAACTTTGAAGGGAAGAAGTGACATTTTAGCCAGTCCTTAAGGGAGGGACAGGACTTTAACAAGGAACCCTAGAAGAAGAACTTTTAAGGCAAACAGTCTTTGAGCAAAGACTCAAGAGGTATGTTTGGACTCTGGCAGATGAACTACTATAGCAAAAATACAGATTACTGCAAGAGAATGCTGGTTCTAGAAGCAAGTAGGTGAATTTTCCAGAATTTTTGATTTCTTGATAAGTATTAAAGTCACTATGAGTTTTCTGAGTAGGAAGGTAGCATGACCAGCAGGTGTTTTATTGTTATGGTGGTTGGTATGTGTATTTTCAAGAGCTCTAACTTTAGAAGTGTCCAAGGAGTAAGACTTAAAAAAGTAGGGAGACTCGTTTGAAAACATCTTGTCTAGCACCAGAAATAAAAAATGGAAAGAAATGAATAGATAGAAAAATTTTTTCAAAATATATTAGACTGTCATTCATAAATCCAAAAAATATTTCCTTACGGCCTACCATGTGCCAGGCACTATAATAGGTGCTTGGGATACAGCAGTAAATAAAACAGCAAAAGATGACTATCCTCAAAAACCTTGTATTTTAGGGTAAGCTAACAAATGGATAAATGAATATAATAAATAAGTAAATTATATGTTAAGCGATAGGTGCTGCAGGTAAAACACAGCAAGGTGAGGGAGACAGGAGTTAATAAGTAAGTGGAAGGGAAGAAAAACTGCCATTTTAAGTATAGGGGTCATGGTAGGCTTCCCTGAAAAAGTAAAAAGAAACGTCTTCAGAATGAAGACTTGAAGAAAGTGAGGGAATTAGCCATGTAGACAACAGTATTCCAATAAGAAGAAATAGCCATGTTAAAGTCCTAATAAACTTGTGTAGTATGTTCATGAAACAGCCAAGAGTCCAGTGTGGCAGGAGAGTCATCAAGGAGAAAAGCAGAAGAGATCAGATAGATCGTAGGGCCGATCACAGAGAGAGCCTTGGAGGTCGCAATAAGGACTTAGACATCTATTCTGAGAAAAAGTGAAGTCATTGAAGGATTCTGAGCAGAGGAGAGATATAAGCTATGTTTTAAAATATAAAAGGGTTGAGAAACTAGATAATGAGATTAACCATATTGGAAAAATAAATGGATAGAAAAGAATCTCACTGGACTGCAAGACTGGGAGCATGAAGTGGTCTAGAGATATTAATAGAGATGAAGGATAACCTTCTTTTTACATAGTACTTTATATCTTTCTAAAATATTTTAGTTTTTATTTTTTTTTAATTTTCTTTGAGACGGTGTCTCACTTTGTCTCCCTCAGTAGAGTGCCGTAACATCACAGCTCACAGCAACCTCCAGCTCTTGGGCTTAGGTGATTCTCTTGCCTCAGCCTCCCGAGTAGCTGAGACTACAAGCGCCTGCCACAACACCCAGCTATTTTTTTGTTGCAGTTTGGCCGGGGCTGGGTTCAAACCCACCACCCTCAGTATATGGGGCTGGCACCCTACTCACTGAGCCACAGGCACCACACTCTAAAATATTTTTATATCCCTTATGTCAGTTTACATAATAGAGGGATTTCACAACTAAAAATGAAGCTTATAGATCAGTCAGTCCCCCAAACCAGTATTTCTATTTGATCTATCATGCAATCTAAGGTCTCACAGCTTGTTAGCAGTAGAATCGGGGCCAGAAGCCAAGTCTGCTACATTGCCATATATACAACAGGTACTACCATATCGTATCTTACAATGGGACACTAAAGCCCAGAGACATTGTGTCACCTATAGAATCACACTGAAGGCAGAGAAACAGTTAAAATGAAAATTCAGTTGTCAACTTCAAGTCTAGACTTCCTCAAATAGAAGCCTTATTATTATTATTTTGAGACAGAGCCTCAAGCTGTCGCCCTGTGTAGAGTGCCATAGCATTACAGCTCACAGCAACCTCCAACTCCTGGGCTTAAGTGATTCCCCTGTCTCCACCTCCCAAGTAGTTGGGATTACAGGCGCCCACCACAACGCTTGGCTATTTTTCACTTGCAGCCGTCATTGTTGTTTGGCGGGCCGGGCTGGATTCAAACCCACCAGCTCAGGTGTATGTGGCTGGCACCTTAGCCACTTCAGCCACAGATGCCGAGCCTAGAAGCCATCTTTTAAATAACTGTCACTCTCTAATTTATTTTACATGTCACACTATAGTATACTTCTACCTTACTTTCTACCTTTTATATAAATAAAAACCTTACTTGCTTTATTTTTACCATACGTGCCTGTAGTCCAAGTTCTGAGGCTTTTTTGATGCTTAACTGACAGCTACGACAAGATCTTAAATAGAGTAGATATAAACAGATTTGTAGTTTAGACATATTAATCTAGGGAAATGTGGAAGATGAGCACAAGAGGTGGAACAACCAGTCTGGAGGCTTCTGCCCATCTTCAAACATAAAAGAAAATAAGTTTCAAATGGTGCAGCGATAGGAGGGAGTAGAGAGAAGAGGGCATATTGGAAACATACTAAAGACAAAATTTCCAAAACTTAACTAATTGAATTGGGAAGAGGGTGGAAAATGAAGGGACCAGGGCATAAAAGAAAGAAAAGTCTATTCTTCTTAGTAAAGTATCACAAAAGTGGAAAAGCAATGTACTGTATACAATGTACTCGATATTAATATGAGACCAATAGATAAAAAAATGCACACCCACACAGAGAAAAACACAATTAAACTCAGGTGGAGTGGAGAGAGGAGAGGGAGAAGGGAGAGGGCTTGGTGTGCTCTCACCTAGTGGGCACAATATAAGGGTATATGTCACACCTTCTGGGTCAGAGGCACAACTACAAGTTGGACTTTACCTAACAAATGCAAACAATGTAACCTAATCATCTGTACCCTCATATTAATCTGAAATAAAAAAATAAAAAGACAAGAAGTCAAGGATGATCTCAAGTTAACAGCACCAACTACTAAAATAGGGACTATAAGACAAACAGGTTTGGAAAAAAGAAGAGTTCAGTTTTGGATAGACTAAAATTGGGGAAAGCAGACATATTCAGGTGGAAAGTCCACAAGGAGCTAGGTGTAGGAATACAGAGTTTAGAGAGAAGTCAGAGCTAAAGACAGAAACATTATCATATATGTGGTAAATATTTGTTCAACATAGTTATCTCATTTCTCTGAAAATTATGTTTGTAAAAGTTTTTTATATGTCTAAAACATATTGGTTACTCTAATTAAAGCCTTTATTAATATCTATACATTGAAAATAAAAATCCTTCTTTATTGAAACTAGTTATACCCACCAGCACGTAACTTTCTTCATCTGATTCAGGTTGAGACAAATCAGATTCACTCCTCGATTTGATCAGTCTATAATTTGGACTTGCGTGGACTAGCCGGCTCTCTGCTGTAAGACTTTCACTCCTGTCTCGCATGCATAAAAAAAAGTTTTTTGATTTGGGACTGTTAGTGAACATAAAAATGGATGGAACTGTAGCATAGAGATAAAACACACCCATAGCAAGGAGAAATTTTATCTACTGATGGGAAGTCCTGACTCTTGGCTAAGCACAAAGCCCTTCTCAATTATATCAAAATAATTTGTATGCCACTAAATTAAGAGAGATGATAGTAATGTCATATATTTTTCAAAAGCTGTTGTTTATGTGTATGAAAAAGTGTGCTTCCTTATTTAATCAGAAATTTATATTTCATGCTGAATCAGTATCATTGCTTACATTACTTTAAATTCATCCTAGTCAATTTACATTTCTTCCTTCATGTCTGTGTTAACTATCAGAAAAACACTGTAACTTTGAGAATAAACCATTTCAATGCATAAGTAACAACCAGAGAAGAGTATTGTTTTAAGTTTCTAGTCAGTCCCACCTGGTCATAAGGCCACACCCTTCAGAGGCACTTGTTGAAGGTTGCTGCAAGTGTCCTTCTTCCCTTCTTTTCTGAAGCTCATCGATCACAGGACTTACTCCTAATATTAACAGGGCACACCGATGGATCACAGAGTTGCAGGCAGCAGTGTACACATCCTGACCCTCAGGAAGGTCTGTGCTGACCCTTCGCTCTTGCTGGGACTGAGGAGGTGGATCATCAGCTCGAGTCCCAGACCCTGCCCCACTGTTCATTCTATCTCGATCTCGGCTACGAGCTACTTCACGAGCTGAGAGGAAACACTGAAAGATTTCTGTAACATGCAACACAAAAACAAGGTCTTAACACATGGGGAGAGAAGAGCAAAGAAAATAACAATAAAAATAGTCAAAAAGTTTGGATCAAAAACATACTGAAAGAGGGAAAAATTATTTTTTAGACATTAAATACAGTATAGTCTATTTAAAATTGTAACGAAAGTATTAAAACATTGCACTTTTCATAAAAATTACAGTAGGAAATACTCATAATCCTTCACAGAATTTAGATTTGGCTGATTCTATTTCAAATTTTATTAGTGAGTGAAATCAGTAGTTTTCAAATTGTGGTCCCACACCAGCAGCATCCACATCATCTGAGCACTTGTAAGAAATGCAAATTATGGACCCAATCCAAATCTTCTGTAACAGAATCTCTAGGAGCGGGGCCCAGCAACCGTGTTTTAACAAGCCCTCCAGCTGATTTTGAAGCCCACAAAGTCCGTGAGGCACTATGTTGGATAAAAATAACTGCTTATTTCTGAAAAATTCCTGACCTTAGAATGAAAAATGTCAGGTTACAAAGGAAACCCAGAAAATACAAGTTACATGAGTTATAAGGACAAGGCCCCCTTTTGCCTTCCTAACTTGATATAATTGCTAAACCTAAACTTTGCTGTATTTTAAACCCATTAGATAAGTGCAACCACCAGAGGTCTTTACTGAGACAGAATCTGGCTACGATATATGGACAAGATTGCCTCCGGGGTCAGACAGCATCAGACAAGGATATCCATCTGATATCAGCCCAAGTACAAGTGTTAGTAAAGTTAACAAGGTTCTGATGCAGTCGTAGATATTTTATAATGGGAAAGGAATTTTTTTCTCAAATCTGGAGTGAGGACAGTATTCATAATGGGAAACTTAGGCAGAAAAGTTGGTAAAATACTAGATTAAACTGTTAATATGAAAGTAAAAAATTATAAAAATGAATCTGTATATTTTTTAGAATTATGAACAATATTTTCATTGTGCTGTAAAAGTCCTTTGTTTCTATAAAAGTCAAAGCAACAAACCCTCCTGGAGTCCAGAGTTAGAAATTAGTTAAAAAGTTAAGAAAACAGGGAGGGAGGTGGAGTGTTGGTGTGTTCCACACCTTTTGGGGGCAAGACACGATTGTAAGAGGGACTTTACCTAACAAGTGCAATCAGTGTAACCTGGTTTCTTGTATCCTCAATGAATCCCCAACAATAAAAAAAAAAAGTTAAGAAAACAATCACTAGAGTTCTGGGCAGACCTAGATCTAATTTCAGTTGCTACTAACCATAGCCTAGGCACATAATTTTGCCTCCTTAAACATCAGTTCGCCCACCTTTAGAATGACATAGTACTAGAATTTGTAAACTTTTGTGAGAATTAGTTAACCTATGAATGCACTTGACCCAGCACCCAGCACATAATAGGTGATCAAAAAATCACAGCTAGTTTAAAAATCATTACTCCCCAGATGACTATTGAGGGTAAATGAGAGTTATGCTTTATCACCATATTTTGCCCATTAGTCGAGGAATCTCTAAACTAAGTTTTAAATTTAAATGGAAAATCCCCTCAGCCTAAATTTTTAAAATATGACCACTTTCCCTTCCCATCTCTAATCCCCTTTTCTCTATTGGGACCTATCTTTTTCTTCTTATTTAAAAAGTTTTGGTCTTATTTTGAGCCACCTCAAAATCATTTTTAGAATATGCAGAACACAAATAAATTGTTAATAAAATAAATGCCAACTTCATTGATTGATACACTCTCAACACCAAATGCACAGCTGGCCATAATGTTTTAGCCTAAAAATTAAATATATGCTTTAAATTGAAATACCAAATCACTCAAAAGATACTTTAAGATATTTTTAAAGCTTTGATACTGCTCTTTAGACTGTAAGTATCTACATTTAAATACTATCACCATGGAATATAAAAAAATGAAAAGTTTTATTCATTCAGCAAATATCATTCTCATGCATACTCCTTTTTTTTTTTTTTTGACACAAAGTCTCAAACTGTCGTCCTGGGTAGAGTGCCAAGGCATCATCATAGCTCATAGCAACCTCCAACTCTTGAGCTCAAGCGATACTCTTGCCTCAGTTTTTTCTATTTTTAGTAGAGAGGGGGTTCTCACTCTTGTTCAGGCTGGTCTCGAACCAATAAGCTCAAGCATCATGCATATTCTCATTCCCATTTGAAACCACATGTAGTGAATGGGTGAAATTAATGATTTTAAAAGTTCTACACATGGAAAACAATATGGCTCTCCTAAGATGCATAGAAAAGGGCTCTCTTCCTCACCACACAAAAGTTGGACAACTTGGTACCCTCAGAGGACATATTTTGAATGACCTTATGTAATGACTCAGGGGTGTCATTTTGTGCATGAGGCTCAGTGGAGCAGGTACTGACATGCCTGCTTACAGAACTTTTCACCCCTGAACATATAATCCAAAAGCATTAGAATGGCACTAGGTTAGTTGTAAGAGGCCCCTGAAATGTTAGCCAATACAAATTCAAATCAATAGTGGAGTATCAGGTTCTCTTAGAAAAACTAGAGAAATTTTGCCTCTTTCATTTTCCCTAGCAAAAAGAATGCCACAGTGTGTGTCTATAAAGTAAGAAGCAGATACTTACTGCCAGCTGTCATCACTTCATGTTCTCGTTCCTCCTCTTCACCCTCTGGCTCTGGATGGCCCTCTTCCCGGTCTCTCTCAGCCTGTTCTTCCATTTCAGCTTCTTCATCAATGGTTCGGGTAAATGAATGTTCCTGAGGATCGATATCTGCAGAGTCTTGGTTTTCTGAGATCTTAAAAGAAATTATCAGAAACTAAACTAAATACGTTTTTCAAAAACTTCACAAAATTTTAACTTTTTTAATGGAAATTACTGCTGATATCATAAGAACACATGAATTTTACCATAAAACCCCAAAAGATACACTGAATAAATCTTTCTTCCTCAGTATTTTTTTTATTAAAATGCCAGGCTATAGATTGATTCATATTTATATTTCTATGCAGCTATAAATTCCTGCAGTTATAACTTAAAATAAGTTATGTTGAACATGATACCAAGCATAAAAGGTAATTAATGTACATGGTTTTGATTCTATTTCATTTTCTTAAAGTTATACGTTACTATTACTCTGTATAAATAATATTTAATTCTAAATTTAAAACAATATTTTTATCTTTTCTTTTTTTTTTGAGACAGAGTCTCACTATGTCACCCTTGGTAGAGTGCCGTGGCGTCACAGCTCACAGCAACCTCAAACTCTTGGGCTTAAGCAATCTCTTGCCTCAGTCTCCCAAGTAGCTGGGACTATAGGCCCCTGCCATAACGCCCGACTATTTTTTGTTGCAGTTATCATTGTTGTTTAGCTGGCCTGGGCCGGGTTGGAATTCCAACAGCCTCGCTGTATTTGGCTGGCGCCGTAACCACTGTGCTATGGGTGCCAAGCCAGTATGTTTGTTTGTTTGTTTGTTTAACTTTGCCCCTGAAGAAGCCTAAAATTGAAATCTGGTAAGAATTACCTTAACTTTATTTCCTGCAGTGGTTATGCTAATTGGCAGCCATCTAAACAGAGGAAAGAGTCCTTACAATAGGTATTCAGACAGTCCTAAACACTATAACAGTATATGGTTTCTCCCACAAATTTCAGTATGAAGCACAAATAACTTAGGAATTTCAGAGAGATGAAGATACTGAGCAGACACTCATACCATATATAAGTCCATGTGAATTTCAAATTTAAGCTTCAACAAAATGGCAAATTAGTACATTTCATGAACTTTCAAGGTCACAAACAGATCTACAAATATTAAGTTAGTACATGCCAAAAGTCTACTATTATACAAATGAAAATACAAATTTGATTTTTTAAAATCAAACACCTAACTAATGGAGTACAAAACATCTGTTGAGCTAAGTTTCAAAGTAAGCACTTCTGCAGATGATGTATCGTTATCTAGGCTTGTATCCATTATTACAGTATCATGCTATTGAGATTACTAAGTGCTTTAGGAAATCATCTCATTTTTGTTGCAAGAATAAAAGGACTTTTGGACTGTCCTTAATAAACGGTTTCAATCTTCACTTCCTATGTTGGACAACTCTCATCATTAGAAGGCCTATTTTCCTTATAGTTGGCTAACAATTATTCCTTCAATTGCTACCCATTGGTCCTAGATGTATCCTCTGTTCTCTTACACAGAAGACCTTTTAAGTATTTTTAAGGTAGTTATCATGTGATATTCCCACTCCTTGGCTTTTACTTCTCTAAGTTAAACATTTTGACAGTTTCCAGTTCTTTTTTTTTTTTTTTTGCAGTCTTTGGCCGGGGCTGGGTTTGAACCCACCACCTCCAGTATATGGGGCTGGCGCCCTACTCCTTTGAGCCACAGGCACTGCCACAAGTTTCTAGTTCTTACATAAATGATAGATGATTACTGGACCTTTTTATCAATCCAAGGTATTTATTAATGTCCCTTAAAAATTATGGCACCCAAAATTAAACAAGATAATTCAAATGTAGCCTAATCAGCATAAAAGAGAGGAATATTTCCTATAATTTGAACCATTCAATTTATTATTATTTATTCTTAATATTTATGCAGCCTAAAACTATATGCTCTTTCTTAGCAACCATCTCTCACTTGATAAATGTGAAGTTAAATAAACCCCCAAGTCTTTTATTTTACCATTTTTAAATTTTTAATTAATTTATTTATTTTGAGAGAGTTTCTCACTCTGTTGCCCTGGATAGAGTGCCATGGCATCACAGCTCATTGCAACTTCAACTTGGGCTTGAGCAATCCTCTTCCGTCACCCTCCTGAGTTGCTGGGAGTACAGGTATGTGCCACTATACCTAGCTATTGCTATTTTTAATAGAGACAGGGCCTCACTCTTGCTCAGGCTGGTCTCAAACTCCTGAGCTCAAGCAATCTACCTACCTCAGCCTTTTATAGTGCGAGGATCACAGGCATGAGCCTCCGCACCAGGCTTCTTTCATTTTTTAAAATATGAAAGAATTACTCAATATTTATTGAACATCTGAAATAACCAAGGCACATTTGTTCTCACATAAACCAATATGGAGCTATCTCTCACAGGTCGCAGAAAAACAGAAATTAATTGATTTCCAACTTTACCCATCTGTCTCGTGATGATGACCTGGTTTGAATAAGTTCAAGGTTCTTGCAAGCAAGTAAACGACTTCGAACTTTGTATACACAACGGTACACTTCTGATAAGCTTTTACCAGGTTGATATCTAAATAAAAAACCAAAATAGAAAAGTTACCTAATTTCTAACATCATGAGAGCAAATATTTGTCTGAGGATAGTTTTAAGTTACTTGCCGGCTTTCTCCACATGCTTGACTAAGTAAATTTGTGTGTTTCAGAAGAGCTGCAAGAACAAATCTAGATACAGTGTCCAAGAGTGACTCATTACTTAAAGTCGCACTGTCCCAATCTGAAAATAAAAATGATGCATTGACATTTAAAAGGACTCAGGAAACAATTCAGAGGTAATTTTAATAGCTTTAGTCATGGAACACCTGAATTTCATCATCTTTCTTGACAGTTTCTTAACAAAGACACCTCTTTAGATCCACTTACTATTCCAGTTCTTGGGGTACAGTAGTGAGCAAAACTAAGTCCCTGATCTTGTTAGGAAGAGAGAGGTGGGAGAGACAAGTTTAAAAAACCTTAATATGGCAGGTAAGTGCTCTGGAGAAAAACAAAACTGAGTACACAGAATAGGGAGTACTGTACTGTGAGGGATTACTATTTGATATAAGGTGGTCTGGGGAAGTTCCTGATAAGGTTACATTTGAGCAGAGATCTAAATGAAGTATGAGAAGACGCCACGTGGAAACTGTCCTCTCAGAAAAAACTAGTGCAGAGGATCTGAGGTGGGTTCACAGAGGCCAGTGTGGCTGCAGCAAAATGTTCAGATACAAGAGTAGTAGAAGACATAAGAAGACCAGATCACACTGAAGTTATAGGCCAGTACAAGTCTTCCAGATTTTACTGTGAGGAAAATGAGAAGTAGCATTAGAAGGTTTTGAACAGAGATATCACGTGATCTAATCTGTCTTTGTAAAAGCTCACTCTGAGTCCCAAGGGAAGAAGTGACTATAAAGACAGCAACAGCAACAGCAACAGTATTTATTACAATAATTCAAGTGATTTTCAAGTGAAAATCATTTTTCAAGTGAAAAATGATGATGGTTCAGACCCAGGTAGGAGCAGTGGAGGCAGTAAGCTGGACAGAGTCGTATGTATTTGGAAAGCAAACGTGACAGAATTTGTTGCTAAAACAGTCAGATGTGTGATGTGAGAATATTAGAAAAGTCAAAGTAGAACTTAACATGTATTTAAAATGTAGCTGGTATTTACTAAGAAAGGAAGACTACAAGAATAGTGGTCTGAGGGCAGGGAATTGGAATCAGGAGTCTATCATCAGACACTGTCTATCAGACATCAGTACAGATAGCAAGTAAACTAGTCAAATATTCCGGTATTTGAAGCCATGAAAATATATACTGTGAATACAAACACATTGAAGTGGGTAAGAAATGAAACATTTGGACAGAAATGAAGACATACAATTGAAAACCCACATGGCAACATGAGATGATGAAGACTAAATAGGTGCTTTTTCTTCCCGTTCTTTAATTCCATGTTAGCATACCAGTATTGTACTTTAAAAGGGCAGTACATGCAGTAGATTCCAAATGAGGTGGGAGGTTTATTGTCTACTGTGCCCCCAGAGTAACTGCTAGAGTATGTTTATTTCATAGACTTACTGAATATCTCGGCTACCTATAAACAAAATAAACAAAAAATACTCATGGAAAACTTTCAGCCACAAATTAATTTTTTTCCTTCCTTCTTTCCTTCCCTCCCTTTCTTTCTTCAGTTATTTTTTTGACACAGGTCTCACTGTGTTGCCCAAGCTAGAGTGCTGTGACATCATCATAGTTTAGGGCAACCTCGAACTCCTGGGCTCAAGCAATCCTCCTGCCTCAACCTCCCAAGTAGTTAAGACTGTAGAAGTGTGCTACCACACCTGGCTTATTTTTTCTGTTTTGTATAGTATCAACAGTCTCACTCTGTTGCTCAGATTGGTCTTAAACTCCTGGCCTCAAGTGACCCTCCCACCTCAGCCTCCCAAAGTGCCAGGATCACAAGTGTGAGCTGCCATGCAAACCCTTTATTTATTCTTAATCCCTTCTTAAAACTGCTATCTCAAGAGATAAAATCTTGTATCTTGGTTTTCCATTTCATTTCTGTATGCCTAGGTGAAAAATTTAATTTCAGACTTATCTACTTTACAGGTGAAAAAACTGACAAGACAAATATGCCAGATTTTAAGAAAATCTTGCAGCCCACAGAGAATCTTACAATGACAGCCTATATTACATACGATTTTTTTTTTACATCAGCTTCTTGAGAAATCATCTTGTTCCACAGGATTGCTTGACATTCAGAGAACTGCTATGACTAAAAATCAAACAAGACTCCATTTCAAGGAGCCTAATGTTCAATTTTAAAAAGCAAACTAAAAGAATACTTTTTGCTGTTAATCAAATTTAGTGGGGATTATTATCCTATGCAATTAGTTTCCTTTAAAACATCTTAAGTTATATTCATTTCATATCAAACACTACAGAAGGTTTCCACTATTCAGATATAAAGTCTGTGGGCGGTGCCTGTGGCTCAAGGAGTAGGGCACCGGTCCCATATGCCGGAGGAGGTGGTGGGTTCAAACCCAGCCCCGGCCAAAAAAAAAAAAAAAGATATAAAGTCTGTGCTACAGTATATAAGCAATACAGCAAATGGAGTCATACTTCCTCTTTCTTCTTCTTTTTTTTTTTTTGGAGACAGAGTCTCACTTTGGCACCCTCAGTAGAATGCCGTGGTGTCATAGCTCACAGCAACCTCAAACTCAGACTTAAGCAATCCTCTTGCCTCAGCCTCCCTCATAGATAGCTGGTACAACAGGCACCCACCACAATGCCTGGCTATTTTTAAAGATGGGGTCTCGCTCTTGCTCAGGCTGGCCTTGAACTCTTGAGCTCAAAAAATCCTCCCACCTTAGCCTCCCTGAGTGCCAGGATTACAGGCATGAGCGACTGTGCCCAGCCATACTAATTGTTCTTCTTCATTTTATATTTATACCTAGTTTTTAAAAGTTCTTGTTGCAAAGTAAAATGTGATAATGCAATATGACAGAAAACCTAACGGCACATTCCAAACAAATGAAAAAATGTGAAATATCAGAAAATACGTCTTAGAAAATGTTTTCCTCCTTTATGTTATTATTTCACCTCTGGTAGGTGTCACAATATAATAAATAAATAAAAGATTAAGAAACTAACAGTATGGATGAGATTAAACTTAAAATGGTAACATTGCACAGGTGTTTTAAAGATTTGAATAAAATGTATCTCATTTCATTTTCTTTATAAAAAATAAAAGCCAATAAAAAGTGAAAATAATTTACTTTTATCATTTTTATCATAGAAGACAAGCAATATAAAAAAAGGAGGAGAAAACTAAAGATAGGACAAGAGAGAATAACATGCTGAGAAATAATTAGAGATATGTGATTCTGAATAATCCTAGTCACTGCTAAAAGAACATGAGAGCTAGAAAGAAATCAAGTACATTCTTCGAAAAAAAAAATATATATATATATATTATATAATTAAATTATGTATAATTTAATTAATTAATCATTATATTAAAAACTGAATTATCTCCATATACTTGTATGGTATTTTACTACTGCACTTAATAGTATATCTTATCTCACACTATTATCTTCACCAGCACTCTGAAAAGGCAAATGTTTGGGTTTTTGTCTTTGTTTTTTGAGATAGGGTCTTGTGTCTGTCATCCAGCCTAGAGTGCAGTGGCCTTGGAGTAGCTCACTGCAATCTCAAACTCTTGAAAAGCTATCCTCCCTGCCTCAGCCTTCTGAGTAGCTGGGACTACAGGCACGTGTCAACATGCCCACCTAATTTTTCTATTTTTTGTAGAGACAGGGTCTCACTCTTGTTCAGACTGGTCTTGAATCCCTGGCTTCAAGCAATTCTCCCACCTTGGCATCCCAAAGAGCTAGGCTTATAGGGGTGAACCACCGTATCCGACCAGGAATGCTGACCACAGCTGCAGCTTGGACTTCTAAATCCTTTCACTTACTAAATCAGAGCTTGCAAAGGGATGAGACTCATCAAACAGATTCTTACACTAGATCCATTCACATAGCACAGAATACAGTGGTCCTCCCTTATCCATGGTTTCACTTTCTGTGGTTTCAGTTACTTGTGGTCTACTAGGTCTGAAAATGTGGAATAGAAAATTCCAAAAATAAACAATTCATAAGTTTTAAATTGCGTACCCTTCTGAGTAGCATAATGAAAAAGCATGCTGTTTCACTCTGTCCTGCTTGAAACATAAATCATCTCTTTGTCCAACTTATCTACTTTATACACACCTTAATAGCCCTTCTGGTTATCAGAATGACTATCTTGATATCACAGTACTTGTGTTCAAGCAACTCTTATTTTAATTAATACTGGCTCCAAAGCACAAGAGTAATGATGACAATATATTATCAAATCATTCTACTTTATTATTAATTGTTGTTATTAATCTCTTACTGTGCCTAATTTATATATTAAACTTTATCACAGCTATGCATACATGGGAAAAAATATTGCATATATAAGGTACGATACTATCTACTCTATGGTTTATAGCATCCACTGGGGGTTTGGAGCCTATCATCCATGCATATCAGGGGACTACTATAAATCAGTAATATGACAATCTATAAATTTATTATATAAATCTAAATCTTCACACAGTAGGTTTAAATATAATATGTATATACTACGGTATTGTCCACAAAGGAAAAATCAAATTATTTTAAAATGTTATTTATAAAATACCTCTTCCAAAATGTAATAGGGTTATCCCTATGATTTTCTATTTATATATATTGCATAGATATTTGTCAGCATTATTCACTAACTACATGTTACTCTCTTTATCTTACCTTTACTAACAGCATAATCCTGCATGCTGATCCAAAGGCTTCGGGCAGGCTCTTTAGAACAACCCAATGCCAAGTCTACAAAGACAGCAATCTCAGGCCGTAATTTATAATCAAAAGGCTTCTGCTCTTCATTTCCCGAAAGAGCTACTTCTAACAGGCAACTCATACATTTATCTTAAAAAAAAAAAAAAAAAACCCAACTTATAAATTTAAACATCATAAATTTTGGTACAACACATAAAATCTTACCATGTTTATTTAATGATATACTTGAATATATATCCATACATACATATATGCATATATACATATATATCATGAGATGATATACTTCAGACCATTCTAAGTAGATGCTACTAAGGTAAAATCCTTTAATGTTATTCGGTTAGGGATTATCCCTCTTCTTACTCCATTCAAACATTTGTAGCATTCCACCAAATGTGGTAGGGCCAGGATACTACAGTCCTACATGTGCAGTACAGCCTAGTATAACAAAAAACTGTCTTATTTAAAGTGGAATGGTATCCTTCCGAATGGTATCCCAAAAACCACTGGGATAGAGAATGGACAGAATTTTTTCCCCTTTTTTCTGGACTTTAGTGAAAATAATCAGACCGATCCAAGATACCATGAACAATTTTTTTTTTTTTTGAGACAAAAGTGCCACTATGTTACTCTCAGTAGGGTGCTGTGGCATCACAGCTCACAACAACCTCAAACTCTTAGCCTTAAACTATTCTCTTGCCTTAACCTTCTAAGTAGGACTAGAGGCATTCACCACAATGCCTGGCTATTTTTTTGTTATTGTTGTCATTGTTATTTAATAGGCCTGGGCCAGGTTCAAACCCACCAGCCCTGGTGCATGTGCCCAGTGCCCTAACCACTGTACTATAGACGCCAAGCCATGAACAATTTCTTAACTAATACTTATATTTGTACAGGTGGTTCCTAACTTTTCAATGGAACTTTTGACTTTCAGAATTAATTTCACACTTAAAACAACAGATAAAACAACACTGAATGTTGGGCTAGCTTCTTGGACCAGTACCAAAAGTCAAAAGTCAATTTAATTCATAATATAATTTGATATATTTCTATAATTTTACAAAAGACAATATGTTTTTCCTATATACGAGTAAACATAAAATAAGACATTTTAATAATTTCATGATTTTGTGACTTAAAATTTAAAAAATAACATTAAATCTGCCGTTGATTTATTCATATTAAAAGCCAATTAACTGAGTAATACAACAAGAATATGAGGAAGTAGAGATAAAGATACTTTCTTTCTCAGGAGGTAATTTAGGACGGTCACCTGGTTAAACTCTGGTACTGGAACTATTTTAACTATCATGTTAAAGTAATATGGCAAATGGAATATTTGAAAATGCTTATGATTTTACTTTCTTTGATACAAATATATCATAAACACCACACTGCATTCATCAGCCATGGCCAAAATCACTTTGTGGTTCATAAGTGAAATGACAACTGTATGCACCTATTTGGAAAAAAAGGAAAATCTTCAACTGCTTCCCTCACTCCCACCTCTAACCCTCAAGCAGAATTTTTCTCATTTTTTTCTTAGTTTGTTTTTTCTTTTCTTTTCTTTCTCATCTCTCTTAGAGATGAGAATAATAATAAATTCATTATTTCTCTTCTTGTCGTTATTCCTCTTCTGATAAGAAGAGAAATGATGAATTTTAGATCTAACAGCATCAGATAGGTTATCTAATCCAACTCACTTTTATAGACTCAAAATTAGAGGCCTATAAAGATTAAAGGACCAATCCTAGATAAAATAACTAGATTATCTATTGGGGTACTAGATAGGTCCTCATGTTTAGTCTGGGAGCTAGCCTGCCAGCAAAGTATACAAATAGGAGATGAGGCAGGAAAGAAAAATCTCAAAGGTATTATAAATAGGGAGGGAAAAATAAAGAATCATATAAGGTAAATTATCAGCATGAAAGCAAAACAGGCTGGGAGGAAAAAAGATTGCCACTCAAACCTGAGGGGTGTTTGCATCAATTCTAAGCCTCAGAACATAAGCAAGCAGTCAAGCACTTTCCTCATTTCTATAAGTTAGATGACTTCCTCAAAAGAAGTTATAAATATGACAGAGTAGGACAAGACCTACCCGGAGGTCTTTTCACTATTACCATGCTGCAGGATTTAACCATTTTTCTTAGGGCTCCAAGTTACAGTCCCAGACTGCCTACACTGCTAATGTTGCATTTGTTATCTATCAGCTATGTATTCAGCAAACTCAGAATAAGAAAACATCTAATGGAGGCACAAACAAGCATGTATTTTAAATGCTTCAGAGAAGCACATTACCTAACTGAGGGGTGTCCATTTCTACACCATCACTGAAAAGAGGTGTTTTCATCCAATATGCAGTGTCCTGTTCCTCTGGAGACACAGGGGAGCCCTGAAGCATGCCACCAAGACAACGACCAATAAGAAGAGCAATTGTTCTTTCTAGATCCACAAGCCACACCCAGGACTGGGCGGGCTGAGGTAATGGCACACCAGCAGGATCAATTAGTTCTGGCCCTCCTAAAGGCAAAATAATCAGTAATTATGTCTTTATCTAGGACTTCTGAGATTCAAAAGCTTTTTTGTGGTCTCCTATTTTAGTGTATTGCGATAAGATATTGAAACAAAATAATTTTACAATGACAACACAAATTATAATACTTCATATATATATATATTCTCTTTACCAGGCTAATTTAAAATATATTCAGAAAAATTATTCTATCAAATAAAATTTTCTTTTGTAACGTTACTAATTTTAAGATAAACATTAAAATAGTATATAACAACATTATTCCGATGGATTCTATTCCTACTTTTCATTATCCAGATCAAATTTTACCATCTTCAAGGAGTACTTTGAGCTCATTCCTCCAAAATCCAACACAAGAGTTAATTGACTAAAATGACACTTATTATCTTATAATGCTTCTAAGGCTTTTTTTTTTTTTCTTTAAGAAAGACAGAGTCTTACCTTATCGCCCTTGGTAGAGTGCCATAGCATCATAGCTCACAGCAACCTCCAACTCCTGGGCTTAGGCGATTCTCTTGCCTTAGCCTCCTGAGTAGCTTGGGACTCCAGGCGCCCGCCACAACACCCAGCTTTTTTTGCTGTTGTTGCAGTTTGGCCAGGGCCGGGTTTGAACCCACCACCCTGAGTATATGGGGCCGGCGCCCTACCCACTGAGCCACAGCCACAGCCCGCTTCTAAGGCTTGAATTGAGAATTATTTGAAATTAAAATCTAGAGCCAGTCTTCCTCATTGTACATGTTTTTAAAAGTTCTTCACTTAAAAAAAAAAAGGACACTTGGCCATAAAAAGAGATCAAAACCAAAAAGTAGCTATTCGAAAAGATAATGGGTAAGTTATTATTTTTTTAAATTGACTAACATCTAATAAAATTAACGAAGAGAAAAAGATGACATAAATTCAAAAAAAAGGTATAAAAAGACATAACCCTAGGTATACTAAAGATTTTTTAAAATATGAATGCGTATTATAAACAATTTTATAGAAATAAATTTGAAAACCAACAAAATGATATTTTCTGGAAAAATATCAATTTCCAAAATGGATTTGAGCAGAAACATAATCTAGGAAAGAACAATAACTATTAAAGAAAGAAAATTAATTGGAACTATCTTTTTAAAAACAAAAATCACACCAGGGCCAAATTGTTTTATGAATTTTCCTAAAACTTTAGGAGGAGATAACCTCTACCTCATACAAATTTATTTCAGAGAACAGAAAAAAAGGGAAGATTCTAAATTCATGCTGTGAAGTCAGTATAATTTTGATAGTAAAAACTAGGTAAGGATTAAGGAAAAAGGGAAAAGGAATATTATAGAAAAATACTAGTTATGAACACAAATGCACAAATCCAAAATAAAATGATACCTAACTTACCTGACATAAATAGATTGAATCTTAGAAAGTTCTTGGACATTTTAGAAAAGCAAGAAAAACTTAGAGAGCTCCATACAAAGCCTAATCAACATCTTGATATGGTTGTAAACTTGACACTTGGATTTCACCTAAATGCAATGGTCAAAGAACTATATACAATGTTAAAGACAGGCCCTCAAGATCATTTTGTCTACCCCAATGCTTTCCAAGAGAAGAAACTAAAACTTAAAGTGATAAATGACTTTCCCATGACCATATAACAAGTTACTAGCAGAGCCAAGACTTAAAACTAGACCTCTTCATGCTTCAGCCCAGGATTCTTTTCAATAAAATAATAAGGTTTCACTTAAACTTGAAAGGTTTTTAAGACTTAGACTCTAACAGGTAAAACACAGAGATACAAGCAAGAGGAACAACCTTTCTCCAAAGCACCACTTTGCTCTTTTGCTATCTTTACTTACCATGAAGAGGCCATTGTAACTCTTGGTCTTCTAAAAGATCTGCAGCTGGCAGAAGTCTATTAAGGCAATCAAGAGGTGGCAATAGATCAAGGAGGTAACTCAGTAAAGGCCGAGCCACTGACACGGGGAGTAACAGCAGGGAGTTAACAATCTGGCAGAGCATACTGCCTGCAGCTGAGACGTATATCACATCTACGAAGGGCAAGAAATGTAACATGGATCAATTGTTTCAAACAAATTTAAAAATAAGTTAAAATAAAAACCCTAAGACATACTATTTTAGCTGTAAACTGAGTAGACTAATTCAATAATTCTTTGTTGAGCACTTACCTGGTAGCTAATGTACTGGTTAGTATTTATTCACTTTCAAAAAATACCCCTAGCAGACACTTTATGGGAAAGCATATGTACCCTGCATTCCAACAAAATTCAAAGGATTACAACTGCTTTCCTCAAAATGCATAATGAATTTCTCATTCATTAATTTCTCCTCATGTTCAAATTTACAAAAGATATGTTTATTCAGCTCTTATGGTAAACTATGCACAATTCTAGGTGAAGGAAATACAGCTATGAACAAAGCAGAAAAAAATTCCTGCCCTCTTGATGCATACACTCTAATGAGGAAAGCCTTTTGTATTTTTTAAACAAAATTTACTTTTTTCAAATTAAGATCACCTTAAATCATCTTTTTATTATGTGCATTGGTTTTAAACCAATTTTACTATTGCATTACATTTCGGGTCAGAGGACCTTTCAGAGATGAGCTCAGTTTGAACGTATTACATTTTAGTTGCTTGTGGAATACCCAAATAGAGGTATCTAATAAGCAACAATTTCAGTTTTTTGGTTTGTTTATTTCTTTTTTCAGTAGGGGAACTTCAAAGACAGCTGGTTTTAGACAAATACACTGAATTTTAGTTGTCTTCTGAACAACCAAGAAAAGATATCCAGTAGGTAGTTAGAGAAAGGCTCTAGGGCTAGGAAAGGAGATCTCAGGTACATAGAGATATGGAAGTCATTAACATACACTTAGTAGTTAAAAGACATTAGGACTAGAAAAGACCATTTGGGGAGAAAAGAGAGTTGACAGGAATATTCAGAGGATACTCAACACTAAAGGGTGTATCCAACAAAGAGAAACCTAGAGGAACCCACTGATAAAGACTGATGATTGAAAGATGAGGAAAAAAGGACTGTGACTACAAGGAAGAACTTATACTTCAAGAAGGAAAGAGAAACAATGAATGGCAAATGCTGAAGAAAGATAAAAATCTCACTTTATGCCATTTAAAATTAATCACTGAGTTTATATTAACCAATGCCTTTAAACTAGGCCTCTGTAATGCTGATTAAAATCTTTTAAGATCACTGCTACCACACACACCCCCAAACCAAGATTAAAGGGACCTTCAATAAAAAGGAGATTCAAGATCATTACTATTCCACTCAGAGGCTTCAGTACCTGTTAAAGGCTTTGGAAAGGCTAAAGATTCTTCCTTTTAACAGTGATTAAATTTGGAATCCAACACCAAACTTACCTCTTAATTTTTCTCCAACACTGCCATTCCAAGGACTTTCTTTGAGCAAATTTGCAGAACGTGAATAAATATCTGTGGCATGAGGCAACAAAAGCTGAAGATGTTTATGAAGCAAGGCCACACTGCTTGAGTTCTGAGGAGAAAAAAAATTCCTAACTTAACTACTTCAAAAGATTCATGATACAAAATAACATGGCATACCCAAATATTTGAGTTTCAGGATCCCGACCGAAGGCTGAGAGTGGTGGCTCAGGCCTATAATCCTAGCTGGGAGGCCAAGGTGGGTGAATAGCCTGAGCTCAGGAGTTCAAGACCAGCTTGAGCCAGAGTGAGACCCCTGTCTCTAAAAACAGGCAGGCGTTGTGGTGGGCGCCTGTAGCCCCAGCTACTCAGGAGACCAGGGCAAGATCACTTGAACCCAAGAGTTTGAGGTTGCTGTGAGTTATGATGCCATAGAACTCAAGACCAGGGCAACTGAGTGAGATTCTGTCTCAAAAAAAAAAGAAGGAAAAAAAAGGACCCTGATAGATCACCATATAAAGCAAAGAATTACATACCTCACTAATGTTATTGATATGGCAAAATGCCAGCAGCTGTTTCTGTAATGAACACAGAAGTTCATGGAGATGAGCAGGCTGACTGTTCTCTGATGATGATGTTCCAAGTAGAAATTTATCACTGTTCTTTTCTAGCTCTCCAAATGCTTGATCCTAAATGACATATAAATGAAGATTACATCTGAAGGTTTTGAAAATGAAAGTAATGTCCTATCATAAATGATCCTGTTTGATGGAGTATTGTCTCTTTTCTGCCATTAACATTTTTTAAATCTTTGCTATAATCCTTGCGATGTTAACTATAAGATAGTAAAATTCATCAAGCGAATTAAATTTATCTTTCTGTTAAAAAAATGTACAGACACCATGGAATATTATGCAGCCTCAAAAAAAGATGGAAACTTTACCTCTTATATGTTTACATGGATGGAGCTGGAACATATTCTTCTCAGCAAACTATCTCAAAAATGGAAGAAAAAGTATCCAATGTACTCAGTCTTACTATGAAACCAATTTATAGCTTTCTTATGAAAGCTATAACCCAATTATAGCCCAAAAAGAAGGGGAAAGGGGAGAGGGAGGATGGGTAGAGGGAGAGTAATTGGTGGGACCACACCTACGGTACATCTTACAAGGGTACATGTGAAATTTACTAGGTGTAGAATATAAATGTCTTAACACAATAACTAAGAAAATGCCGTGAAGACTATGTAAACCAGTTTGATGAAAACAGTTCAAATTGTATATAAAACCAGCACATTGTACCCCAAGATTGCATTAATGTACACAGCTATGATTTAATAATTAAAAAAAATTTATTTAAATGTACAATAGCCGAGTGTTGTGGTGGGCACCTGTATGGGCACCTATAATCACAGCTACTTGGGAGGCTGAGGCAAGAGAATCACCTAAGCCCAAGAGCTGGAAGTTGCTGTAAGCTGTGATACCACATAACTCAACCAAGAGCAACTTGGCAAAGTGAGACTCTGTCTCAAAAAAAAAAAAAAATGTACAGAAACTTCTAAAATAACAGAAAATAAGAAAAAGGAAAACAATACAACTACCCAAAGCAACATATGTCAACATTCTGATGCTACTGCTTTCCAGATCTTCTATTAAAGGCTTTGTTTTCATGCGCTTATGAATTTCTAAGAAATCAAAATTTTTTATTACAAAAGAAATAAGCCAGGCTTATTGGCGCAAACCTATAATCAAGCTACTGAAGAGGCTGAGGCAGGAGGATTGTTTGAGCTCAGGAATTCAAGGCTGCAATGTACTATGAGTGCACCTGTGAATTACTACTATACTCTGGTCTGGACAACATAGCAAGACCCTGTCTCTTTTTAAAAGGGATGAAGGAGCAGAGAGAGAGAGAAAAGAAAAAAAATAGAAGGGAGGGAATCAGGGATGGAGGAGGGGGAAAGAAAGGGAGGAAAAAAGGAAGATAGGCAAGCAGGCAGGGACTAAAGAGACATCACAACCAAATGCAACGTGTGATTCTGGACCTGATCCTGAATGAGGGGTGGGAGGCAGGAGGAACTGCTATAAAGGACATAATATTGAGACAACTGCAGAAATTTAAATACAGACTGTGTATTAGATAATAGCTCTGTATCAATGTTACATTCCCTGAATCCAATAATTATTCTGTTGTTATATAAGAAAATGTCCTTGTTCTCAAAAAATGCATACTTAAAATATGCTTGAGTACTTAGAGGTGGCCAGAATAATATCTGCCACTTTTGAATGATTTAGGGGAGAGGGAGAGAAAGAGAGAGGGACAGAGAGAGAGAGAGAGAACAAATTTGGTTGAAAAGCACAGGGGACTTCTTTGAATGATTCTTATAGCTCCTCTATAAGTTTTAAATAATTTCAAGTTTAAAATATTTTTAAAAAGAGGCTCAGCGCCCATTGCACAGTGGTTACTGCACCAGCCACATACCCGGAGGCTGACGGGTTCAAACCCTGCCCAGGCCAGCTGCACAACAATGACAACTACAACCAAAAAATAGCCAGGCATTGTGGCAGGCACTTGGGAGGCTAAGGCAAGAGAATCACTTAAGCCCAAGAGTTTGAGGTTGCTGTGAGCTCTGACGCCAGAGCACTCTATCCAGGGCGATATTGTGAGATTTTGTCTCCAGAAAAAAAAAACAAAAAAATTTTCTTTAAAGAAAAGCTCCGTAGGGCGGCGCCTGTGGCTCAGTAAGTAGGGTGCCGGCTCCATATGCCGAGGGTGGTGGGTTCAAACCCAGCCCCGGCCAAACTGCAACACAAAAATAGCCGGGCGTTGTGGCGGGTGCCTGTAGTCCCAGCTGCTCGGGAGGCTGAGGCAAGAGAATCGCCTAAGCCCAAGAGTTAGAGGTTGCTGTGAGCCGTGTGACGCCATGGCACTCTACCCAAGGGCGGTACAGTGAGACTCTGTCTCTACCAAAAAAAAAAAAGAGAAGAAAAGCTCCATATAAAAAATTCGGAAAATACTAAAACTGTATTTTAAAAAGTTAAAGTCACCATTTAGCCAATCACTCAAAGAAAGTGACTACAAACATTGCTTTTGTATATTTCTTTCTTTTGTCTTTTTTTATATTTTTCATAATACTGTACTTATATTCTATTTTTAGTCTGCCGCTTTCCAACAGAATCATATTTTCTACATTTTCACAAACGATGTATATATAAAATTTAAGTTATATAGTATTACTGAGTACATACACCATAATTTAGTTAACTACTCTATTTTTAGCTATTTCAGTTATTTCCAACTTGAGAGGATGATATGATGTGGTAAGTATCTTTACGCAGAAAATTTGGTGTGTTTACAATATGTAAGAGTCTGGGAACATTTTAAGAGCCTTGCTATAAGCTGCCAAATAGCACCATTATTTTAAAATTCTAGAACATGAATATTTGGTTTATATCACATCAGAAAGAAGTATTTTATGATTTTAACCCCAAACATGTATTTTATTTCCATTTCCATGTAATATACACATCTGCCTCAGCCCTAATGACATAAGAAAACCAACACTTTAATGTAGCATAAATGTTCCTTACAGCTTTGGAAAAAATTTTTCAGTTATTAACAAATGGATATACTGTAACATTGCTGCCTTCCATTTGTGGCCATCACCTCCTAGTACCAAATTAATTTTACATTCTTAAACCCTAAAGAAAATAATTCTGTAGGAACAATTTTCACTCCTTTTTCACTCTTAGTCAATAGGCCTTTTTTTTTTTTTTTTTTTTTTGGTTTTCTTTCTTTCTTTCTTTTTTTTTTATTGTTGGGGATTCATTGAGGGTACAATAAGCCAGTTACACTGATTACAATTGTTAGGTAAAGTCCCTCTTGCAATCATGTCTTGCCCCCATAAAGTGTGACACACACTAAGGCCCCACCCCCCTCCCTCCATCCCTCTTTCTGCTCCCCCCCATAACCTTAATTGTCATTAATTGTCCTCATATCAAGATTGAGTATATAGGATTCATGCTTCTCCATTCTTGTGATGCTTTACTAAGAATAATGTCTTCCACTTCCATCCAGGTTAATACGAAGGATGTAAAGTCTCCATTTTTTTTAATGGCTGAATAGTATTCCATGGTATACATATACCACAGCTTGTTAATCCATTCCTGGGTTGGTGGGCATTTAGGCTCTTTCCACATTTTGGCGATTGTAAATTGAGCTGCAATAAACAGTCTAGTACAAGTGTCCTTATTATAAAAGGATTTTTTTCCTTCTGGGTAGATGCCAAGTAATGGGATTGCAGGATCGAATGGGAGGTCTAGCTTGAGTGCTTTGAGGTTTCTCCATACTTCCTTCCAGAAAGGTTGTACTAGTTTGCAGTCCCACCAGCAGTGTAAAAGTGTTCCCTTCTCTCCACATCCACGCCAGCATCTGCAGTTTTGAGATTTTGTGATGTGGGCCATTCTCACTGGGGTTAGATGATATCTCAGGGTTGTTTTGATTTACATTTCTCTAATATATAGAGATGATGAACATTTTTTCATGTGTTTGTTAGCCATTCGTCTGTCGTCTTTAGAGAAAGTTCTATTCATGTCTCTTGCCCATTAATATAAGAGATTGTTGGCTTTTTTCATGTGGATTAATTTGAGTTCTCTATAGATCCTGGTTATCAAGCTTTTGTCTGATTGAAAATACGCAAATATCCTTTCCCATTGTGTGGGTTGTCTCTTTGCTTTGATTATTGTTTCCTTAGCTGTACAGAAGCTTTTCAGTTTAATGAAGTCCCATTTGTTTATTTTTGTTGTTGTTGCAATTGCCATGGCAGTCTTCTTCATGAAGTCTTTCCCCAGGCCAATATCTTCCAGTGTTTTTCCTATGCTTTCTTTGAGGATTTTTATTGTTTCATGCCTTAAATTTAAGTCCTTTATCCATCTTGAGTCAATTTTTGTGAGTGGGGAAAGGTGTGGGTCCAGTTTCAGTCTTTTACATGTAGACATCCAGTTCTCCCAACACCATTTATTGAATAGGGAGTCTTTCCCCCAAGGTAAGTTCTTGTTTGGTTTATCGAAGATTAGGTGGTTGTAAGATGTTAGTTTCATTTCTTGGTGTTCAATTCGATTCCAAGAGTCTATGTCTCTGTTTTTGTGCCAGTACCATGCTGTCTTGAGCACTATGGCTTTGTAGTACAGACTAAAATCTGGTATGCTGATGCCCCCAGCTTTATTTTTGTTACTAAGAACTGCCTTAGCTATACGGGGTTTTTTCCGGTTCCATACAAAACGCAGAATCATTTTTTCCAAATCTTGAAAGTACGATGTAGGTACTTTGATAGGAATGGCATTGAATAGGTAGATTGCTTTGGGAAGTATAGACATTTTAACAATGTTGATTCTTCCCATCCATGAGCATGGTATGTTCTTCCATTTGTTAAAATCCTCTGCTATTTCCTTTCTGAGGATTTCATAGTTTTCTTTATAGAGGTCCTTCACCTCCTTCGTTAGGTATATTCCTAGGTATTTCATTTTCTTTGAAACTATGGTGAAGGGAATTGTGTCCTTAATTAGCTTCTCCTCTTGACTGTTATTGGTGTATACAAAGGCTACTGACTTGTGGACATTGATTTTATATCCTGAAACATTACTGTATTTTTTGATGACTTCTAGGAGTCTTCTGGTTGAGTCTTTGGGGTTCTCTAAGTACAAGATCAGGTCGTCAGCAAAGAGGGAGAGTTTGACCTCCTCTGCTCCCATTTGGATTCCCTTTATTTCCTTGTCTTGCCTAATTCTATTGGCTAGAACTTCCAGCACTATGTTGAATAGTAAAGGTGACAGAGGACAACCTTGTCTGGTTCCAGTTCTAAGAGGAAAAGCTTTCAGTTTTACTCCATTCAGTAAAATATTGGCTGTGGGTTTGTCATAGATAGCTTCAATCAGTTTTAGAAATGTGCCACCTATCCCTATACTCTTCAGTGTTCTAATTAGAAAAGGATGCTGGATTTTATCAAATGCTTTTTCTGCATCTATTGAGAGGATCATGTGATCTTTATTTTTGCCTCTGTTAATATGGTGGATAATGTTTATGGACTTGCGTATGTTAAACCAACCTTGCATCCCTGGGATGAAGCCTACTTGATCATGATGAATGACTTTTTTGATGATAAGCTGTAATCTATTGGCTAGGATTTTGTTGAGAATTTTTCCATCTATATTCATGAGTGAGATTGGTCTGAAATTCTCCTTTTTGTTTGGGTCTTTTCCTGGTTTTCGTATCAGGGTGATGTTTGCTTCATAGAATGTGTTGGGGAAGATTCCTTCTTCCTCAGTTTTTTGGAATAATTTCTGCAGTACAGGAATAAGCTCTTCCTTGAAGGTTTGATAGAATTCTGGAGTGAAGCCATCTGGACCAGGGCATTTTTTGGTTGGAAGCTTTTTTATTGTTTCTTTGATCTCAGTGCTTGAAATTGGTCTGTTCAGGAGCTCTATTTCTTCCTGGCTGAGTCTAGGGAGAGGGTGTGATTCCAAATATTGATCCATTTCTTTCACATTGTCAAATTTCTGGGCATAGAGTTTCTGGTAGTATTCAGAGATGATCTCTTGTATCTCTGTGGGATCAGTTGTTATTTCCCCTTTATCATTTCTGATTGAGGTTACTAGAGATTTTCCTTTTCTATTCCTCGTTAGTCTGGCCAATGGTTTATCTATTTTATTTATTTTTTCAAAAAACCAACTCCTTGTTTCATTAATTTTCTGAATGATTCTTTTGTTTTCAATTTCATTGATCTCTGATTTGATTTTGGATATTTCTTTTCTTCTACTGAGTTTAGGCTTAGATTGTTCTTCTTTTTCCAATTCCATAAGATCTCTTGTGAGATTGTTGATGTGCTCTCTTTCTGTTTGTCGAATGTAGGCATCTAAAGCGATGAATTTTCCTCTCAAAACTGCTTTTGCAGTATCCCACAGGTTTTGGTAGCTTGTGTCTTCATTGTTGTTATGCTCAAGGAAGTTAATGATTTCCTGTTTTATTTCTTCCTTCACCCATCTGTTATTCAACAGAAGATTGTTTAATTTCCATGCCTTTGGGTGGGGTCAAGCATTTTTGTTAGAGTTGAGTTCCACCTTTAGTGCCTTATGGTCTGAGAAGATACAAGGTAAAATTTCAATTCTTTTGATTCTGTTGATATTTGTTTTGTGTCCCAGGATATGATCAATTTTGGAGAATGTTCCATGGGGTGATGAGAAGAATGTATATTCTTTGTCTTTGGGGTGGAGTGTTCTATATGCGTCTATCAAGCAAAGTTGTTCTAGGGTCTCATTTAAATCTCTTATATCTTTGTTTAATTTCTGTTTAGAGCATCTGTCCAGCTCTGTAAGAGGTGTGTTAAAGTCCCCTGTTATGATGCTATTATCAGATATCATATTGCTCAGACTGAGTAAGGTCTGCTTCAAGAATCTGGGAGCATTTAAATTGGGTGCATAAATATTTAGAATGGAAATGTCTTCTTGTTGTAGTTTTCCCTTGACCAATATAAAGTGACCATCTTTGTCTTTTTTGACTTTAGTTGCTTTAAATCCACATGTATCTGAAAATAAGATTGCAACTCCTCTTTTCTTCTGAATTCCATTTGCCTGAAAAATTGTCTTCCAACCCTTGACTCGGAGCTTTAATTTGTCTTTTGAAGCCAGGTGTGTTTCTTGCAGACAGCAAATGGATGGCTTGTGTTTTTTAATCCAGTCAGCCAATCTATGTCTCTTCAGTGGGGAATTCAAGCCATTAACATTTATGGAGATAACTGATAAGTGTGGTAGTATTCTATTCGTCTTATTTGGTGAGAGTCCATTGCTTAGTTTTATCTTTTGCATCAGTGTGGAGGTTAGGTTCTGTCCTTTGATTTCTGAGTTCTTACTTTGCTGCTGATCCATTGTGGTGGTCAGTGTGCAGAACAGGTTGAAGTATTTCCTGTAGAGCCGGTCTTGTTGTGGCGAATTTCCTCAATGTTTGTATATCCGTAAATGATTTGATTTCTCCGTCAATTTTGAAGCTTAGCTTAGCAGGGTACAGAATTCTGGGCTGAAAATTGTTCTGTTTAAGTAGATTAAAGGTAGATGACCATTGTCTTCTTGCTTGGAAAGTTTCATTAGAGAAGTCTGCGGTCACTCTGATGGATTTGCCCCTGTAGGTCAACTGGCGCTTACTCCTGGCAGCTTGCAGAATCTTTTCTTTTGTCTTGACTTTGGACAGGTTCATCACAATGTGTCTTGGAGAAGCTCAGTTAGATTTGAGGCGACCTGGGGTCCGATATCCCTCTAAAAGCAGTGTGTCAGAATCTTTGGTGATGTTTGGGAAATTTTCTTTTATAATATTCTCTAGTATGGCTTCCATTCCTCTGGGGCATTCTTCTTCCCCTTCTGGAATTCCTATAACTCGTATGTTGGAACGCTTCATAAAGTCCCATAATTCTGACAGTGAACGTTCTGCTTTCTCTCTCTTCTTTTCTGCCTCTTTTACTATCTGAGTTATCTCAAAAACTTTGTCTTCTACCTCTGAAATTCTTTCTTCTGCATGGTCTAACCTGTTGCTGATACTTTCCATTGCATCTTTAAGTTCCCTGATTGACTGTTTCATTTCCTTCAGCTCTGCTATATCTTTTTTATATTCTTTATATCGTTCATCTCTGATTTGATTCTGTTTTTGGATTTCCTTTTGGTTATTTTCCACTTTATTAGCAGTTTCCTTCATTGTTTCCATCATTTCTTTCATTGTTTTCAACATGTGTATTCTAAATTCCCTTTCTATCATTCCTAACATTTCTGTATAGGTGGAATCCTCTGCAGTAGCTACCTCATGGTCCCTTGGCGGGGTTGTTCTGGACTGGTTCTTCATGTTGCCTGGAGTTTTCTGCTGATTCTTCTTCATGAGTGATTTCTTTTATCTGTTTCCTTGCCCTAATTTTCCTTTCACTTCCTCTTGCTCTTTAAGTTCTTGTGCCTGTGGAAGTTGTGGGCGGGCTTAGACGGATTGAACACACGCGACCACTTGCCGGTTTTCCACTGTTTTAGTCCTCCTCTTGGGGTCCAAAAGTCTCTCGCTGACTCCCTGTATCCTCATAGGAGTGATGCTAGGCAGTTCCCACCAGCCGGAGATGCCTGGAGTCCTATCTCCCCAGACTAACGGTGCCCAGATGCAAGGAAGCTATTACTCGGCTGCCCATCTTGCTCCGCCAGCGACGAATAGGCTTTTTTTTTTTAAAAATAAGACAAAGTCTCAAGCTGTTGCCCTGGGTAGAGTGCCATGGCATCACAGCTCACAGCAACCTCCAACTCTTGGGCTCAAGCAATCCTCTTGCCTCAGTTTTTCTATTTTAGTAGAAACAGAGTCTTGTTTTGCTCAGGCTGGTCTCAAACTCGTGAGCTTAAGCAATCCATCCACCTCGGCCTCCCAGAATGGTAGGATTACAGGCGTGAGCCACGGTGCCCAGCCTCAACAGCCTTTTAATGCGGACAGAACAGAGCACTAAGACTTCTATGGAAGAAAAGGAACATTGAGACCAGGCATTGAAGAGGTATAGGAGACAATATGAAATGATACACAAATAATTCAAAATTAAATTGAATATTATTGAAATTCAGATGAATGGTATATTCTGATCCTAAAAAAGGCTGAGGCATACAGGAGTTTGCAGCTATAATTACATGGTTATATGGGATTATTCAGGTAACACTGCCTAGAGTAGTCAAGACTTAAGTCACAGATTGGTAGAGAAGAACAAACAAGAAATAGTTATATACAACATATAATTTGGGGGAAAGATGAGCTCAGATAAAAATGGTACATGAGTTGATAATAAAAGGTCTGAAGGGGTTTTAATTTAATACAAAGAGGTTATTTATTTAACACAAGGTTATTCGAGAAGTAAAAGGCTTAAAAGAGACCAGCAATAGTGGCAACAGCTACAACATTGCTATTAGTATTAGATCATGATGGCATGGGTTAGAATCCAAAAAAATGGAAAGAAAAAAAGGGCGCAATTTAAGAAATACCAGAGAGTAAGAATTAATGGCATCTTAATACGGAGAAAGCTGTAGGGTCCACTGTCTTCTCTTCTACAGATTAACCTATTCTTAGTATCCACCACACTGTTTCACTATAAGATTACACATGCTAAGGTTAATCCCTTGCTCATAGTCTTCTCTTTAAAAATGTTTGTGACTATTTTAATCTGTTTATTCTTCTACATTAATAACAGAAAAAATTGGTAAAATTCTAAAATAAATCTCTTTGGAATTCTGAACTACATGTTATTTGGCCCCCACAATATTTCAGAAGATCTGACATGTTTTCCCCTTTGAGGAAAGGGGCCTAGAGTTTTACTTATAAGTGTTTAAATGTCAAAATACATGATCTGAAAAGATCCCTACCCTTCATTCTTTTTTTTACTACAATGAAAAAGCAACTTACCGTATAAAATCCTAAATTTCTTAGGAGGGTCTTCATCAAAATTTCAGCCAGGTGAGTATCTGGATGACAGCTCTGAGCGCCATAAGGTTGATCTGACAGGTTTCCATAACCAGTACACACAGAAGAGAGGTCTGCAGCATCAGAGGGCGAACTATAGCCAAGTAGGGAGGCTACATGGGTATGATCTTGCAAACTGGTCAGAATGATATCCAGTTGCATTCTCTAAAAAACAGAGAAATAGGAACAAGTAAATATTTAGCTAAAAATGTACTAGAAAACAAAAAGGATCCCAGAAAAAAACTATACCAATGATCCCAACAATCCACTTAATAATTTGATAAACAGTAATCTTCTGCAAGTGTGTAATTATAAGAAAAGTAATCCAATTAATATCATTTAGGAAATACAACTTACATTTCATTTATTTACATTTACATTTATTTTACTCTTCATTATAATACTACCTAAAACTCTAAACCAACATGGCATATTGTACATAATAATTTTTGTACTATTAAGTAGAGAGGAGTAGGAAATGCCAACAGATAAATTTCAAATTATTCTACAGAATTACCAATGACAACCACTTATTCTAATATTTAAAATAAATCACTTGAAGGTCATTCCTGTAATCCCAAGGTGGGAGGAGGATTACTTGAGGCCAGGATTTTAAGACTAACCTAGACAACATAGTGAGACCCCATCTCTTAAAAAAAAAAAAAAAATATATATATATATATATATATTTGTGCCAGCCATGGTGGGGTCCACCTGTAGCCCCAGATACTTGAGAAGCTCAAGCAGGAGGATTGCTTGGGCCCAGGTATTCAAGACTGTAATGAGCTATGATTGTGCTACTACATACTACACTCCAGCCTAGGCAAGGAGTGAGATCTGTCTCAAAAATAAATAAAATAAAATAAAATGAAATAAAATAAATCACTCGAATCTAAACTAATGCAGAATACTCACTGAAAAGTATCAGTGAATATTACATTGCCAATAAGTACTATTTTCATCAAATCTATATATCTGTACAACTAAATTTTCTACTTAGTTGAATAAAGTTATTTTAACATACATTAGATAATAAAAATGGAAAGAATAAGCATATTCATCTTATCAAATTCATTTTCCTAACAGTCATCTTTTATTCTTTTTACAAACAATTTCAGACAAAATTCTGGGCATTGAACCAACAGTAGCCCATTCCCTTGATTTCAACTCAGCACTACAATTAAACCAAAGGGAATCTGGTTTTACACCTCAAGCAACATTGGAAAAATTAGTCATTATATTAATAATTAGCCCCAAATAACAATAAATTATCACTGGCTTCATTTGGAATCATTAGACATCTGGGAATTCTTCCAACATGTAACATTAACTGGGATTTACCAGACCGATCAAGTTAAGTACTATAGTCCATGAACACATGGCAATTGATTAGCTTTATTGTTCCCTCAGTCCAGTTTTTTATGATACTACAGATTTACTTACATACCATGCAAAGGCTTACCTGTCCTTTAGATAAACTTTCCCACCTATCAGGTCCTTGGGGTAAAAGAGAATGAAGCAATTCCATCCGTTCTCGTAATGGTGGTAATAGCATGGTTGCTCCCACTGACAGAGTTTCAATTACCACCTAATATCAAAAACAGAAAGGTGGATAGATAGGCCTGGTTCTTATTTTTGCAATAAAAATACATGAAAAGTGAATCTATCAACTATTAGGTTCACAGAAGTCTAAAGAAGATAAAATGGCATGCAAGTCCTTCTTTCAATGACTTCAAGAAGACTAAAAAACATTTTGGATTTGCACTAAAGCACTAATCATTACCCAATAAATATTTAGCGTTGTGTCTACAGTGTTGGGCCTACGACTATACAAAGTAATATGGGTACAGGAATAAACAAGAGAGACGAAAGTCTGATTTTCAGAAGCACCTAGTCTAGCAGAAAAAAAGACTCTGAGCAAGTCATTACAAATGTAAAAGGAGTTATAGGGAAAGTAAAAGGAAGTGAGAAGTTGAGTAACACACACAGAAGGACAAATAACATGGTCTATGGGCTCATGGAAAATTCTCCCTAAAGATTAGGCATTTAAGGATTACAAATTAGAGGTTTTAGCCAGACAAAGGTGCAGGTACTAGGAACAGCTGAGGAATAGCGAGCTACATTACTTTAAGCCTTATAACTTGTCTGGGACTTGACTTCTTTGCCAGTAAAATCAGTGTTGGACTAGATAAATGCCATAGTGCTAATTCTTTGAATTACTATAATAATTAAAAATTTCAAGTACACAAAAAGAATTATTAACCCTTCCGTCAAAAATGACTTTAATGACTTTCTCAGATTACTATAATCAAACTAAATTTTAGCTGTGCAAATTCATCGAAAATGGCCAAGGATTGAACACTGAATGCACATACTCCCTTTCCAAAAGCCCATCTAAAAGAATGGGGGGGAGGGCAAGGATAATACAAAAGAACCTAAAAAAGGAGGGGTAAAGGAGAAAACAGCATCAAAAATTTGGAAGCAGAAACAGATAAAGGGTAATTAACTTAAAAAACCTGAAAAGGCAGCATCCTATGTCAAAAGTGAGAAAAACCAAAAAGCACTATAGAATTCCTAGAGGCTCAGATGCTTTTACAACAGAAGGCAAAAGGAGAAGCTCAAAACAGTAGGATTGGCTGAAAACTGGTTAAGATAATAGGCACAGCTGAGGGTAGGAATACCAAACTGAAAATAGATTTTAAGACAAAGTGTTTGTTCTGAATGTTGAGACTCTAAGCTCTTCTTCCCCCACCAGAAAAAAAACTGTTATGTAGGTTTATACCTTCTGCCAGTACATAAGAAGAGTCTTCCTTTGGGAAATCTGACTAGTCCAACAGAAAAGATCCTAAATGGCAGACTTCAAGAGTTTACACCACCCCCCCAAAATAGCCAAGCCACAACAATCTGCAGTAAAATTGATAAGAAATCCTCCTGCATCAGTCTCCCAAGTAGCTGGGACTTACAGGTGCCCACCACAATGTCTAATTTTTCTATATTTAGTAAAGATGAGGTCTCACTCTTGGTCACACTGGTCTCAAACTCCCGAGTTCAAATGATCCTACCACCTTGGCCTCCCAGAGTGCTAGGATTATAGGCATGAGCTACAGCACCCAGGCCCAACTTCATCTTTCTGTATATGTGTGTACAGTTGTCCTGTTTTGTTGAAAAGATAATTCTTACTTCCATGAAATTGTTTTGACACTCATGTAGAAAATCAATAAACCCCAGACATATGAATTTTATTTCTGGACTCTAAATTCTATTTCACTTACCTGTATATCTATCCTTCTGCCAGTACCATGATGTTTTAAAACTACAGCAAAAAGGTGCAAGGTTTGAGGTTGGAAAGTATTAAGTATTCCAACTTTGTTCTTTTTCACGATTGTTTTAGCTATTCTGGGTCCCCTGAATTATAAGATCAGCTTGTCAATTTCTGTCAAACAAAGGCAGCTGGAATTTTGATAGTGATTACACTGAATTTGTAAACCAATTTGGGAATATTGACATCTTAACAATATTAACTTTTGTAATCCATGAACATGGGATGTTTGTCCATTCATCTAGGTTTTCTTTAATTTCTTACAATGATGTGTAAAGTGTAGAAGTCTTGCATCTTTTTCTTTTTTGACATGTTTGTAAATAGGCAACTATAATACAACGCGATGTAATGAGAACATATATGAAAGAATCCTAATATGGTGGGAGGCCAGGAAATGAAAAGTTTCTCAGAGATGGCATCTGACCTTTGTCTTAAAGAATGAGTTAACCACTTCTTGAACCAATTGCAGTTGTCCAATGCACAGTTGAATATATTACATCACTAAAATTTCAAAGAAAGCTATGGCTTGAGATACAGATTCATGAGTCCACTTACCTCTTGGATTTCATCTGGGACAGTTGAGTCCATCAGTCTGAAGAGCAAATTTCGAAGTGGACCTGCCTGCCTCCCAAGAATGCTGGTAGCTACCCCTCCCGCAAGTGCAAGAGCAAGGTGATTTGAAAGTAGTTTCAAGCACAGCTTGAGAAAATTGTGGTGTTCCCTAAAATCAGACAAACCACTGTAAATTTTCAAAGCATCGAAGTACATGGGCTACCCAGTTTGGGTAATATTTTTTCTTTTTAAAAATTTTGTCAAGTCATGAAAGGTAATTTGTTTTGTTTTGTTTTGTTTTATTGAGACAGAGACTCACTTTGTCACCCTTAATAGAGAGCCATGGCATCATAGCTCACAGCAACCTCAAACTCTTGGGCTCAAGCAATTCTTTTGCCTCTGCCTCTTTAGTAGCTGGGACTACAGGTGCCTGCCACAACGCCTGGCTATTTTTTTGTTTGTTTGTTTGTTTAGCAGGCCCGGGCCAGGTTCAAACCCACCAGCCCTGAAGCATGTGGCTGGCACCCTAGTCACTGAGATATAAGCATCCAGCCATGAACGGTAATTTTTAAAACATGATTTGGGAAATAATGAATAACTTTTTCCTAGAGGTTATCATCAATAAGAATCTAAATTTAGCTCTTTGTGGAGTATAAAAAACTTGCATAATTGAGGAATAAAGCAAACAAGAATACTCAAAACTCATAAATAGTAATATGCATGCATGCACACACACCACAACACACATATATACATATACATAACATACCTTGATGAAGGGAAAGGGAGTGGTGGAATCTCACTGTTTATTTTATCACAGTATCTTTCAAGAAAAGAACGCAGGTGTGAGAAGGTACTCTCTTCAAGATCTACACAATAAGGTCGGTGCCATGCAACAACTTGTCTAGAAGGACACAGAATAAAATCATGAAACAAGCCTAAAATGAAATTTTCACACATGATCAAAAATTAAAATATATTAAAGCTGAAAGATTTCACCAAGATACATAGATGTTCTTGATTATGAAAAGTGATAAAAACCCTTCACTTTAGCAAGTGAGGAAAACCAAGAATTTGCCATCTTCCACAAGAAACCATATAACCACCACCTGGTTTGGAAGGTTTGAATATCTACTCACCTGAAGGCAGAGGGCTGAGCCACATGATCTATTAAAACCCTTTCTGATTCTCAGAGTCTAGAAAATATATTTTTCATATTAAGAAAAATATCCTGACTCTATGGAATGATATACTAAAATCTATTAAAGAAGAACTCCTGAAATCTCTTGTGACTATTTTGAAGTTCTTGGGACCCAACTATCTACATATGAAGTGTGAAGTTGTAGACTTAATACTAAAAGCAAAATATTTATGTTCAACTTATTTATTTTTGGCTTCTGTGTTTTTAATTGGTTAGAATGTCATAATAAACCTCCCCCGAATCAAAGGTCTAGACTGAAAATATAATACATTTTAAGGTGTAAATTAGCACACGTGTAACCACAAATACCAGAGACAACCCAAATGTTCCTTTAAATTCAATTTCCTAACATTGACTAAAAATCACCCACCTGATTAACAACCAAATTGTAGATGGTTATCAATTTAGGAAAGAGCTAAATTTCTACAAAAATAACTTCCTTAATTTAAAAGTATGGCCAGTGGAGCCAGGTACAATGCCTTTAATCCCAGCACTTCGGAGGCGGAGGCAGTGAATCACTTGAGGTGAGAAGTTTAAGACTAGCTTGAGCCACATGATCTATTAAACATATCGACTTGGGTAACATATCGACCCTCTCTCTACAAAAAATATGCAAAAATTAACTGGATATAGTGATGCTTACCTATAATCCCAGATCTCAGGAAGCTAAGGCAGGAAGATTGCTTGGGCCCAGGGATTCAAGGCTGTAGCAAGCTATGATTACACCACTATACTCCAGCTTAGGTGACAAAATGAGACTTTGTCCCTTAAAAAAAATACAAGTATGGCTCGGCACCTGTAGCTCAGCGGCTAGGACGGAGCTGGCGGGTTCGAATCTAGCCCAGGCCTGTCAAACAACAAGGACAACTACCACCAAAAAAGCAATAGCCAGGTGTTAAGGCGGGCTCCTCTAGTCCCAGCTACTTGGGAGGCTGAGGCAGGAGAATTGCTTAAGCCCAAGAGTTTGATGTTGCTGTGAGATATGACGCTACTGCACTCTACCCAGGGCGACAGCTTGAGACTCTGTCTCAAAAAAAAAATACAAGTATGGCCATTGTTTTTTTCATAAAACCAACCAGATCAAGGACACCAAGGTCAAACAATGTTAAATCAAAGCCTCCATCTGATTTTAGTTATTTTAACTGAATTTCCTCTTGCTATGTAGACATTTATTTTTTTAATCAGTATATAAAGACAGAGAATTCAAAATGTTTAAGAAAATGTTTTAAATATAAGATATAACTTCTTATTTCTGAAATATAATCTCAACATTCAAATCAAAAGATATCTATGTTATTTCTATGATAGTAAAAAACCAATACTAGAAATGTTCAGAAGGGCATTTTATGAATAAAGCACAGATTTTTTTATTGGTGTTTCTGATAGTATTAAAACACAAGAATTTTTAAACATAGGCACTCTTACCTGTCCCTAGGAAGAGCAGTCCATGCCAAACTATGTGATGTTCCAGCTGAAATCTGCTGAATAGCTATACCATCTAAGCCACTCACTTTCTTTGGTTTAGTAATAGGACCTGTGGAATTGCCTTGGCCACACTGCCCCATAGAATTATTGCCCCAGGCATAAACTTCATTATCTAAAAACAAAAAGTATAAAAGAAAAGCCGAATTTAAATGTAATATATTTATGGAAGATGAGTCAGTACTATTTATTTAAAAACAAATTACTTTACCATGAGAAAGAGCCAAACAATGACTGTCTCCAATAGAAATATCAACTATTCTTGTAGCAGCCAGTTCTTCAATAAGTTTGGGTCTCAAAGCAGTAGCTTCTGAAGAACCACAACCTAGACAAGCTCCACACCCCCATGCATAGACCTGAAAAAAACAAAAATATGGTACACATAATCTCCTAAGATAATTATGTTGTTGACTTAAATTATTTAGGAATAAATAAAATCTGTGAAATAGTATACAATTTAAAAATAACTATGATATTCAAAACATCGTTTTGATCATTTTAAAGATTGTCATAGTGATTTACTGGACTGTTTTTAAACATTCATCATATAAGCAGACAAGCAGCTGTACTAAAAAGAAAAATAACTGGTCATAGAAAAAAATGAAAAAAAAATCTGAGAGATTATGCTAAAACTACTAATTGGTTTGCATTTTGTTGTGTTTGCCCAATCTTCCCACCTTTGGAAATATTGCCTTGAACTTTTCTTTTACATGTTTCTTACTCTGCAGGTGAGATCAACAAGACCAGGATGTGATCATATAAAATGGATTATATAAATTATAACACTCACGTTTATGATTTAGTTTTTAAAAATATCTCACCTCACTGTTATAACAATTTTAATTATCACTTACAAAAAAGGCCACACGAAGCAGTAGTCTAGACAGTTCTCCTTGAATACCAAATACTGAACATCAAAATATTCACTGAATGACTTAAGATGCTTGGGGAAAGGATTATACGAAGAAAACAGGAAGATAAAAGGATGAATGACTCCAATTTGGCAATCTAAAATCAACTTTCTTTGGTTTAGTAATAGCAAACTGAATGATTAATAGTAAAGGCAGCAAACAACAAATGTAATAGCTTGAGTTAGATTTGTTAGGTCCCACGGCATTCACGTTTCCCAAAGAATAATTAAATTATGTGATTTCGGCTTTTCTGTTCATCTGCCTTGTGAACTAGTCAGAAAATATTTTTATACAGCACATAATAGGCTCCTATATATGAGAGAGTAAGAGATAGGCTCACTTTTTCACTGACATCACTGATGGATTCAAAGGGCCAAATTTTGTCAACCAACATACCTGACCCCATCAACAAAAAATAAACAGAAGAGTCAAATATGCATGTAAAAGTTCAAAAGCTTATAAAGGGATTATAAAATTCTGACTATCCTAAACTTGACTAACCCTGTTTCTCAGAAATAGCTAAGCCTCTTAGACTATTTTTCCATATGAAAATATTCTCTTTACCTTCTTTTTTTATAATTTTTTTACCTTCTTAATTCATGTCATTGGTTCCAACAAGATCTAGTCTTGCTTTCCCTCACTATCCATGATTTTTGGGAAAATACTTAAGGGGTACTGAGTGCTAAAAAATTTTAGAAAAGCAGCTCAATGAAAAGAACAAGGGATGGAGGGAATGTTTATCTGGGTCACACAGTCCAGGTCAGAAAACCTGGTTCCTTCTCAGATACTCCATTTCGAACAGGAAAAAATACTTCATTTCATTGTGTTGCCTAGAAATGTATTTTATTCTAAAATTTAAATACAAATATTACTTTTAATCACCTAGTCCTCTGAAATACTCTTAACTCCGTTATCCTCAACCTGGTCCTACCTGCCCTGTTGATGTCAAAGCAAGTGAAGACTGGCTCCCAGCACAAACTTTGCGAATGAACATTCCTTGTAAAGCTTCAATAACTTTAGGTTTATACACTCTGTTGGTATCACCATGGCCAAGTTTGCCTATAAAAATGAATACATTCAAGTTAAACAATTTACTTGTTTTAAAGAACCTCTATTCTTTTGGTAAGTACTAAAGTTGATAAAGGATTCTAATCTTTTCATCACTAACCTGACAGATATGGAAAACTGTAAGAGTCTGATAGCTGAGGATATTAACAAATGAGCGTTTTTTGCAAGGAAGTTAACAACTGTCAATTAACATCACTTTACAAGTGACATGGAAAATTATTTTTCTGTCTTTCTCCCTCTTTAATGACTATATTTCTAACTTTAAATTTGCTGACATAAAATACAGGTCCTAAAAAAAAGTATATGCATATAATTTTTTAAACTTTTAAAAAGATTCAGTAATTCATGAAATAAAAAAGTAGGCAAGTCTCTAAAGAAAAAAAAAAATGGCCAGTAACATTGGGCAACCTCACCACTAATAAAGAAAATACACATTAAATACTATTTTTATTTTTAAAATTATCTTAATTTTAATACCTAGTGTTGTTGAGGGATACAGATAGGTAAACATTCATACTGCCGGTAGAATTGACAAATTAAAGTAGACAAAGATTTAGTCATTCATAATATTGCTGTTAATACTGGGGGAAAAAATGGAAACCATCTAGATATTCAACAACGAAAAATTAGTTTCATAAATTGTGCTACAATCACATGAAAGAATACTATGAACCATTTAAAAGAATGAAGTAGAGTCATGTTTGTTGACACAGAAAAAATATTCACAAAATACTCTTAGACTAAAACATGTATATGTTAAAACGTACAGAAGCATATATAAAACATGTAGGTCTACTTTGGTTTAAAAAGACATTGATGTAGAAATATTTGTAAATATTTATATAAATGTATATTTATTTAGAAATCTATTTACCAAAGTGTTAACAATGGTTAGAGCAACATTTATAAAAGTACAAATAATTTTAATTTTTACTTCTGCTCATCTGTATTTGAGGTCTTCTATACTAAACATACATAATGAATAATAAATTTTAAGAAAAAGGCCAAAGCTACCCATAAATAATTTTTTACATACCATTGTCTCCTCCTCCAAAAGACCATACGGTTCTCCCATCCTTAGATAAAGCAATAGTATGTGAGCTGCCACAAGAAACCTCTCCTACATTGCTAATGTCTTTTACTAATGTAGGAATGTTACGGCTATTACTGTCACCATGACCTTGGATAAAACATACACAACATCAAAGAAACAATGTTAACTCTCTTTCTTAGGCCATTATTTCATAAGTAGAATACATATTATAATTTTATAATAGAATTGATGCAATTCAGTATGAAAAACAGAATCATTTCTAATAATCTTCTTAACCAATCTCCCCGGCTGTTCCCAAACTGAGACATCCAGTCACTTCAATGAACCATTAGAATATTCTCCTTTCTTTCAGAACAGGTTCCTCTCATAGTACTTACCTTATGCTATCTTATATCACACTGATGTTGACTTGTTTTCACTACCCACTAAGACATAAACTTCAAGATCATGATGGTATAATTCTTATCCCAGAAACTCTACCGTGCCTGATCATAATAGGCACTCAGTAAATATATCTTAATTACACCTTAAATATTAGCACCGAATCTAAATATTATCTCTATAAAATTATCTTCCTCTGAGCTTACAATTAGCAAAATAAGTGGCAGTCTTTGCCCTATTAAATCTATTCTCACTGCTTCTCAATAACCATAACCATTTCCATTTTTTGAGTGTAACTTTAATTTTTTAAAAATCTTACCCAGTCTTCCAAAGTCTCCTTCACCCCACGTATATAATTCACCATCCTCTGTGACAGCAGCACTATGTCTGTATCCAGCTGACACGCAAACAACCACCTGCAAGGCACCAGTGAATTGATGAGCACACAGATGCTAAAACACATAGTTTGTATTTGATCCTACACATAGACTCTGGAGATGTTAAAAGTCACAACTCATCCAAGAACTGTTGTGTGTGTACAGGTGTGGAGGTTGTGCTCAGGACACAGATGATTAGCAAAGAGGTCAAGGAAGTGCTGAAATACAGCTTATGCTCTGCTTGCCAAACAAACCATCCAGAGAAGAGAACACCTTTTCTCAATTCACACAAAGGTCCCGTAAGGGCTAGTAGGGGGCCTGAATATATCAAAATAATCACTCACAAGGATACTGTATCACCAATCAAATCTACTCAAAGAGTTGGAGAGAGTTGACTACTCATAGAACAATGATCTTTTTTTAATTTATTTTTTATTTGGGGGGAGAAGTGTCTCACTTTATCACCCCTCAATAGAGTGCTCTGGCATCACAGCTCACAGCAACCTCAAACTCTTGGGCTTAAGCAATTCTCTTGCCTCAGCCTCCCAAGTAGCTGGTATTACAGGCACTCACCACAACAACCGACTATTTTTAGAGACAAGGCTCAGGTTGCACTGGCTCAGGCTGGAACAATGACCATATTTAAAGTACATGGTTAACCAAACCTCCAGTCCTGGCTGATCAAGAAAAATACCTTACATAATATGGATAATTCTCCAAAGTTATTGGCTATTACCAACTCTCCAAGATATTGGCTATTACCAATACAGAAAGATCTAAGCAGTATATAAGTTTATGTTAACTAAATCCTGACAATACCCCAAGTAGTGATACAACTGATGAGTAGAACCAGCAGTATATAATAGCAACATAATTTGGGGATCCCTCAAATCTTTAAACACTAATCAAAATCATTGGCTATTGAAAAAAATGCACACAAAGAATATAACCTAATCATTTGTACCCATATATTAATCTGAAATTTAAAAAGAAATATATAGAAAAAAATTGCATTAATAGTACCAAGTCTTTTTTATCTCCAGAAATTAGAGCTCATCTTAGGAAATTGAAATTTTAGATTCAATTAAAAATACTGAGCACCTAATACCTTCTAGATACTATAAGAATCTCTGAAAATTTTTTCTTTTTGTAGAGACAGAGTCTCACTTTATGGCCCTCGGTAGAGTGCCGTGGCCTCACACAGCTCACAGCAACCTCCAACTCCTGGGCTTAAGCGATTCTCTTGCCTCAGCCTCCCAAGTAGCTGGGACTACAGGCGCTTGCCACAACGCCCAGCTATTTTTTTTTTGGTTGCAGTTTGGCCGGGGCCGGGTTCGAACCCGCCACCCTCGGTATATGGGGCTGGCGCCTTACCAACTGAGCCACAGGCACCGCCCGAATCGCTGAAATTTTTATCTGTAAATTATTAATTTTTTTGTAATTCTTTTTTTGTTAATTTCGGATTAATATAATGGTACAAATGATTAGTTACATTGTTTGTATCTGTTAAGCAAAGTTCAAGTTGTAGAAGTCCTTCACCCAGAGGGTTGTGCTGTATACCCTGAGGAAGAGCAAGACCCCCCATCTCTAAAAAAAAATAGTGGGGTATTATGGCAGGTGCCTATAGCCCCTGATACTTGGGAGTCTGAGGCAAATGGATTGCTTGAGCCCAAGAGTTTGAGGTCTCTGCGAGCTATGATGCCACAGCACTCTACTAGGGGCAACAAAGTGAGACTCTTATCTCAAAAATAAAATAAAATAAAATAAAATTTAGACTTTATAATTTTTTTTTCATTGAACATTCACAACTTTTATTATGGGTGAGAACTTTGCTATAATTTTGGGAATAAAAAGTAAAATTATAACATAGGTCCTAGGCCAAGGAGAAGCCCGATAAAAGAGATTAGGAAAAAGAGCACAAGAGTTAGCCCACTTCTGCACAAAGGTATAGAATGAGCCAAGACTAACCTCAGGGCCAGGTGCCTCTAGAGGCTTAGGCCCCAGGCCTGTTAGCATAAGAAACATTGTGAACTTAAATATATAAATAGAGAAAGACCTAAGCAATAGGCTAGGCCCTGTTTCCAAACCCCTGGGGATGATGGGCCTTAGCTCCTCCTCAGTCATACTGGAAGTAGAAAGCAGAAGTCATCTATACAGTATTCTGGTTTCTCATGTTAAAAATCCACAACCCAAAATAAAATGCTCTGTCCATCTCTGAAACTGCCTATCTCACTTTCTCCATTTGTCTGTATAGACCAGGTGTCCTCAAGCTGCGGCCCATGGGCCACATGAAGCGGTGTGAATTGTATTTGTTCCCATTTTGTTTTTTACTTCAAAATAAGATATGTGCAGTGTGCATAGGAATTTGTTCATAGTTTTTTTTTTTTTAAACTATAGTCTGGCCCTCCAACGGTCTGAGGGACAGTGAATTGGCCTCCTGTTTAAAAAGTTTGAGGACGCCTGGTGTAGACAAAGGGAACAGAATGGACATGAACAAACAATGGATGTAGGAAAAGAAATAGAGCCAGGAGTTTATGGATGAGAAGAGAGGAAATCTAAGGGACAGGAGTAGGGCCCCTTAACCAAAGGGCTCCAAACACAGTCATGGAAGGCTAAGGATTCAGCTCTTCTCTAAGTTTCATCCCAACCCTTTTGCCTTCCACTCCAAAGTTAACATACCCAAAGGAATATGCCACCACTAAAGAATATTTCCAAAAATAGACGACCCTAATGTCCTTAAAGAGTTAAATATTAACCCTTTGGGTGCTGCCTTTGTCAAGCAGGGATAAGGCCAAAAGTAGGTCTCCATGAGGGTGGGTCTGGCTTTGGCTAAGACCCTGGAGGGGTCAGAGTAGCCAGAGGTCAGGACTCCACATTCCAGTGTTGGAGAGTAGTAAAGATTCCATAATCTAAGGAACTTAGTACAGGATCTGACAGCCAGTCAAAGAAATACCTGAGGGCAAAAGTCCTCTATGTCTCTTCCTCAAGGTTTCCCTAGAGGCTCTAATGCTGACATGGCCAGGAAGGGATACTGGAGTGGACAATGGTGGGAGCTCCCCAACATGGGAACCAGTGGGCCCTGAGAGTAGGACGGGATCCCCAGTACTAGAAGTAGCCAAAGGCATCCTGTTCCTCTAGTGAAGTGATTACAGAGGGACTATTGTGCTGAAGTCTAAAGGAAAGAAAATAAATCTAATACTTGGATATCTGTCACCAGTAAGAAGGCAGGTGGGTTCTCATGTACCGGAAGACTAGACAGGAAATCCCCACCCAATATGCCCGTAACAGGGCTCTACAGCACTTAGGACTGGTGACCAGACATCAGGACTCCTTTGCTTCCAGGTAAGGTTGGGATGGCAGCTGAGGTGACAGAACAGCGCTTCCTGATTGGAGGCAGATCTCCTCATCTGATGAGCTTTCTATCGTCAAGTTGATAACCTTATTCTTTGATGCATCTCCCTCTTGGACTGGGCCGTACTGGAGGCCACCCATTCCATAGTCTGGTGGGGGGCAAACCTCAGATGCCTCTTCTTGGGTTTCACTGGGCACCAAAATCCATCTTCCATGAACTGGATCTCATCACAATCTCAACAGGAATTAATCTCCATGAGTAAATCATCAATGATAAGAGATTTATAGGAAGACTTTTTGTCACACACAACAGATCCACTTTGGGTCTTCTTACTCATCTATAAAGGCAGCATCGAAGCTCTGCAGGTGGGTGCAGGTGAGGCCACAACAAGGGACAGTCAGGCCCATATTCCCTAGAGGGCATATGAGGCCCATCCAGAGACTCACAACCTCACTATCCAGGTCAGCGGTCAATTTTCTCTTGATCAGTCCCTGGAAGTAGTCTGGATAAAGGGTTCTGGATACTCTTTTCTCTTGAGTTTTTATACAAAGGTCCTCATAGTCAACTGCCTCACCCAGTACACAGACAAGAAATATTTCATCCAAACTCAGAGGATCAATTGGCCACAACGGTCTTGGGAAAAGTGGCCAAGAATCAAGCCAGGGGTGTGATATTGATGGAGTGGCTAGGTCTCTTGGGCTCAGCCCCTTTCTTGGTGAAGGGAAGGTAAATGGCAGGGGGCTCAGTTTCCCAGTGGCCTTGACAAAGAGGTTGGGAAGGAAATAATCTTCCTAGAGGCAGCTGGTCTCACAGACACAGAACCTTAGCTACACCTGTATGGGATACCTGCATTTAGCTCCTGGTAGAACCTCTCTGGATGTAGAATCTGCTGTACTTGCTGAGGTGTAAGGGCAACAAAGGTAAAATGCACTTCCTCAAACTGCTGGCAAGAAGTAGATACAAGGGTAGTAGGCCAGGTGAGGTTCCTGCAGACTTCACAGAAAGGCAGTGGTTTCATGGTGACATGAGAGTGCACAGGCTGGGGCAGAGACAGGGTGCATGACCACCTCATGCTTACGGCCTAGCAGGGTGTCAGGAGCCAAGAGGGTCAGGGGAATAGGAGCTAGAGGACCAGGGGAGCCTACAGGAATGGTGTCACAGAGCAAGGATATAAAGATTTTTATAAAATAAAGTATTCATGGAAAGAAAGCAATCTTTTTGTTTGTTTTTTTTTGAGACAAAGCCTCAAGCTGTCGCCCTAGGTAGAGGGCCGTGGCATCACAGCACATAGCAACCTCCAACTCCTGGGCTCAAGCGAGTCTCCTGCCTCCACCTCCCAAGTAGCTGGGACTACAGGCGCCCGCCATAACACCCAGCTATTTTTGGGGGGTGAGGGTTAAAGCCATCATTGTTGTTTAGGGAGCCCAGGCTGGATTCAAACCCACCAGCTCAGGTGTATGTGGCTGGTGCCTTAGCCGCTTGAGCCACAGGTGCCAAGCCGGAAAGAAAGCAATCTTAAAATAGTGGATCCAGTATTATTACATGTAAGTTTAGGAAAATACCTTTACCTCTTTAAAGAAAAATCAAATAGAAATTAAAAAAAAAAAAATCCTAAGTTAACAGTGGCAATTATTTGTGTGGAATATTGAGCTCTATATGCCTCATCATTTGGGTCACTGCTAAAATGCTGCCTCCCTCAAGAGCATCCTTTGATCTCCTTATTTGATATCACACTCTGCCCAATTTAGTCTTTATTACATTACTCAATTTTTTCTGTACTATTATCTGAAATTATTTTATATGTTTGCTATCTTATTATCTCTATCCCAAAGATTTAAGCTCCAGTAGAACAAACACCTTGTCTGTCTTGTTCACTGCTGTATGTCTAAGGCCTGAAACACTGCCTAACACTTGGAAGGTGCTAAGTAAATATTAGTTAAATGAATGATTCCCAGTTTCCTTATTTGTGAAATGAGTATAATAACAATCTCACAACAATAGAATTATTCTTATAAGGATTAAAATTGAATAACGTATATGAAAGTGTTCTGTAAACTATAAAGCAGATACACAAAAGATAAGCCAAAGGGTGGCAGGCAAGGGCCAACTTCAGAAAGAACACATCAAAATCTGAATAATGTCATCAATTATAACACCACTGTATCTAATTCTTTTTAAATACAAAAAAAAAAAAAAAAAAAGCACATACCTTCCCCTGCAGAGGGCCCTGAATAAGCTTGGGATATTTCTGTGTTGAACTATTTCCATGTCCCAGTTTCCCATAATCACCGTCTCCCCAACTGAAGACTTCTCCTTCTGTTGTAAAAGCTAAAGTATGACCATCAGATCCTTTAGATGATGAAACCTTTTTAATGGACCTGTGAGGCTCAAATGTTAATTTTTTTAATGTAGACTGATTATTGGAATCTCCAAGGCCCAGTCTCCCATAGCTGCCTTTACCGCAAGCTCTGACAGAGCCATCCGTAGAAATGACAAAAGTGCAGTATTGTCCAGCTTCAATCTATAAACAAATAAACAGATTTTAAACATAAAATGCTTCTATGAAAATGAAAGTATAATATTTAAGGTTGATCTTATTAAAGAGGCTCAAAGGAAGTCTGCTAAAGGAGACTATGACCTGATTCTCTACAGAGATTAAGAAACAAATAGAAAAAAAAGAAACAAATAGAAAATCAAGAGAACACTAATGGACTTTTCATGCTGACTTCCTCACTAAGCTCAAATTCAGCCATATTTTATCTTTTCAGGTTATCTTTCTTATAATGAAAGGAAACAACAAAGTAAAATGTTTTTACCTCCTCTTATAAATGGACAAAGGGCAAGAAATAAAATTGTCCTACTACTTCCTTGGGGTCCATTAAGGCAAAAACAATACAAAATACATTTTAATGAAAATAATAAAAAAAAATTGAAAGTTCTAGCTTGGCTATTAAATGTAAAAACAGTGATAAAAACAAGAAAATTAAATACCAATCTGGTAAAGGGAAAATTCAGTTTTTATTTAGCCTTATTTGCCATTTGTGTTGAATATGATGGTAAAATCTATTGTCATTCATAATATATTTTTTTTAAATCCAGATATCAATTTAGCTTTTTAAAACTTGGAAATGCTGTCAGGGATATAGAGGACTAAAAATGCATATTGAATAAACAGATGCAGTATGGTATAGAAATGATATAGATAAGAAACAATGATAAAGAATTTTCAGTCATTTTAAAGTATTCTTAATATTATTAAATATTATTATTATTTTATTATTAAATAATATTATTATTCAAAGCAAATAAGCATGAACATATACCCCACTGTCTATTGTAAGGTATACAGAGAACTTACGGTCTGAGCATCAGAGAAACTAGGAGCCAGTTTGGGTTGCAATATTTTCTCCTGTGTGCCTTCTACCAACTGATGGCTGCTGTTGCTACCCCAAACATAGACCTCACAGGTTTCTGAGACAATAGGAGCATCACCAGTCTGAATGCTATCTGGGCTAGCACATGTTCTTGAGTAATCAGAAGCCATTCTGCAAACCTATTAAAATTTTAAAATATGCCATAAACAATCAAGACAGTTTTAGTCTAGACATTTTTCATACATATATTATCTAAAATTATTGTCTTTCCTCCTTATACTCGCAACTGCTCAAATAACCTAAGAATTCCACAGCTCGTCTTAAACACAGATAGGCAGACTATTTCCTCATGCAGAATAAACCACTAAAATATACTAATGAAGGTGGCAAAAATGGGAATGCAGAGACATAGAATTAAGCCTTTTCTTAACCAAAAATTTTATTATTTCATAGAACATTATCTAAGAACAAAGCTTTAAGAAAAAGTAGAAAAAGCCAGGCATGGTGGCTTACACCTGTAATTCTAGCACTCTTGGCACCAAGGCAGGTAGACTGATTGAGCTAACAAGTTCAAGACCAGCCTGAGCAACAGCAAGACCCCATCTCTGAAAGTAGCCAGGCATGGTGATGGGTGCCTGTAGTCCCAGCTACTTGGGAGGCTGAGGCAATAGGATCTCTTGAGCCCAAGAGTTTGAGGTTGCTGTGAGCTATGACACCCACCACAGCACTCTACCTGGGCAAGAAAGTGAGACTCTGCCTCAAAAAAAAAAAAAAAAAGGCAGAAAAAAAAATCACCATTGTCAATCTTATCACCCAAATTCCATAAATGTTTTATTTTTATATATGTCCTTCCAGAACTTTTCACATACATGTTCTTTAACATAGTCATCACAGTGGATATATAAAAGTGGCAAATGATACAAAAGAGTTGTGCAAAACTTTCCATATGTACTAGTCTTCATCACTAAACAGATTAATATTCCATCTAACACAAAAATCACAATTTACTTAACAATCTTCCTTTTTTTTTTCCCTTGAGACAGGCTCTTATTATGTTACCTAGGCTGGACTCAAACTTTTAGGCTAAAGCAATCTTCTACCATAGCCTCCTGAGTAGCTAGGACTACAGGTGCACACTGCTGTGCCCAGTTTCACTTTCCCTTCACAGGACATTTACAGTCTTTCTACCCTTTCTTTTTTTTTTTCTGAGACAAAGTCTCACTTTGTCACCCTGGGTAGAGTGCCATGGTGTCATAGCTCACAGCAACCTTAAACTCCTGAGCTCAAGAGATTCACTTGCCTCAGCCTCCCAAATAGCTGGGACTACAGGCACCCGCCACAGTGCCCAGCTATTTTTAGAGATGAGATCTCATTCTGGCTCAGGCTGGTCTCCAACTCATGAGCTCAGGCAATCCACTTGCCTCCGGCTCCCAGAGTGCTAGGATTACAGGCATGAACCACCGCACCTGGCCTTTTCTACTTATTTATTATATAGGCAATTTTTAAGGATATAGTTATTATTATATTTTTTATTTCCTTATCAGAGAATCTCAGAAATGGGATATCCAACAAGAAATAATCTATGATTCTTGAAATATACTATTATCAAATTGCTCTCCAAAATGGTGCTATGTTACCAGCAATGTACAAAAAGAGGACTGCCCTAAAAACGGTGAAAGCCCAGAGCAATTCAATGCTCATACATATAGATACATATAAAATAAAAGTCATGGCTTCTTTATCATTTCTGTTGAACAGTATGGTAAAATCTATTGCCATTCATAAAGATTTTTAAAAATCCATGCTGCAGCCAGGCCGAGTGGCTCACACCTGTAATCCTAGCACTCTGGGAGGCCAAAGCAGGTGGACTGCTAAGACCAGCCTGAGCAAGTGCGAGACCCCGTCTCTAAAATATAGCTGGGCGTTGTGGGGGGCGCCTGTAGTCCCAGCTACTCGGGAGGTCGAGAAAAGAGAATTGCCTGAGCCCAAGAGTTTGAGGTTGTTATGAGCTATGATGCCACAGCACTCTACCAAAGGTGACAAAGTGTCTCAAAAAAAAAAAAAAAAAAATCCAGGCTGCACAAGACTCAGGGTGGCTATCCCAGTTGCCCTAACTAAGAAACAGGTCTATACGAGAATATAGTTTGCATCTATATCAATAATGGGTATCATGCTTTTAAATTTTTTTGCTAACCTAAGGTGGGAAAAAAGGATGCCATGATTTTAATTTCATATTTTCTTATTATTAGCAACCTAAAGTTTTTCTGTCTATTTCTTTACCACACTTTGTGAAGTAAACTAACTTTGGCTTATTTATTAGGATTTAAGGGATGTTTTATTGACTTATATGAACTCAATACAATAAGGATATTAAATCTGGCTATAATTGCTAAGTCATGGAAAAAGCCCAAGTGCCCATCAATCCACAAATGGATTAATAAATTGTGGTATATGTACACCATGGAATATTATGCAGTCTTAAAGAAAGATGGAGACTTTACCTTGTTCATGTTTACATGGATGGAGCTGGAACATATTCTTCTTAGTAAAGTATCTCAGGAATGGAAGAAAAAGTATCCAATTGACTCAGACCTACTATGAAACTAATTTATGGCTTTCACATGAAAGCTATAACCTAAGAATAGGGGGAAGGGAGAAAGGGAGAGGAGGAGGGGGAAGTGGGCGGAGGGAAGGTGATTGGTGGGATTACACCTGCGGTGCATCTTACAAGGGTATATGTGAAACTTAGTAAATGTAGAATGTAAATGTCTTAACACAGTAAGAAAATGCCAGGAAGGCTATGTTAACCAGTGTGATGAAAATGTGTCAAATGGTCTATAACCCAATGTATGGTGCCCCATGATCACATTAATGTACGCAGCTATGATTTAATAATAAAAAATAAATAAATAAATAAATCTGGCTATAGCTATTTGCAATTTGTTTTCTGCCTTTTAGTTTTCTTGCTGAGTCAAACAAAACAATAAAAGAATCTTAAAAAGTCAGCCAAGCACAGTGGCTCACACCTGTAATCCCAGCACCGTCGAAGGCCAAGGCAGAAGTACTGCTAGAGGCCAGGTGTTCAAGACCAGCTTGAGCAAGGGCGAGACCCCTGCCTCAAGAAAAAATAGAAAAATTAGCCACGTATGGTACATGCTTATCATCCCAGTTACTCAGGAGACAAAGGCAGGAGAATCCCTTGAGCATGGGAAATTGACAGAGAAAGATCCTATCACAAAAAAAAGAATCTTAAAAAGTCAACATAATTAGTTGCTAGCACATTAAATGGAGGAGAGTCATTTTAGTAAGATCTGTAAATTGTATCAAAAACAATAGAATAATATGTGTTAGACAAACATTCTCCATTGAACATGAGAATAGCTCTAAGTACACATAAAATATGTGTAAATGAAACCTACCAGTCCCTAAGAAAAGATACAAATTTTTTTTTAAGAGGCAGTCTTGCTATGTTGTATAAGCTAGACTTGAACTCTTAGGTTCAAAGGATCCTCCTGCTTCAGCTCCTGAGTAGAAGATCTGAAATTTTGTTGGAGACAAAAGGAAGAGATAGTAGAGCCAAGAGGGTCAGAATATTTCCTCTAAATATTTCCATCAGCTATAATATAGTTTACAAGAGTAATCAGCCAGACACGGTAGATCACCCTGTAATCCCAGCACTGTGGGAGGCTGAGGAGGGAGAATTGCTTGAGCTCAGGAGTTTAAGACCTGCCTGAGCAGAGGGAGACCCTGACTCATAAAAAAAATGAAAAACCCAGCTGGGCACCACAGCAAGTGCCTATAATCCCAGCAGCTTTTTGAGGTAGAGGCAACCAGATGGCCACAGCCTGAGTCTGAGGTTGCAGTGAGCTACGACGCCACTGCACTCTGTGCAGGGCATAGGGTGGGACTCTGTCTCAACGAGGACAACAACAACAACAATAAAGAGAAATCATAGCTCACCCTCACTCTTCTCCCCCAGAAAACAGGAGGATGGAAGAAAAACCAAAATCTCACAAGGCTTAGAAATGCCATTATTTTAAAAACTGGGGGGTGGATAGGACTCTGTGAAGATAGGAAAATGATAGTAACAGCAGCAACATAGTCTTCTAAACATTCCAAATCACTAAAATGTCAAATTCCAAACCCACGCTTAACACTCATAACAAAGTAGGTGACAAGGTAGTCCCCAAAACCCCAAAATATAAGTAGGTGGGGACAGGACAAACCACCACCAAACCCAAAACCTGGGTTTGGCAGGAGGAAGCAATAGAGTATATCTCACAGACCTCAGACAGGAGACCCCCAAAACAGCCAATCAAGTACTCACTGGAAAAAACAATGAGTTGGCCAATCTAAGAACAGCAAGTGCAACTGGGAAGAGTTTTGTGCCTTCTGATAGCAAATAGGGTCAAGAAGAAGTTCTTAAAAAAAGGCTAGAGTAATCCAGCTCTGACAAACTCCTGAAATTGACTAGCCAGGGCTCCCTGCCAGGACAAAGCCCCCACACTGAGGAAAAACTACCCAAAGTGGAATTAAAACTGAGTAAGAAGCTCAGCGCGCAGGGGATGGCGCCTGTGGCTCAAGGAATAGGGCACCGGTCCCATATGCCAGAGGTGGCGGGTTCAAATCTAGCCCCGGCCAAAAACCAAAAAAAAGAAAACAAAAGAAGCTCAGCGCCTATAGCTCAGCAGCTAGGGTACCAGCCACATACACCTGAGCTGGCAAGTTCGAATCCAGCCTGGGCCTGCCAAACAACAATGACAACTACAACCAAAAAACAGCTAGGCGTTGTGGCAGGCATCTGTACTCCCAGCTACTTGGGAGGCTGAGGCAAAAGAATTGCTTGAGCCCAAGAGTGTGAGGTCACTGTGAGCTGTGATGCCACAGCACTCTACCGAGGGAGACATAGTAAGACTCTGTCTCAAAAAAAAAAAAAAAAAAACACTGAATAAGAGAGGGAAAACAAAGGGGGAAAGATGAAAAATACCAAGATAAAAATTGGGAAGGGAACAATGTGGGAAACCACAATGTGTTTTTTAATATTACACACACAAAACAAAACAAAACAAAGGGAGGGAGTCTAAGGAGTTAGAAAAGATATTTTAAATGCCACACAATTCTAAAAGTTCAGGGAAACTAATTTCACATAAAAATAAACAACAGAAAAGTACTAAGGCCAAATCCCGTATGAAGTTATTATAAAGAAAGGACGGAGAGAGGGCACCTGTAGTCCCAGCTACTTGGGAGGCTGAGGCAAGAGAATCTCTTGAGCCCAAGAGTTTGGGGTTGCTGTGAGCTGTGATGCCAAAGGCAACATAAGAAGGGAAGGAAGGAGGGAGAGAGCGAGGGAGGAAGGAAGGAAGGAAGAGAAATAATATCCCTACAATAAAAGCATGCCAGAAGGAAAATGCCCATAAAACAGATCAAACTATAACCTATTTCAAAGTAAGCTAAAAGGAACTTTAAAAATTGAATAAGACCTGAAAGAAAAACAAATCTGAATTAGAAACCCTCAAAATGAGGTAACATCACTCAAAAAAGAATTAGAAATAAAAGAGAAAAAATCATTTCTCAGCTCAGTGCCCATAGCTCAGTGAGTAGGGCACCGGCCACATACACCAAAGATGGCAGGTTCAAGCCTGGCCTGGGCCGGCTAAACAAAAATGACAACCGCAACCAAAAAATAGCCGGCATTGTGGCGGGCGCCTGTAGTCCCAGCTATTTGGGAGGCTGAAGCAAGAGGTAAGCCCAAGAGATTCTAAGAGCTGTGATGCCATGGCATTCTACCCAGGGTCACATAGTGAGACATAGTGAGTAATAATAATAATAATAATTTCTGAAATGAAGACTAAACTAGAAGAAATCCAAGAGTAAATAAATATTGTAGATAATATCCTAAGAGTAACAAAAGATGAAAAAGAGATATTTTTAGAAATAAAAAAGATACAAAAAAATTCAAGAAAAAGTGACAAGAGGGACTTTACCTAACAAATGCAATCAGTACAACCTGGTTTCTTATACCCTCAATGAATCCCCAGCAAGAGAATCACTTAAGCCCAAGAGTTTGAGGTTCTGTGAGCTGTGACGCCATGACATTCTACCCACGGTGACACAGTGAGACTCTGTCTTAAAAAAAAAAATTGGAGTGAGAGCAAGATAGTGGCCAAGTAACAGCTTCCCTGCAACTGGGCACCATTAGTAGGGGGAGATAAGACTCCAGGCATCTCTGGCTGGTGGGATCTGCCTATAATCATCCCTTTGAGGATACAAGGAGTCAGTAAGAGACTTCTGGACCCCAAGAGGAGGACAAAAACAGTAGAAAACTGGCAAGTGGTTGCGTGTGTTCAATTGATCTAATCCCGCCGGCAGCTGTAAGTACAGCAGCAGTGAGACTGCAAACCGGAAAGGCCTTACCTCTGAACTGTTTTGGTGTTTTTGGACTTGGCACTCAGTTGAACTGCCTTGGGGAGAGCTTGAGCAGGAGTGCAGAGAACTTTGGGTGTTGTCTAGGGCCCCAGACTGAGCCGCTGAGCCGGACAGAGCTAATAGTGTTCAGCTCTGGGCCCCAAGGAGCCATTGTGAGAGAACTGCCCCAGCAAGCTCCGTCCTCAGGGTCACGGAGCAAGGATCCGGCAGGAGCTAGTAACCTAGTGACTGAGCAGCCTAAAAGCAGGGACTGAGCCGCCTTACAGCCTTAATCCTCAGGGGCAGAGTGAGACCAGTTTTGGCACACTGGGTAAGTGGATAGCCACTTCAGCAGTGATCCCAGCGACAAGCACATTCCTGGGAATGCTTCTGCTTAGCCAAGTTTAGAAGTTTAAAGTGCTTTTAAGAGGGCTGAAGAGAGATTTAGGGTCTCCACCCTGTGGGGTTTGAGAAATCAGTGGAGGCCTCCAGTCATATCGGCATTGAGATTAACATCTCATACCCCAGAAGACCACCTGTTGCCCAGACAATATTCAACAAGATATATGTACTGCTTTGTTTTTGGTTGTTTTTTTGTTGTTGTTAATTTGTTTTTTGTTTATTTTGTCATTGTTTTGTTTTTAATTTCAACCTTTTCCATACAGATTTTTTCTTTTCTTTTTTTTTCTTTCCTCTCTTTATCCATTTTTCTAGTTTAAATACAATTTCCCACTGCTGCCTTTTTCAATAATTAAAACTTCATTTTTTGCTAGTCTTTCTACCCCTATTATTTGGTTTTTCACTTGTACTAGACTGTTTACTGCAGCTCAATTTACAATCACCAAAACATGGAAACAGCCTAAATGCCCACCAAACCCAGGAATGGATTAACAAGCTGTGGTATATGTACACCATGGAATACTACTCAGCCATTAAAAAAAATGGAAACTTTATATCCTTCATATTAACCTGGATGGAAGTGGAAGACATTATTCTTAGTAAAGCATCACAAGAATGGAGAAGCATGAATCCTATGTACTCAATTTTGGAGGACATGAGGACAATTAATGACAATTAAGGTCATGGTGGGGGTAGGGGAAAAGAAGAGCAGAGAGAGGGAAGGAGGGAGGGGGGTGGGGCCTTGGTGTGTACCACACCTTTTGGAGGCAAGACGCGATTACAAGAGGGACTTTACCTAACAAATGCAATCAGTATAACCTGGCTTATTGTACCCCCAATGAATCCTCAATAATTAAAAAAAAAATTATGTTTTCAGTAATTACACAGCAGCAGCTATGTATGTCTTATTATTTCAGGACTGCTGTTTGTGTGTGTATGTGTAACATGTGATTAAAATAAATGAGTAATAATGGGATATTCTAATACTATCATCCCTGTATCTTTGTAATCAGTACTCTCAGCTGTGAAGAAGAAAAAGGATACAAACGTAATACAGAAAAAGTTAAGAAAAACTCTGTAATTCTGAATTTGAAAGTATCAGTATGAACTCATGAGGTACTTAAGCTTTAAATATACATAAACAATCTTCCTCTCTCTCTCTCTCTTCCTAGTTCTGTCCACTATAAAAGCTGAGAAACAAATCTTCTCAGTAGCCGTAAGCATCTCTAGCACTCTGATGGCGATACTGAAATACCATTTCCCAACAAAAGAAATGAGGGCTTTTTTAAAGAAACATCTAGCTGATCCACATTGGGGGAAGAAAAGAACAAGATCAGCCAGGAACAATGTGATATTATCAGAAAGCAAGGAAGCTATCAAAGTTTATTAGGCTTATGTCAAGAGAAGTTGGGAACCACCCTGAAGAGACTATTAATTAGCCAAAGATGAAATAATATGACCTTCAATACAGATAATAAATAATTCAATGGACTAAAACTCATATAGGTTTAAATCTATGGATTCATAACGATATTTTAAATAAAGTTAATTAGTCAGATTTTGAGGAAGATAGGAGAATTAAAGTGAAAACTAGTAAATAAAAAGTGAGGAGAATAAAGCATTTATTCTGCCTTTCCTATCTGAACTGTAGAAGAGTAATCAACAGGGGAAGCATCTCTTGGAATAAAAACATTCCAAGTTGGGCAGGGCCTGGCCAGCTAGGATCCGGGAGCGGAAAGCTGGGCCCCGTCGGGCTGAGGGAAAGGTGAGGAACGGTCACCGGTCCTGCCAGACAATGCTGAGCGGAGCATGCCGCAGGCTCACCTTGGCCCTGCTGGGGACACGCACACAGACGTTTGCGGTCGCCCATAGGTGCTTGCACGCGTCAGGGTCGCAGCCCTCAGCAGACTGGAGGGAAAAGCCAGGGGAGCCGCCCTGCGGCTTTGACCAGGCGCTGCTGGAGTTCCTGGTGTGCCCGCTCTCCAAGAAGATGCTCAGATATGAAGCATCAACAAATGAATTGATAAATGAAGAGCTAGGAATAGCCTATCCAGTCATTGATGGAATTCCTAATATGATACCACAGGCAGCTAGGAAACACATCAAACTAAGTAGCAAGAAAAAATGGAACAACACTAGGTTATAATTTTTTTTTTAAAGCCACCACAACAACTAAATTTTCTTAGTACCATATACGTTTTAAAGCAGAGTGGAGGGTAATAAGTGGAGGAGAAGAATGTTTCTGTCTCTTCCTACATTGACTGTTCTTATTCCACTGGTCTCTTTAGCAGGACTGTTCTACACAGCCTCTGTGGAAGAAAACTTCCCCCCCGTAAAAGCACAGCCAGTCTTTGCTTTTACAGTCTGCTTCTGCCCATCACCATACCAGTGTGTGTTCTTCCATCTTTGGACTTGGATGGGTATTAAACTCTTCCAGAACCAGAGCCCAGATGGTATCTATATATTGATATGTCTTGGGTGTCTATCTTTGAAAGTTCAACTGAGTGGAAATACTGGAGACCCATTTAGTTTTCGGGACAGATGCTTTTGCCTTGCTTATGTCAGGCTTAGGATGACGGGAGGCTTAAGCTGCCCAAGCTTCTTTTATTATACCCTTGTTCTGCCTTTGTTTTCTGAAGGTTCTGACTTAATAATTGCTGTAGCAGGAGAAACATTTTGGCAGTGTCTTGTTGGACATTAACACATCTGATGACTTATTCTTATTCATCTATTTAGTCATTTGAAATTTTGTTTGAATAGCTTCAAGGTATTAGGTAAAGTCACCAGTAAAGAACACTGAAATAATTCCAAAGGACCTATGTTGGAATGGTTGTAGAGAAATGCGTTTGCACTATTGTGTTATAAAACCATAAAATAAAATGGAAATTTCATGTACTTAGAAAAAAAAATTCCAAGTGATAAATAAAAAAGAAATGATAGAATAGGATCATTTTGCAACCAAACACAAAAGAACTAACAGATGTAGCCATCAAGCTTCACAAAGAGAGACAACCAGACAGAACCAGATAGAAGAATACAACACCATGTATATAGTCTTGACAAAGGACAAACCTGAAACCAGTCAAGCCTCTAGATCCAGCTGCCAATGTACAGGAAATATAAACAACAAAGAAACTTTTGAACAATACTCTGAATAATCAAACAGCAAAATTCAGACTATGGGTAATTTTATAGCCTAAAAAGCCTAAGTTCCTAACAAATATATTGAAGGGGGGAAAAATAGAGAAATAATCAATAGATAAAGAGATTTAGAAGATTTTACCTCTTTTTTTAATAAGCAAGACTGAACTATAGTATCCAAGGATGCACTTCTGGGTGACAAAACTAGAAAGACATGCAAGAAAGTGGTTACTCTAAAAGTCAGAATAGTCGTTATTTTGGGAAGAAGAAAAGGACTGTGATCAGAACATGAAAGAGCTTCTACAGCAGCTGGAAAAATTCTATATATTTCTTTACCTAGGTACAAATTAAAATATATTTATTTTATAATAATTAAGTCATGCATTTGTTTGCATGTCTTTCTATATCTATTTTACTTAATTTAAAAATCTCTTCAGTTAAAGTTACCAGGACATGGACACAAAATGCAAAATGAATAAAAGGGTATACAATGAAAAATATGTCTCCAACATCCCACCCAGTGCTAAACACCCTAGTTCCACTCTTTAGAGACTCCACTGGTGTCACTTTCTTTTGTCCTTTCAGAAATAAAATGAATTACTTTCAAGGGATAAATACATAACATAGCATTTTAAGACAAAGTTATTTTTAATACAAAGGCCATGATTATTACATACCTCTTCGAAGAGACATAATGCTGCTTCATAGAGTGAGCACAAGCCATCAGATGTTCTAGTTGGTTCTCTCCACTGACTCCGATCAGCAGACGAACCCTATAAATTAAAACATTGTGGCGTGCAGTGTTGGAAGTAAACAGAGACATGTCTGTTAAAATCACTTAAATGGTCTATAAAAACAACGTCTATTTGAAAAACTGTTTACATGATTATGTACATTGAGACAAAATCTTAACATTAGGCCATGAAACCAACTTTTTCACAGAAATGTTAGAAAAGACCTGGCTACTGAATCAAACAATACATTAAGTACTACTCCCTCACTAATCACCTTATTAAAAAGTGATTTATTCCAAGGGTTCTAGGGCTCCAGAAACAGTCAAGAAGGTGGAATTTTGTCAGTTATACACTCTTTGGGTGACCAATATCCAATAAAATATAATCCCAGGATATATTCTACTCCTTAGGTGCTGCATTGCTCACCTGCCCCCTCAAGCATACAGGCAAGCAGAGTTGCTAACTTGAGTTATGACCCTGAATAAAGTGGCAGAAAGTCTGTTCTTCCTTAGTTTCGGCATAACTAAGGTTCAAGGAAATCAGTTCATGTAGCTACCTTTCTACAGTAGCAAGAAAGCATCTTTTTCCTAGCATAGCCGAGGAATCACAGCACCTCTCTGGGACTCAATGCCTACTTCCACAGTTAGACCTGAAGGAAGAAATCATTACCTCATTAAAAAATAAATCAGAAAGTGAACAAACTCAGTAGCCATTTCCCCTCAAATTTCCTTATCCTTAAATCTTTAGACAACATATATCACATTCTTTTTATAATTTATCAATCCCATGACTATGAAATTTTCATTGATGGCTTTATTTCAAAGGATACTATAGTGTAAAAATATTTATATTCTAGATAATGATTTGGCAGATATACCATATACCTACCATATACTCCATTCCTATGGAGGAAATGTTGACCTAGATGCCCCACAAGATGCCATACAATTCTAAGATGCTATAATTTTATTAAATCAAACCATTTTAATGAACTTGATTCGTTAAGTATTAAAGGGGTGAATATTTTAGATCAAATATAAAATCCAAATGTCTTCAAACAAAAAGCCCACAGTTATTTAAATCAAGCTTTTATAATAATAAAGCTTAGTTAGAATTTTTTAAGTTCATAATACACTGAATGTTTTGCAGGTTTTTAAAAAGTTGTTCTATATATTCATCTGCCCTCTTTCTATTCCACTAAGTAAATAAAACTATTATGAAATTTTCATTAACCTATACCACTAATAAGATGCACAATAAAAACTATTTTTAAATAAAAACAGTAAAAATTCAGTTGCTCCCAAATCACTCAAATACGAAATCACTGTGGAGAGTTCTCCAAATAGCTGTGTGATATGGCGGAACTTCTGTCATCTAACAAGTTACCCCTGCCTTCAAAAGGAGCCATAGTGCCATAGTGCCTGGCCTATAAAGTGCATAAGTACATGTTATATTGCCAACTGCTTTGTTGAACAGATGGGTAAATTCAAGCTAATCATGGCAACTGCTTTCAGATAAGGGTAAATAATACCTAATAAACTCAAAGTGAGGCTCAGTGCCCATAGCACAGTGGTTACAGCACGAGCTACACGCACCAAGGGTAGCGAGTTCAAACCCGGCCCAGGCCAGCTAAACAACTGCAACAAAAAAATCGCTGGGTGTTGTGGTGGGCGCTTGTAGTCCCAGCTACTTGGGAGGCTGAGGCAAGAGAAACTTAAGCCCAAGAGCTGGAGATTACTGTGAGCTGTGACACCACAGCACTCTACCAAGGGCAACATAGTGAGACTCTGTCTCAAAAAAATAAATAAACAAACTCCAAGTGAATGGCCTTTCACACCACTCTCCTCACCCCAGCAAAGCTGCAGAGAAGTTCACTCAGTCTCTTCACAGATGGCTCCCTTTTCCTTTTCTATAAGGCCTTTATAAATTTACAATGTAAAGTTTCCTGTTGTGAGGTCTCTGTTATCCTCTACCCCATCACTAACTGCTATCCTTAATTATTGCCTTCTGCAGTCACTAAACCCCCGCTTCTCAGATAGTCTTCAATAAATAAAAACATCATAGTTAATCAATCTTCCAAAGACAGCAGATTGCTCATCACCTTTAGATTTTGTTATTAACCTTTGGTGTCTTTTTAACCTTGAATCTCACTACATTTCTCAGGCAGGATGCCAACTCCTATTTCTTTTGTTGCTGAACCATCAGATGATAACCTGTTGCTTCCATGTCAGTTTTTCTTTGTTTAGGGTGGTACTACTTAAATTTTAATGTGGACATAAATAACCTGGTAAATCTTGTTAAAATACAGGTTTTGATTCAGTAAGTGTAGATAGAGCCTGAGATTCTGCATTTCTAACAACACCCAGGTGATGCCAATGCGCATCATTCGAGGCACACACCTTGAATATGGCTTTAGGGTCCCAACTTGTAATTATAGGATCATATTAAAGTTGAGTTTTCATAAATAACTAGTCCCTAGACTTTCAATGTGTTGCTATTCCAACCTCTCCAAATTCCATAATTAGCTGTGAAGTATACCTGGGAAAAACACAATTGTGACCTGTGGCTCTGTTATTTAAAGACCACTTCTAGTGATCACCAAACCAAAAGGAGATGAAGGCTACTGTATCCTGCTAGGAGGTAGTACCAGGGCCATCATAATCCTTCTTGTTATGCCTTTATACAATATGGAGGGAAATGTTGAAAAGAGAATAAAATTTTCAATGACAGACTTGGGTTTAAATCTAGGCTCCATCACTTTTATTGGCTCTGTGACAGAAGGGTAAGTTTCCTAATCTTGAGATAGGAATAATGCTCATACCACTTAGGGCTATTGGGAAGATAAACTGAAAGTCTGTGTAAAGTATGCTTAGCACCGTTCCTAAACATAATAAGATCTCAAAACTGGTAGCAGTTATTAATGAACACTCAACTCAGCTTTAATATGATCCCATACCAAAAGAGTAACAGTAGTTGTTATTTTGCATTGGGAAGAGAATGCTGGGAGTCTTAAATAAGTTCTTGCTAAATGTAAGAATACCACACCAATACAACAACCTGCAAACAATGTCTATAATGATTGTTGTTGATTTCTTCCACAAAAAGTCAATATTTAAGAATAAGACTACTCCAGCTTTTATGATTAAAGACACCTTTAAAATCCGTCCTACACAGAATACTTAACGTGTTTTGTATACATACTAAATACATTCACTAAATAAATAATATTTATACTGCATAATAAAAAAACTGAGCTAAAGCTGTGTATTTTTAAAGAAATTAAATTTGGGGAAATATAGCCCAATTAAATGTATAACTGCATATACTGTTAAATATGATAGGAAGTTCAACAGTCCAAAAATAAAGTGGAAATTAAAGTAACATGAATGTGTAGTTTCACGGGGTCTTCAGTTACCTTCCTCTTAAATATCTACCATCCACCATCCAAAATATTAACAACATACCTTTTCCCCCCACATTTGTCTGTTTAAGATATTCACACAAGGCCATAAGACTAGACAGATTATATTTCCTTTTCTTCTGGCTGCTTTTTGTTTTGTTTTTTGCTTTTTTGGAGACAGTGTCTCACTTTGTTGCCCTAGGTAGAGTGCTGTGGCGTCACAGCTCATAGCAACCTCAAACTCTTGGCCTCAAGCAATCACATAAGATTCTTCCCCAGAATAGATTCTGAATTCTGAGCCAGCAATTTAGTTTTCTCAGCACCCTTATCCCAATACCTAAATTACAGGGGATGACACTGGAGGGGAAGCAGGGTGGCACCTCCTGACTAAATGTTTTTGGTATTTTGTCAGGAAATAAGGAGCCAAGTGTAGAGAAAACTGGAAATCCAGCAATAAGACAAATGTATTATATTTTAGATCTACTTTAAGGTAGGCCTTCATGGTAAAAAAAAAAAGATCAATTTAACATAAACAGGGTAAAAACTACATATAGTAGTTAGAAAAAATATGGGTTTTTGCAGACAAACTCAGGACTGTAAAAATAACATAGTGTCTGGCCTATAAAGTGCTTAAGTACATGTTATATTGCTAACTCCTTTGTTCAACAGATGTGTAAATTCAAGCTAATCATGACAACTGCTTTAGGTTAAGGGTAAATATTATCTATTTCACAGATTAAATGATTATTGAATGAGACAGTACATATAAAGCACCTGGTGGGTAATAGGTCCTCACCAAGGTTAGTTCTCTTTCTCACTTACTCCAGGTATTAGGGAGTAGGAAATGAAAGAAGTGGAAAAAGCAATGGGATGAGATATTATAAACTAAATGAAGAATAAAACACAATATGGGCCAGGCATGGTTGCTCACACCTGTAATCCCAGCACTTTGAGTGACTGAGACAGAAGGATCACTTGAGGTCAGGAGTTCGAGACCTGCCTGAGCAACATAATAAAACCTGGATTCTATAAAAAATAGAAAAATTAGGGTGGTGCCTGTGGCTCAAAGGAGTCGGGCGCTGGCCCCATATACCAGAGGTGGCGGGTTCAAACCCAGCCATGGCTTAAAAAAATAGAAAAATTAGCCAGGTGAGCACCTATAGTCCCAACTACTCAAGAGGTTGAGGCAGGAAGATCATTCGAGCCCAGGAGGGTGAGGCTGTACTCCACTGTACTCCACTGTACTCTATCCAGCCTGTATAACAAAGCAAGACTCTGTCTTAAAAAGAACCAAAAATTTTAAACTATCAGCCAAATAATAAATACTCATACAAGCAACCCTAAACAATGAGGCTAAATAGATACTGAGAAAACTCTAATTTCCTGGGGATTAAGGCCTCAATGGTTAAGGTAGAGAAGAGGCCTTTGTCTCAAAGTATCTAGCATTTTGTTCAGGAAGTAAATACACTTCCTGATAAGTAAATAATTACGTAACTATGCTGTGCAATAATTAAGATGGGCATGGTGTTATATTCCTGTAGTCCCAGCTGCTCTGGAGGCTGAGGCAAGAGGATCTCTTGAGCCCAAGACTTTTAAGGTTGCTGTGAGTTATAATGATATAATGATACCATAGCACTCTACTCAGGGCAACAAAGTGAGACTACGCCTCAAAAAAAAAGAAAGAAAGAAACTAATATCTTTTTGTAACAAAAGTGATGCAAAATAAGTAGCCCAGAAAATGAGGAATTGACTTCTCACAGAAATATTAGCATGTGGACATAAATACATACATTATTTTAGGTCATTAAATGACCTTATAAACTTAAAAACAATGTAGAATAAGAAAATGTCACCAAAAGTGTTAAAAATCAAAAAACAAAATTAGAAAAACTTGTGCAAGAGGATTTTTTTTTAAATACTAAATAAGCAAACATAAAGGCCTAAGTGCCTCCCATAGCTGTTCCAAGGCCTTTCCTACTTAGGTTTCACCTCAAGTGAGGATCATAGGATCCAATGTGTCAATATTCCATATCCCAAACAAAGCACTGCACTTTTATTTAACATTAACAAATTCAAGTTTTCATACATTTTATTATGTAAAAATCTCCACATACTTAGCTATAATAATATTGTAAAAAATGACCCAGTAATCACCATTCAGTTCTAGTTCACAAATGCAAAAATAAACTAGGTGAAAACTTAAGTGACCCGGTTTGAAAATAAATGCAAAATAATAATTTTTTTTTTTTTTTTAGGAAACACTTCTAAAACCTTTCCAATTGTTTGGAGAAAAAAAGAGTTGACATACACACACAATCTACATGTAGCATTTTAGTTACTTTAAATAAATTTGCTAGTTGATATTTGGTAACAAAGGACACCAAAAAGACTGATCAATGTAACCTAACTGAACTTAAACCAGCTTAAGTGTTTAAGCCTTCATAAGATTTAAAATTTGTATTTAACACTTGGATTTTTATTCTTGATTTTCATGAAGGTATTTCATGTCCTACAAATTCTTGAAACTGATCACACTATACTATGTTTTATTACTTATTCTTTCACATGGTATTTGACAGTCAAATGATTAATCTCCTGACCCACAAGCTTCAGAGATCTTTGCTTTGCTCATTACTTCCCTTCATCCAGGTCTCTGCTCTAATGTCAACTTACGAGTGTCCTTCTCTGACCACATTAACTAAAATAGCACACCTTTCACCTCCCATCTTTTGCTGCCTGAGTCCATCACTCTCTATTTTCCCATCTTTCTCTATTCCCTTTCCCTCCCTTATTTTTCTTGTTAAAAGGTCTCACTACCTAAATTACATAATAAATATGTCTGACTTCTCTATGAGGCTGTTAGCTCTATGGAGGCAAAAACTGTATCACGAGAGCCTAGAATAATACTTGGCATATAGTAAATGCTTAATAAAAATTGAGAAGGTTGGAAATAGAGATTTTTTCAAAAAACCTCTACACTTAACAGCCAAAATTCCTCACAAGTTTACTAAAAACACAAAGAAGTTAGATGAATTTCCTAAGTTCACACAAGAAGTCATACATCTAAAACTACAAATCTAACTCCTGGTCTTAACACCATGCTAACTAGTCTGTCCCTGTATATCAAAATGCACAAAAGTTTCTTCACTCAAAAGTATGTAAAATAGGCCGGACACAGTGGCTCAGGCCTATAATCCTAACACTCTGGGAGGCCAACAGGGGTGGATCACCTGAGCTCAGTAGATCAAGACCAGCCTGAGCAAGAGCAAGACCCTGTCACTACTAAAAATAGAAAAACTGAGGCAAAAGGATCGCTTGAGTTCAATAGTATGAGGTTGCTATGAGCTATGATGATGCCACAGCACTCTACCAAGAGCAACAAAGTGAGACTCTTTCTCAAAAAAAGTATGTAAAATATTTAATTAACCTAACATGAATATAATCACCAGAAGTCTCAAGTCATTCACTCTTACCACCAATTCAATAAAAGCTGAGTTGACATTTCCAAAAAGTCATTAGTTACGAATTTTAAAGTTAAGATCTATAGTACGTACCAAAGAACGCCTCATCTGCGTTAGTATAGTCATGAAGCAGTCAAAGCTGATCATTCCTTCCTGGCTTGACAGTAGTTTGCTTTTCTCCATGGTATTTACAACCGCCGAAGCCCCCAAAGCCATTTCTATCCATTCAAGAAGATATCGCAAAGAGCCTCGCTGAGCTGCTAAACCAAGCAGCAACTCAGAAGCTAATCTACGACCTAACGTGTCTGCTCCAGAATTAGGAATAGTTACTCCTTTAAGAAATGTTGTTACTTGTGATAAGCAGTCCAAACCCATAGGAGGAATCTTGCTTTCATTTGCTAAAGATAATGGTGGCAAAGAGCTCACAACTTCAATTGCAGTATGAATAACATCATTGCAAAGACTAAGACCAGGTCCTGAAACAGGCATCATCCAACTTTGTCTTAGAAGTGCAAATAATAAACTTAGGCCAGTTCTAACACCCATTTCTATAAGTGCATCAGTGCTTGATCGGGGACGTTCACTAACAGAATGGACATCTGCTGAACCAGAGCTGCTCTCCGGAGAATGCTGCTGCTGTTTCACTTTGCCTTTGTCATGGTATTTATTAGAAAGTGCATAAAAGACACGCTGGAGTACAAGCAATCGTTTTCGAAGTGCCCCAGCAAATGGGGAATCTGAACATACCATCTTTGCTAGTGCTAGCTGGCTGCTAAGAAGGGCATCCAAATAGTGGTCCTGCTCATCACTTGAAAGAGACTCACGTTCAAAGTCTGGCAATTGTGGTCCTTTGAGGCATAAAACTTGTTGGGGCAAAGGTACTACTTCCTTATTGCTAACCAATTTGGAATATAAAACAGCAACTCCCTCTCTTGTAGCAATAGATTCACTGTCCTCTGTAATCCAGGAGCTGTTCAGGTGCTCAAGCCATTTCAGTTTCACTGGTGGAACCATAGTTGCCATGTTGATTTATCCTTCAGCCATTAGTTCTGTAAAGGCAAGAGAAACGTTAAAAAACATATATGAATGATTCATAAAATATTTCTAAACTTCCATCTTACAATCAGTAATTTCCAACTGGTGAAAGCAAAGTCTGGAGCTTAGTTCATTGTACAGTACCAATGTCAGTATTTTAGCTTTGATAGAGGTAGCATAGCTATCTAAGACATTAACATTAAGGAGAAAAGAGTGAAAGTACCATATAATGCTGTGTGAAATAAACACTTTCTCCCAAATTTTTGAGGGAAAAATAGGATGCACATTATTTATGGAAAATACTAATTCCATACCTATATAAATGTTTTCAATTCTTTTATTTGTGCTTATACATTAAAAGGTAACTCTAAAGAGCAATAATGATATCCATATGCAAAATAACACCTTAGAATATAGTAATTGGTTCTGTTGAACTTATGACAAGCTTGCAACAAAAGCATTTTTGGCCAAAAAAGAATGATGTATTTCTCTCAGTACACTTTAGGAACAAGCTAGCAATCTAGCTGATATTTTTACAAAAATTATTGGAAACTCTCTTGGGAAATGTTGAAATAGTTTTCATAAACTGCAACCGTTAAGCTAACAGTTATTAAATATACAAAGAGCACGGCAACGGAGCTGCCGAGAGACATTTAGGCCCTCTTCCCACAGAAAGCATCATCAGATTGTGCAGGTAACAGGAAGAAAAGCTTCTTCAGAAGCCAAGATAGAAGGCAAAGAAAACCTCCAAAGTGGCTGCAGGTGGAACAAAAGGTGGAGACCTGCATTCTGGAGCAGCGTCAAACTGGGATCTCTGTTTTGACCAAGATAATACAAAAACAGGACAAAAGGATTGCACCCAGTAATTTAAAAAAAATTTCTTTTGATGATTTCTTAGGAACACCTAAATAGTGATTTAACTTTATGAAGAGAGAAGGTTTGAGGACATGAACAAAACTTGCCAAAAAACTTCCAGCAGTCTATGAGAATCAAGTTTTGGAATTTCATTCTCATGCTATCAATCTTTGAAAAATTTACAACCTACAGCTATCCAAAATTCCCAATATGGATGAGGTCCCACACACATCTGATGTGCCACCCAACAGAAACATAGATGTCAAAGGAGCAAACACCATGGCTGGTAAAATTAGTGGACATAAGAAAACACATTCCACTGTTGTTCTAGCTGTTTGTGCAGATGGGGCAAAGCTACTAGGTCACCTTCAAAAGAAAAACATTTCCAAAAGAAAAGATTCCATGTGCCTGAAAAAGGATGGATGAATGAAGAAGGCATGAAAATCTAGTTTAACAAAGCCTGGTCATAAAGATCTGGACAATTACTTAAAAAAACAGCTTTGCTTATTTTTTGATCTCTTCAAAGCCCATGTTATACAAGTGCAAAACCAATCACAGTGGACTTGAAAACCCAACTTGATGTGATACCTGATAGATAACCAGCCAACAGCAACCTCTTGATGTGTTGATAAATAAGCCCTTTAAGGCCCTAATGAAGAAAGAGTAGACATTGTAGATGCAGTCATCTGGTAATGATTTAACACTTATAGGCAGAATCAAGAAAACATCTATCACCCAGGTTTGGTAATAGGATCCTAAGATCAAAGATTGCGGTCAAGAAGAAAATAGTTGTGAAATCACTTAAAAAATGCAGCATCGTAGCTGAGTAAAACTTTGTATAAAAAAAAAATACAGCATCAACAATGCTACAGATGGAACTAAGGATGATGAAATTTACTGAAATAAGAAACATGATTCTTCAGAAGATGCTGATAATGTAGAAACTGACAATGACACTACTGATACTAATAGTGATCAAGAGTTCTTGGCCTTCTATGATTTATAAATGTGATAGTGATACATTGTTACCAGTACATAAGATTTCTTATACCTTGTATTTGTTCTTGTGTTTTGTAATTATGTATTATCCAGTAATTTAAAAAAATTTTTTCTTGTACCATAATATATTTGAGAAGTATTAAAATTATTTTATAATGTAAAAAATGATTACCTAAGTATAAAAAATTAAAAATTTGAATTATAAAATTAAAAGCTTTTTTTTCCTAAAAGTTTGGGCCAAAAACATGGGTACACATTATAACATAGAAGCACATTATACACAGTCAAATAGCAATATATAGAAACTCTGGGGTGGCGCCTGTGGCTCAGTTGGTAGGGCGCCGGCCCCATATACCAAGGGTGACGGGTTCAAGCCCAGCCCCGGCCAAACTGCAACCAAAAAATAGCTGGGCGTTGTGGCGGGTACCTGTGGTCCCAGCTACTTGGGAGGCTGAGGCAGGAGAATCGCTTGGGCCCAGGAGTTGGAGGTTGCTGTGAGCTATGTGAGGCCACGGCACTCTACCGAGGGCCATAAAGTGAGACTCTGTCTCTACAAAAAAAAAAAAAAAAAAGAAAGAAACTCTGTAGCATCTTTGCAATTTTTCTGTAAATCTAAAATTCCAAAATAAAGGGTTTATTTTCGGCTCAGCACCTGTGGCTCAAGCGGCTAAGTTGATAGCCACATACACCTGAGCTGGTGGGTTCAAATCCAGCCCAGGCCCGCCAAACAACGACAGCTGCAACCAAAAAATAGCCGGGCGTTGTGGTGGGCGCCTGTAGTCCCAGCACTTGGGAGGCTGAGGTGGGAGAATTGCTTGAGCACAGGAGTTGGAGTTTGCTGTGAGCTGTGATACCACAGCACTCTACCCAGGGTGACAGCTTAAGGCTCTGTCTCAAAAAAAAAAAAAAAGGTTTATTTTCAAAAGTAGTGATTTTTTCAGATGTCCCTTTTTCCTTAAGGTTCTGATCCCACTGTCAATATAACAGTGGGACCAACATGCCAGTGCCTCCCAAACTTGTATGTCTAACCCAGACCTTTTCCCTAAACTCCTTACATATTTAGATACAAGGTCTGACGATTAATTTCACAAACTTGCCACTGTCCAGTTACACTGGCAGCCCTATACAAACAGCTTGGTAGGTTTCATAACCTTGGTATATCAGTGCCTCACAGCTGTGTTCATGTTGATGTACAGTGGTATCTGGCTGAGTGGCATTCATTATTGTTACTGTGTGTTTTTGTGTGCTGGCATGTGAATATCGGAGTTTGAATTACAGCAAGGAATAAACATTCATAAATTTCTTTAAAAACTTGGCAAGAGTGGAAGTGAAATCAGGGACATGTCAGTCCAAGTTTATGGGGATAATACCATGAAGAAAATGGCAACATACAAAAGGATTAAACATTTTTCTGGGGGAAGGAAAGCATCACTGATGAAGAGAGGTAGGGACAGCCAATAACAAGATGAACTGATGAAAACATCGCAAAAATTCATCAAATTGTGCACAAAATTGTCAGCTGACTGTGAGAAGCATAGGCGTTCAAATAACCATCAACAGAAAAACAGTTAGGAAAATCTTAACTGAAAATCTTGGCATGAGAAAGGTGTGTGCAAAAATGGTCCTGAAGGAGCTCACTGAGGAACAAAAGCAAAGGAGAGTCGAAGTTTGCCAAGACCTTTTGGACAGACAAGACAATGTTTGGGCCACTTTAACACTGGTGATGAAACATGGGTACCAATATAACCCTGAAACAAAGTGCACAATGGAAGTCGGCCAATTGTCCACAACCAAAAAAGTTCTAAGTCCAAACCAAGAGTCAAAATGATGTTTCCAACCCTTTTTGAAATCAGAGGGATCGTTTATTATAAATATGAACCAACTAGACAGTAAACCAAGTTTACTATTTGAAAGTAAAAGCCTGTGTAAAACAGAAGAAAATGACCTGAACTTTTTGCTGACCACTCCTGGCTCTTGCATTATGTCAATGCACCAGCTCACACAGCACTGTCTATGAAGTTGTGGGTTTTTTTAGCCAGTAAACAACTTATATTGGAACACCCACCCTACTCACTTGATCTGGTCCCCAATGACTTTTTTCTTTACCAGAAGACAAAGGAAATATTGAAAGGAAGACATTTTGATGACATTCGGGACATCAAAGGTAATATGATGACATTTCTGATAGCCACTCCAGAAAGAGTTCCAAAGGATATTTTGAAGAGTAGACTAGGTGCATGGCTTCCCAAGGGCAGTACTTCAAGGGTGACCATAGTGCTACGTGGATCACTACAAAAGTTTTGAGACAGACCATGTTATGGTCCATTATTTCACAACACAGTCAACAACATCCTTCCTGATTCACCTGTGCAAGTTTCAACTTGCTCATATTATCAGTGTTGCTGAGAGGGCTTCATTTGTTTCCTTTTGAGCACATTTTACGTTTCTTGATTTTCACGTATCATAACTTTTGTAATGACTCACACATTCAGCAATGAAGTATATAGCACTTTTTCTAGGATAAGTTCATGAACTTAATTGTCAGACCTCATATATAATCCCCCACTTGGCTTCTCCACATAGATATCTAACAGGCATCTCAAACTTAACATATCTGAAACCAAACTCCTTGGGAGGGGTTGGGATGGGGTGGGTGAAATCATGCCTGATGGGTACACTGTACACTATCTGGGTAACAGGCACACTTACAACTTTGACTCAAGCAATACAAAAGCAATCCATGTAATTAAAACATTTGTACCCCCATTAATATTCTAAATTTTTTTTTTTACGTATAAAAATGAAACTGAACTCCTAATCCACCACTACCATCATCACCCCCATACCTGTTTCTCCTGTAGACTTCTCATCTCAGTAAATGGCAACACTATCCTTCTAGTTCCTTGGGCCAAAAATCTTGGGAATAATAACTGATTCCTCCCTGTCTTATACTCCAAATGCAATTAGCGAGCTCTATTTTCAAAATGTATCCAGAACCCAACCATTTTTCCCCCTCCATTGCTACTACCTTGGTCCAAGCCATCATTTCATGGATCATTAAAGAGCCTCTTTACTGGTCTCTCTACCTTCAACTTTTATCCCACAAAAGTCTATTCCAACAAAGCAGACAGATAGAGCTTTTAAAATTTAAGTCAGACATCTCTTCTTAGTAGGATAAATGTGCTTAAAAGGCACTGGACAATCACTGAAGCAACCAAGGGAACATGAATCAGGATTCCAGGGAAGAGAAAAGTGCAGAGGTAAAGCTGACATTCCAAATATGTTTTCCCCTGGGGATATTTGCCAGTTCTGGGAGCAGGGTGCTAAGAATTAGAGTTTGCCTCTGTACAAGGTCACTGGTTGAAGACAGGAGTAACTAACACAGCATTTAGTTGTACTGAGGAGCTAACAAGATAGAACTAGGGGCCAGGTGTGGTGCCTCAGGCCTATAATCCTAGCACTCTGGGATGCCTAGACAAGTGGACCACTTGAGCTCAGGAGTTCAAGACCAGCCTGAGCAAAGAAAGACCCTGTCTCTACTAAAAACAGAAAAACTGGCTAGGCATTGTGGTGGGCACCTATAGTCCCAGCTACTCAGGAGGCTGAGATAAGAGGATTTTTTGAGCCCAAGATTTTAAGGTTGCTGTGAGCTGTGACCCCAGGGCACCACCCAGGGCAACTGAGTGACACTCTGTCTCCAAAAAACAAAAATGACATACCTAGGGACGTCAGACCCAAAGATCTGAATTTAAAGGGAAAGACAGGGAAAATACCCTTCATCTGCTGAATTCTAAAGCTACATATGAAAGAATGCTAATGGGATTACACCTGCGGTGCATCTTACAAGGGTATATGTAAATCCTAGTAAATGTGGAATGTAAAGGTCTTAGCAAAATAACTAAGAAAATGCTACAAAAGCTATGTTAACTAATGTGATGAAAATGTGTCAAACAATCTATGAACCAAGTGTATGGTGCCCCACGATCATACTAATGGACACAGCTATGGTTTAATAAAAATAAAATAAATAAAAAAATAAAGAATGCTAAGAAACTAAGCAGAAATCCTCTGAAAAGCAAAGCAGAGTTTTTAGCAGTCTTCCATGTTAAGGAGATACATATTCAAGTACAGGATACACCAGGGTAAGGGCCACAGTGAACATGCCAGGTTCTCAGTTGGAAGCTCTGAAAGACTAGCACAGTGGTTCTCAACCTTCCTAAAGCCACGGCCCTTTAATACATTTCCTGTGGGTCGCGACCCACAGGTTGAGAACCACTGGATTAGCATCTAGAAGCCAGGTAAACAAGAGGTAATCTGAGCCTTAACAAAACTACAATCCAATCTTCACTCACCCTCTGACTACCAAATTGAAAATAGCTTCTATTTTCAAAACACAGTACTGAGCATTTAATCAAAAATTACTAGGTATGCCTAAAAGTTAATAGAATATCCAAAACAAACTGTAACAGGCAGAGCCAAAGGTGATCCAGATAATGGAAGTAGTAACAACTTTAAAATCATTATAATTAAAATGTTCTCAAAAAGAGATCTCTTATTTGAAACAATAGGTAATTTTGTTCTTTTAAATTATAGCAGTTTGATAGCTATAAATGGATATGTTGTTATTCTGATAAATCTTACTATAGTGATCATTTGGATACACTCTTCTGAGAATGCTTTTTCATGCAGTTTGTAAAAGCTTTTTGTTATTTTACCATAGTCTGTCATCAACATTGCAAATATCCCTTCTAAATCTATCTTTGCATATATACACTTCTTTTATAGCTTCTGTTTTCCATTCTTGGTCAAAAAGAGCATTGCTGGGCGGCGCCTGTGGCTCAAAGGACTAGGGTGCCAGCCCCATATACCGGAGGTGGCGGGTTCAAACCAAGCCCCAACCAAAAACTGCAAAACAAAAAAAAAGCATTGCTACCCCACTCCATGTCCAGATTACACATGAATTCTAGATTATACAGGTTGAAAGGAAGGCTGAAAATAACAGGAAAATATCTCATCCCACAATTTCCTAGTAATAGTTAAATATCAATCCTATGAGTTGTTTTCCTAACAGGTACCCCACAGGAGTTCTGATTTGTACAACTTCTGAAAATAGCTGGGCAGACAGAAAAGAGATATTAATCTTTCTCTTTCAAAGCTGCTTTTGAGAATCTGCTTTAACAGAGATCCTAAGGGAACAGCAAGGGTATGAGCTTCAGGCTTCCAAGGGTAGAGTCACATCTCTGATGATAATCCTGTCTCCAAAGAAAGGTGGAAGAGCCAACTCTTGGACTTTGACATCCTAGCTGTTTCTGATATCAGCTGCCACTAAAAAGAAAGAAGATGCCACATATAACAACTAAGAAAATGCCATGAAGGCTAGGTTGAACAGTTTGATGAGAATATTTCAGATTGTATATGAAACCAGCATATTGTACCCCTTGATTGCACTAATGTACACAGCTATGATTTAACAATAAAAAAATAATAATAAAATAAAATAAATAAATAACTCAAAAAAAAAAAAAAAGAAAGAAAGAAGATCTGAAAACAGCAGTTGGCCAGACCCTGTTATTTGTCTACAGCCATAAACCTTTATATCCCCTAAATAAAAAAGCCTAGATACCTGGGTTCTCTCTGTCAACATACTCTATCTCCTTCATTTCTGTGTTGGTCCTTTTCCTGCCCAGAAAAAAGTAAATAAACTTCTTCCTATCCTAATTATTGTTTGGAAAAACCTATGTGCACTAGCTTTGACCTTAACACAGGTATTCTTGAGGGATTTTTGTTTTTACACGAGTCTTTAGTCTATTTGGACTTAAAATAAATTTTATATTTATCTGGAAGTTTAATAAATTCTACATAGCATAAAATTGGAATCCAATTTTATTGTTTCCAGGTGGATGGCTAGTTATGCTATCACCATTTATTAAGTAAATCAGGACTCCAAAGTACTCATGGCAGCTACATAGCTATCTGCCCAAAATTTCTTCCTCAAATAGTAAGAAAAAAAAGAGGGAAAAATTAAATTCTATACCAAACTACACCTGTTGCATAACTTAAAGATACATACTGCCAAATTGCAGATAACTGTGAATGAAAAAGAAAAAAATCACCAAATCTAGGACACACACTCTCACATCCATTGGGCAAAAGGCAAACTAAGAAAACCTACAGAAAAGACAGAGAAGGTGGCTAGTGAAGGGACCTAATAATGATTTGAAATGGCTGCCAGAAAAGTGAAATCCACACCAAATTTGAATAATACTGGTAAAATACTGATCTAGGCAGATCAGAGCATAGACTATAGAGAAGAAATTCCAAAGTACTTTTAATTTAAAAGTAAGCATAATGTAAAAGAGCAAGTGCAACCGAAGATGGCGGGTTCAAACCCAGCCCTGGCCAAACTGCAACAAGAAAATTGCCAGGCGTTGTGGTGGGCACCTATAGTCCCAGCTGCTTGGGAGGCTGAGGCAAGAGAATCGCCTAAGCCCAGGAGTTGGAGGTTGCTGTGAGCTATGTGATGCCACAGTACTTTACTGAGGGTGATAAAGTGAAACTCTCTCTCAACAAAAAAAAGACAAGTTTTATCCTAATGAGCACTTATTGAAATTCAGAAGGAAGGAAAAAGGCAAAAAGAAAGAGGGAAGCACCCTTTGACAACTGAGTGGTCCTGCAAGGCAAAACAAGACCCTAATGTTGGAGACATTAACAAAACAAAACCCACCTGCTATTTGAATTTGAACTTTACTATATTGACAGAAGAGGGAGACATTAAATTAGGAATACTATAAAACACCCAATACCATAAAAATGAACAAAAGAGATGGAATCTACTCCTGGTAAAGATGCTGCAAGCACTGTTGAAATAACAACAAAGGATTTAGATTATTAAATAAACTTAGTTGATAAGCAGCAGCTGGGTTTGAATGGATTGACTCTGGAAAGAAGTTCTATTGTGGGTAACATGCTATCAAACAACATCACATGCTATAGAGAAATCTATCATGAAAGGAAGAGTCTATCAATGTGGCAAAGTTCACTGTTGTCTTATTTTAAGAAATTGCCATAGTAGGCTCAGCGCCCATAGCACAGTGTTTACAGGGCCAGCTACATACACTGGCGGGTTTGAACACAGCCAGGGCCAGCTAAACAATAATGACAACTGCAACAAAAAAACAGCTGGGCATTGTGGTGGGCGCCTGTAGTCCCAGCTACTTGGGAGGCTGAGGCAAGAGAATCACTTAAGCCCAAGAGTTTGAGGTTGCTGTGAGCTGTGACACCTTGGCACTCTACTCAGGGCAACATAGTGAGACTCTGTCTCAAAAGAAAAAAAAGAAAGAAATTGCCAGAGCTACCTCAACCTTTAGCAACCATCATCCTGATGAGTTAGCAACCATCAGCAAAAACCTTCCACCAGAAAAAGATTACAACTTGTTGAAGGCTCAGAAGGATCATCAGGATTTTTTAGTAATAAAATATTTAATTAAGGCATGCATTTTTTTGTCTTAGACATAACACTATTGCACACTTAAAAGACTGCAATGTAGTATAAACATAACTTTCAAAATGCACTGGGAAACAAAAAAAAAATTGTCTGACTTGCTTTATTGCAGTGGTCTGGAACCAAACCCCCAATATCTCCAAGACCTGCCTATACTTGAATTAAGCAAAAAAATTACAACAGTATTATAAACTACCAGTCCTTAATCTATCAGTAGACCATGAATCCCTATAAGACTCTGATGAAACCTGTGGATCCTACTCCCCAAAGAATAAAACTCTTATGCACATATCTGTAAAAGTATGAGCTAATTTTCAAAAGTTTCACAGATACCCTTAAGTCATCCATGAACTTCAAGTTGGTAAGCCTCATCTAAAATATTATGCATATCCTATAATAGCTTCTTTATAAGTACAAGTGAAAAATCTCAAACTGACTGAACAACTAATTCCAAAATATATACATAATTTAGACCATCTTTCTAACCATAATGTTGTGATACCAGAAAATATTTACAAAAACAATGAATATGGAACTGTCTCTGAGATACACTGTTAAGTAAAAAAAGAAAAATATAGACAACATTCATATATACTATAATTCACATGTAGTATACAATTACATCAAAAATGACTTATTTTCATGTAATATATTTGTAAATGCATAGAATCAACTTTAGAAAGATGAAAATAATAAAAAGAGAACAACTAGGAGCGCTATTTGCCTCTGGGAGAAAGGGACCTGGGTTATTGGGAATTGGAATTAGAAAGGTATTTGCTTTCCTTTTTTTTTTTTTGAGACAGAGCCTCACTATATTGCTCTCAGTAGAATGCCATGGCATCACAGCTCATAGCAACCGCAGAATCTTGGGCTTAAGCAATTCCCTTGCCTCAGCCTCCCAAGTAACTGGAATAACAGGCACCAGCCACAACACCTATTTTTTGTTGCAGTTGTCATTGTGTTTATCAGGCCTGGGCCAGGCTCGAACCCGCCACCCTTGGTGTATGTGGCTGGCCCTATAACCACTGTGCTATGGGCACCAAGCCAGGAATTAGAAAGGTATTTGCTTTTCACTGCATAAGCTTTTGAATCTCATATATGTGCATCCATTATCTATGCAAATTTTTAGAACTATTTTTAAATTTAAAAAATCCAGGCAAAAAGCAAAATTTTTGGAAACTAATTCTTTTCTAAATAGTTTCTTTGGCAAAGAAAGGAGGAAAAAGGAATTGCACATTATCTAAAAAATTATATAAAAGCATTATATAGCAAAATCAACAAAACGTAGCCAATACTTTTTTTTTGGTTTTTTTTTTGTTTTCTTTTTTTGGCCGGGGCTGGGTTTGAACCCGCCACCTCCGGCATATGGGACCGGCGCCCTACTCCTTGAGCCATAGGCGACGCCCTTAATTAAATACTTTATTTTTAGCTAAGGACAAATTAATAATTCAGATCAAAATTAAAAAACAAACTTCAAGAAAGGAATAAGAAAAATAATAGAAATCAGTGAATTGGAAAAATCCAAAAACAACAGAACTGATATCTAAATCTCAGAAAGATGATCCTTTAGTGGAAAAAAAGGAAAACAATCAGCTAACCTAATTAAGAAAAAAGACAAAACATAAGATGCTCAATATTATGAATAAGTATGGAAAGACAGCTGTGGAAAACAGTTGGGGAAATTCTTTAAAAGTTAAAAATAAAGTTACCACATGGCTCAACAATTCCACTACTAGATCTATATCCAAGAGAACAGCAAAACATATGTTCATATGAAAACCTGTACAGAGGCCGGGCATGTTGGCTCAGGCCTGTAATCCTAACACTCTGGGAGTTCGAAGTATGTAGATTCCTTGAGCTCAAGAGTTTGAGACTGAGCAAGAGCAAGACCCCATCTCTACCAAAAAGAGAAAGAAAAAAACAGAAAATGTGTACACAATCAACAAATGTGTCCATCAACAAATAAATGAGTAAACAAAACAGATTATGCTAATTGAGGAAGCCAGACATAAAAGGCCACATAATACATGGTTCTATTTACATGAAATGTTCAAAATTGCCAAACACATAGAGACAGAAAGTAGATTAGTGCTTGCCCTGGGCTGGAGAGTAGGGAGAAATTATATAATGAGAAAGGAGTTTTACTTGGGAATGATGGCAATGTTTTAGAACTATAAAAGTACTAAATGCCATTAAATTGCTCACTTTAAAATGGTTAATTGTATGTTACATGAATTTCAAATCAATTAAATTTTTTTTAAAAAGAATATGACAGATAATGTTGCCCAAAAATGAACTTCTGGTATGTTACCAAAAGAAAAGAGAATCAATGGTAGACAAATATACAACAAATGCTCTCTACATCAAGAGTAACTTTAATGAGTCAAAAATATTTTAGAGCCCAGGCACTATGAGGTTGAAATGCACCATGATCAATGCCTATGAATAGCCTGGGCAACAAGGCAAGACCACATTATCTTTAAAAAAAAATTATAGGATACCATGCCAGGTTCATCAAATTCTAAATTTAAAAGAAAGAGAGTTCAAGTGCATTTAAAGAATACAAAGTGAATCAGAATAGTTAGAAAACATAAAGATGTTCACATAAAATTGTAGGAAAATGAAGACTCTGTTCAGAATGTTGAAACAAAATTTATTGATTCAATTATATTAGGTTTTAGTTTATAATCTGTAAGAAGTCAAACTGATGATCTGGGGAGCAAAAGTGGTATCTGTACCTACCAACTATCTGGGGGCCTCACATGCCCTCAATGAACAATGCATTTCAAGAAAACCAATTTGATGTTTATTTACTGTAAATTGCAGAGCTAAGATAATATGGTTAGGATACTACTAAAATGAGATTCAACAAACCTAAAAGCAGGAACATAATCAAGCTCTGACTGGGGGAAGAAACAGACAATTCCTAAACTACTTTAAAAGTCTCAGGGCATAGAGGAAAGAGTCTCAGCTCTTTTAAAATAATCAGTAAAATAACAATACCAAAACTCAACAAAACACAAAAAGTACAATTATAATACTACCACATAAGGGTTACAAAACTCCATAATTAAAAACATCAGCAAGCAATTGTACCCTCAATGAATCCCCAACAATAAAAAAAAAAAAACCATCAGCAAGCAAAATAATAAGTACATTAATTGGTTAACACACCAGATGTGAACAGGGTTCATACTAGGAATATAATGAAGCTCAACATAAGCAAACTTATTAACAATAACAAAATCCATGCTATTTTGAGAAATGTTAAAAATTTACTTGATAAAATACAACATCCATTCCTAATAAAAAAATCTGAATAAAGCAGAAATAAAGGTTTTCTTTTTAAAAAATTATTTATAATTATGTACATAAAACAAAAACCATTAGAAGTATTGGCTCTAGGGTCAACTAGAAGAGTGCCTCCTTCGCATTATTATCAATAATAAAATTGAACAATAAAAAAATTACACATTCTAGAAATTTTTACTATATACAGGTGATACTGAATACCTAGAAAACTCAACAGAAGAATTTAGCTAAATATTAAAAATAAGCACAGTATTGTAGCTGCAGAATAAACAAAAATCAAAATTGCTTGAGCTCAGGAGTTTGACACCAGCCTGAGCAAAATAAACAAAAAAACAAAAACTCAAAAGTGTTTTTAAACAACTACAATAACGAGGAATAATATAAAAGAAAAAAAATCCCAATCCCACTTAAAGTTGCAACAAAGAACATAAAATTCCTAGGAATAAAGTGAACAAGCAGTGTATGTAAATTTTATTTTAAAATTACTGTAAAACCTACTAGGGAACAAAGAGAATATTTTAATAGATGGAGAGTTAGGCAATGTTCTTGTTTAGAAGAACAAAGGAGTCAATTCTCCAGTTAATACCATATATAAAACTAATTAAATATCAGCAAAAATCATTCTGGACTTAATAAAATGATTCTTAAGCAACCATAAGTGTCCATCAACCATAAATGGATCAAGAAATTGTGGCATATGTCTACCATAGAATACTATTTGGCCATTAAAAAGGATGGAGACTTTATATCTTTTTTTTGTTGTTGAGACAGTCTCACCATGTCACCCTTGGTAGAGTGCCGTGGAGTCACAGCTCACATAAACCTCAAACTCTTAGGCTTAAGCGATTCTCTTGCCTTAGCCTCCCAAGCAGCTGGGACTACAGGTACCAGTTACAACACCTGGCTATTTCATTGTTGTTTAGCAGGCCCAAGCCAGGTTCGAACCCACCAGCCCCAGTGTATGTGGCTGGTGCCCTAACCACTGAGTGACGGGGCAACAAGCCGGAGACTTTACATCTTTTACATTTACCTAGATGGAGCTGAAATACATTCTTCTTAGTAAAGTATTGCAAGAATGGAAAAATAAACATCCAATATACTTCATACTAATATAAAAAATTACATGCTCATATGAACAATAAAACACAAATATAGTCTAGTAGGCAGGTAAAGTGAGGCCGGAGGGAGAGGGGGAGGACAAATGGCCAAAGGAGGGAGAGCAGGAGGCAAGAGCTCACCTAATGTGCACATTGTTAGGGTGTACAGCACGCCTCCTGGGTGAGGGACTCTTTTACAACTAGAACTTTACTGGAGGTGGGAACAATGTAACCTAAAACTTTGTACCCTCATATTAATTTGGAAAAAAAGATTATCTGTAAAATCAAGGCTGGGCAAGGTGCCTCATGCCTATAATCCTAGAACTCTGGGATTTACACCTAGCCAAGGTGGGTGAATTGCTTGAGCTCAGAAGTTTGACACCAGCCTGAGCAATAAGACCCTGTCTCTAAAAATAGCCAGGAATTGTGGTAGGTGCCAATAGTCCCAGCTACTCAGGAGGCTGAGGCAAGAAGATCATTTAAGCTCAAGAGTTTGAGATTGCTGTGAGCTATGACACCACAGAACTCTACGAAGATCAACAAAATGAGACTCTGTCTCAAAAACATAAAAGAATATCTGTAAAATCAAATACACAGGAACTGCAAAAAAAAAAACAATGTGGCTCTGACAAAAGAATAGATAGATTACGTTAGACAATATAAATAGAAAAGAACAGAGTTCAGAAGGAGAGCCAAGTACATAAAAGAAAGTTAGTATATGATAAATGTAGTATATTCTAAAGGCACTATGCCAAATGAATGCATATATTCTACATCCCAACGTGTATAAGGAGACATGTTTAACAATATTCACTGCACACTCTTTATAATAGGAAAACAATCTAAATGTTCTCCAATAGGGAATAAATAACTAAAATGTGATATATTCATGTAATGCCAAAGTATAAACTTTATACTATATATGCTATAAATTAATTAATACACACAAATCAACAAAAATAGTTTTGTTAAAACCTTGTGCTTGGCCCCATGATCATATCAATGTACACAGCTATGATTTAATAAAAAAAATAATAAAAACTATTTCAACAACAAAAAAAAAATCCTTGTGCTTATCTCTGTCATTTTGGAAATAGAATTCAAAGCAGATAAAAAAATAATTATAATTTTTAAATAAAATATCCAATAAAAACAGCAGATAACAGAGATATACAGAGATAGTGGTAGCACTGAAGATCTAGAGAAGTATAATAAATGGAAATAAAAATTGACAGAAAAAATAGTACATTAACATAAGAAAATTCACATTTAATTAGAATTTAGAAGTGTATTATTTATTTTCAATCAAATAGAAGTGGGTTATTTAATTGTATTTTCAAAAGAACTGAATTGTATTTTCAAAAGAACTGAAACCAAACCATTTTTTTTCCTACTAAGTACTAGGCTTTGATACACAAAGATCTCTATTTTGAATTAATCTGAAGATATTTCATGTTTGCCCACTTGAACCACCAGCAGGAAGAATTGATTATGTAAAATTAAATAATTCAAACTTAAAACTGTTAAAACTATAAATTATTTTGAGCCTTGAGAGGAATGTGGCTATATTGCCTGAGTCATATAGTATGCAGCTTCTGCTTTTCTGATTGTAGATTAAATCTCTTCCTCATTCTTGGCCTGTAACTAATAAGGAAAGGCCAAATGGCACCAGAGATAAGACCCCTGGAGGCTACTACCTTTCCTTACAAAAAGTCTGAGCAGGCTCAGCACCCGTAGCTCAGTGGTTAGGTTGCTGGCCACATGCACAGAGGCTGGCGGGTTCAAAGCTGCCCAGGATGCTAAAAACGACAACAAAAAAAATAGGGCCTTTTCTGCCTGCTCCCCGCTCCCCCCAAGGGTTCCAGCTCCACGGTGCTGGCTCCCAGCTCCAGGCTCCTGCAAAGCTAGTGCCGCCACCGTCTCCCTTCAGCCGCCATCATGATTATCTACCGGGACCTCATCAGCCACGATGAGATGTTCTCTGACATTTACAAGATCTGAGAGATCGTGGACAGCCTGTGCCTGGAGGTGGACAGGAAGATGGTCAGTAGGACAGAGGGTAACATTGTTGACTCGCTCATTGGTGGAAATGCTTCTGCTGAAGGACCTAAGAGCGAAGGTACCGAAAGCACAGTTATCACTGGTGTTGATACTGTCATGAACCATCACTTGCAGGAAACCAGCCTCACAAAAGAAGCCTATAAGAAGTACATCAAAGATTACATGAAGTTGATCAAAGGCAAACTTGAAGAACAGAGACCAGAAAGAGTAAAACCTTTTATGACAGGGGCTGCAGAACAAATCAAGCATATCCTGGCTAATTTCAAAAACTACCAGTTCTTTATTGGTGAAAACATGAATCCAGATGGCATGGTTGCTCCCCTCAACTACTGTGAGGATGGTGTGACCCCATATATGATTTTCTTTAAGGATGGTTTAGAAATGGAAAAATGCTAACAAATTTGGCATAGTAACTTGGCTGCTGCTGCTGCTGCTGCTGCTTGTCATCCACACAACACCAGGACTTAAGACAAACGGGACTGATGTCATCTTGAGCTCTTCATTTATTTTGACTGTGATTTATTTGGAATGGAGGCATTGTTTTTAAGGAAAAACATGTCATGCAGGTTGTTTAAAAATAAAATGCATTTAAACTCATTTGAGAGAATGCCTTTTAGTTTAATACACATTTAAACTAAATCCATCCTATAGTGTTCCTGGAGAAGCTAGAGACTGGTTGTAGGCCACTACTAGAAAGCATAAGACTGTCATCAGATAAATTCTACAGTGGAAACCACTCCTGAGACTGGAATATAAAGAAATCAAAAGTTTTAATTCTGAGTTACAGTAAAGGGAGAGACCATGCTCATAGCAGTGCCAACACTTGAAGTGGAGCCTTAACATATTTCATCACCTACAATGGAAGTAGTAACTGGAAGAAATGACCAAGAGCATAAAAAGAGACTAATTCAGCTGGAAAAAAAAAAAAAAAAATAGCTGGCCACTGTGGCAGGTGCCTGTAGTCCCAGATACTTGGGAGGCTAAGGCAAGAGAATCACTTGAACCCGAGACTGTGAGGTTGCTATGACCTGTGACATCACAGCACTCTACCCTGGGTGACACAGTGAGCCTCTGTCTCAAACACACATACACACACACAAAGTCAGAGCAACCTTCCTTGGAGTATAGCAAGCTGTAACTAATCAAATCACTATAATGTATAATTCCTTGCATGGAAAAATGTTAAAACTCTGTTAAGCTTCTCTCTGTCTCCATCTATATAAAGTGAAACTTTAACTTCCCCAATTTGGAATGCTTACTCATTCTTTTGGAGTCTGTGTTTCCCAGCTGACTATCCTCAAGCTTTGCTCTCAAATAAACTCTATACTTAATTGTATTTTCTGAGTTTCATTAATTATATTTTTTAAACTAAATTTAGTCTACTACTTACGCCCACTTGCCAACCAATAAATTTTACAAGTCACTTTTTCTGTAATTTTCAATGAATTTCTGTTTCATTTAAAGGCAAGAGTACAGAAATGTGACTAAATTCAGTAGTTTTTGAATTTTTAATATTAAAATAGAAAGCTTAAATTTTTTATTGCACACCTACTATATGTCAGATCCTTCAACTTAATTATCATGAATCCACAAGATAGTTATTAATATGAGATAAATTTCAAAAATTAAATTAATTAGACAAGATTACATTAAAAAATTAATAGTAGAGTTTGAACATAAGTCCCAGATTCTGAAGTCCAGTGCTATTTTCATTGCCCCATAATATCATTCCCTGGAAAACTTAATTGTAATGTGGAGTGGATACGAATAAGAATCAAGTGTTAAAGTTTGTCAAAACACATATGCTCAGTCCACGACCCCAACCCAACCCACCAAAGCACTTCTTTTAGAAGTGTGGGTAACATGGATACTCAATACATGTGATTGGCATCTGAAGTACAAGCAGTCCTGTGAGACTGAGCCCTTAAACCTGTGGAGTCTGATGCTAACTCTGGTATTTAGTATTAGAATAGAATTGAACTATAGGACACCCAGTTGGCATCTGAAGAGTTAAAGAATTGGTTGACAGGAAGAAAAAACCCATATATGGGGTGGCTCAAGGAGTAGGGCACCTGCCCCATATACCAGGGGTGGGGGGTTCAAGCCCAGCCCCCGCCTAAAGTGGAAAAAAAACAAATATATATTCAATGTCAGAAGTGTTGCAAGTAAAAAAAAGCACAGACCATCTCACACTAGTCTATAAAGTCCAATAAAGGCAAAACAGTATGGATTTTGCTTATATCCCCACTGATTATTAGCATAGGTAGAAAACAAAGATTTTAATATTTGCTGAATTAAGCTATCTCTATAATACATTATTCATATTGAGTATTATTTAAAGCCAACATTATCTTACTCTAAACTGTGACATAATGGGATTAAGTCTAAGTGCGGTGGTACCAGAGTGGACAAACCCCATGGACTCTAACTTCTGTCCATTTCTGTCTCCTCCTTGCTACTTCTAAGGCTTTTACCTACCTCTCATATCTAATTATTCCAGTCCAAATTTCCCCTAAGCTCCAGTCTTGAATGCCCACTGCTAACAGGATATACTCACTGGATGTTCCAAAACAATCTCAAAATCAACTTGTTTAAAACTGAACTCATGCCAGGAAGGCTATGTTAACCAGTGTGATGAAAATGTGTCAAACAGTCTATGAAACTAGTGTATGGTGCCCCATGATCACATTAATGTACACCGCTATGATTTAATAAAATTTAAAAAAAAAAGAAAACTGAACTCATCATCTACTACCCCATGCTCCCCATACACACAATGCTTAGAGAATCATACAAATTATCAATGTTTAGTGCACAAAATTAAATACCTGATAAGAAGGAAAAACCTTTTTTTGTTGTTATTGTTGCTATTTAGAAAGGAAGTACATTTAGAAAAGGGAAAGATTTGCTGAGTTTGCTGGCAAATCATTTTGCTACATCAATAATGAGAACTAGTCAAATAAACCTGGAAGTAGATGTGTTTATTCAGCAAGAACGACAGACAAAAATCGAACCAAACTAATGGGTTTTCATTTGTATTCTAGAAGCACCAATTCAAAATCTTGATGAACCAGCTAAATACTGGCAAAGGAAAAAATGCTGTTATTTTATTTTTTAATTAACAGTAATGATTTATACTGTAAAAGAGGTAAAAAGGTCTGAAAAAGGGCAAAATGTATTACGAGTTTTCTCTTTACAATCCCTCACCCTTTTTGCAAATTAAAAGCTGCATTCCTGCCTGAGGCCAGTCATGAAAGTGGCAAAAAAATGTTCTGCTTTCTATTAATAATTATCTTAAATCACAGGAGGCAGCTCAACAGAATTGTCCAGAGTTCATAGATCCTCTTTACCTCACCCTAGATAATGTTACCAAAACCACCAGCTACAGTTAAACAACAATAGCCCAAGGCCACCATATGAGACATTGGTCACAGACCCTACCCCAACCTCTGAAAACTCGCATTTAAAAAGCCCTGTATTACTGTTTAAATGCAGTCTTTCAATATATTAATCTGCTGTCCTTCTCATTTGCCAGCAAATTAATGAACTTCTCATTCCTTTTCCTCAAACTGAAAGAGTATACCTGAGAAGGGTAAGGTCTAGGAGAACAGGTCTTCTCAAGGAGACCCACAAGGATACACTTGTGGGGTCCTCTCCAGGGTGACTCAGTTCTTGGGAATTTGTAAGCCTAACTTCCTGGAACTCCAAGTTCTGTGAAATCCTATAGTTCTGGAATAGCAGCTCCCGCTTGATTCAAACTGGCCAATGAGAAGGGTACCTATGGGTTGTAACTTTTTGACTGATGATAAAAAGGGAAAGACCAAGCCAGTCAGGGAGTGCGACCATTTGAAATTCTATGCCGTAAGCTCCCAGCTGGCAAATAAAGCCGTTCCTCTTATGAACATGGTGTTTGAGTGCTCTTTCTCGCCATCGGGCCTCGTCTTCCTGCAACAAAACTACTTGCACTCATTCTTCCTTCTGATTCAGCCTTTGGACAGTACCATTAAAATCCAGTAGTTCTTTTTTCCCCTTGTGGTCCAATGCACAAATCCAAATTGAATTACAAACATAAATTACTCAAATTCAACAATGTAAAGAAATATTGGGAAACCACCTAGAAAGTAGAAACAAAATTATCACTACCACTATCTTTCTAAAACTGAAACAAATGAGGCTGAAAGATTTTCAGAGCAGCTCTATGAACAAATTTAATGACCCTTGTTAAGGTTTTTTATAATCCTGTCCTTTTACTAACTACCTATAAGGTTTTTTTATAATCCTGTCTTTTTACTAACTATTTGACATTTTGAGTTGTTTCTCAGAAATGGTGGATTTTGTTCTAGACAAAGGAGCTGAGATTCTGAAGGCCCCAGGGCAGACTTCATGAAGCCAAGATTCACCACCCCCACAACCTGCCCTTAATGCACATAGCCCTTTGTTAGCTATATCAGTAATTGCTCCAAAAAAGGTGGCCTCTGCTTTGAAAGTCCACAGTCTCTATTACAGAACGATTTGAGGCAGCTTCTCTTCACAAGATATCTGTCATATTAAAAAATTCCTTTCTTCCTTGGGAATCCTCATTGTCTTGATAATCAAATTTTTGTAAAATGAACAACCAGACCTAGACTGAAACCCCTTGCAGTTTTGACAATTTGAGCAGAGGGGTTCCTACAAAGTGAATTCTTAACAATACTTCCTGCAAGTGAGCTTATCAAATTCTGAAGCTTTCTAGCATTGCCTAGATAAACAAACCAATAATAGCAGCCAACATTCACTGTGCAATTTCTGTGAGGCAGGAAATATCTATTATTGTATTTAATCTTCAGAGAAATTTTATAAAATAGTTAAGTATTCTTATCATCCCCATTTGCTAGTAAAGGAAATGGAGGGACAGAAAGGCTAAATAATTTGCTCTACATCACACTGTCAGTAATTGCTAAGTCAGGATTAAACCAGAGAAGTCTAACATCTAACCTCTTAACCACTAAATCATGCTGGTTTATTAAACTATCATGGTGGTTTCACACATTGTGTATCATGCTAACATTTTAAAAATTAAAACTTCAAAAGGTGGCTCGGCACCTGTAGCTCAGCGGCTAGGGCACCAGCCACATATACTGCAGGTGGTGGGTACAAACCCAGCCTGGGCCTGCCAAATAACAATGACAACTACAACAAAAAAAAAATAGCCAGGTGTTGTGGCGGGTGCCTATAGTCCCAGGTAGTAGTCCTAGCTACTTGGGAGGCTGAGGCAAGAGAATTGCTTACGACCAAGAGTTTGAGGTTGCTGTGAACTGTGATACCACAGCACTCTACCAAGGGCAACACAGAGAGACTCTGTCTGAAAAAAAAAAAGAAAAACTCAAAAGGTTTGAGTGAATCTATTGCCAATTTAGTTTTCTTAGAATCCTGTTCCTATGATAAAATCTGGTCCTCCTAGTCACTCTTTCAAGATTAAATGACCTCAATCAGGTAACAAACAACAAAACAAAATAAAACATTTTTCATAGTCATCAAACACTTTCAGGACAGAAAGACAAAGGACTGAAAATAGTAAAGCAATTCTGAAAGCAAGGTTGGAATTGATTCTCAGCCTTTTGCTAAGATCAAGCAAGAAGAAAGCTGAAGAATTTATATTATCTGACTTTAAGCCTTATTATAAAGCTACAGTAATCAAGACATGGGATACTGGCATCCAGACCATTGGTATGTACATCAAGCTAGATCAACAGAGGGTGCCTGTAGCTCAATGGTTAGAGCGCTGGCCCCGTGCACCAGGGCTGGCAAGTTTGAACCGGGCCTGGGCCTGCTAAAAAAAAAAAAAAAAAATAGCTGGGCCCAGTGGCTCACACCTGTAATCCTAGCACTAGGGAGGCTGAGGCCGAGGGTGAAATGCCTGAGCTCACAAGTTTGAGACCAGCCTGAGCCAGAGTGAGACCTCTTCTTGAAAAAATAGCCACGCATTGTGGCAGACACCTGTAGTCACAGCCACTTCTTGGGAGGCTGAGGCAAGAGAATCAATTGAGCCCAACAGTTTGAGGTTGCCATGATACTCTACCGAGGGCAACAAAGTGAGACTTTATCTCAAAAAAAAAAAAAAAAAGAAAAGGAAAGAAAAAAGTCAACAGAAATAGAATTGAGAGTCCAGAAACAGACCCCTACATACATGTCCAATTGATTTTTATCTAAGGTGCTAAGGCAGATTAATGGGGAAAGGATAATCTTTTCAACAAAAAGTGTCAGAACTATGGGCAATACCTGTGGCTCAGTGAGTAGGACGCTGGCCCCATTTACCGAAGGTGGTGGGTTGAAACCCAGCCCCAGCCAAATGCAACAACAACAAAAAAAAGTGTCAGAACTGAATATGCATATGGAAAAAATGAATCTCGAAGGCCAGAGTGGTGGCTGACACCTGTAATCCTAGCACTCTGGTAGGCCAAGAAAGGAGGATCCCTTGAGCTAAGGAGCTCCAGACCAGCCTGACCACAGGGAGACCCTCTCTGTACTAAAAATAGAAAAATTAGCCAAGTGTTGTGGCAGACACCTATAGTCCCAACTACTCAGAAAGTTGAGGCAAGAGGATCATTTGACCCCAGGAAAGAGAGAAGGAAGGAAGGAGGGACAGAGTGGAGGGAAGATTAAGAAGGGAAGGAAGGGAGGGCAAGCCCCAAATTTAAAGAAACTATTTGTAAAACATATACCCAATAAAGGACTTGCATCTTGGGGGCAGTGCCTATGGCTCAGTGAGTAGGGCGCTGGCCCCATAAACTGAGAGTGACAGGTTCAAACCTGGCCCCAGCCAAAACTGCAACAAAAAAATAGCTGGGCATTCTGGTGGGCGCCTGTAGTCCTAGCTAATCGAGAGGCTGAGGCAAAAGAATCACCTAAGCCCAGGAGTTAGAGGTTGCTGTGAGCTGTAACACCACAGCACTCTACTGAGGGCAATAAAGTGAGACTCTATCTCTTAAAAAAAAAAAAAAAGAAAGAATATATCTTGGAAGACTATACTTTCAACGATCATTTCAATACTTCACTACTAGAGAAATTTCTCTGAATGTGTACCACACTGAAGACAAATTGGAGCAACACCTTTCACCACTTATAAAAACTGACTCAAGATGAGGGCGGTGCCTATGGCTCAAAGAAGTAGAGCACCAGTCTCATATACCAGAGGTGGTGAGTTCAAACCCAGCCTCAGCCAAAAACTGCAAAAAAAAAAAAAAAAAAAAAAAACTGACTCAAGATGAATAAAAGATTTAAATCTAAGAAATGAAATGATAAAAATCCTACAAGAAAGTAAGAGGAAAATTCTTCATGATGTTGGCCTGGGGAAAGATTTTATAAAGAAGACTTCATTGACAATCACAACAAAAATAAATAACTCTCCCTACTCTCCCCCCCTATATCCTTAATTAAGCTGAAAAGCTTCTGCACAGCTGAGGACAGAAAGAACAATTAAAACAGACAACCTTCAGAATGGGAAAGATACTTGCATGTTACGAATCTGACAAAGGGCTGATAACTAGAATCTACAGAGACTCAAATTAATCAACAACAAAAGAGAAAAGGAACTCCTCTATTACTGGCCAAGAGACATGAACAAAACTTCTCTGAAGATGGATGAAAAATGCTCATCATCTCTAATCATCAGAGATATGCAAATCAAAACCACCCTGAGATAGCACCTAACCCCATTGAGAATAGCTCACATCACAAAGTTCCAAAGCTGCAGATGCTGGCGCGATATAGACAGAAGGAAACACCTTTATACTGTTGGTAGGACTGCAAACTAATACAGCCTCTATGGAAAGAAGTATGGAGAACCCTCAAAATATTCAAAATAGCCGGGCGCGGTGGCTCACGCCTGTAATCCCAACACTGTGGGAGGCTGAGGAGGGAGAATCGCTTGAGCTCAGGAGTTCGTGACTCGCCTGGGCGACAGTGAGACCCTGACTCGTGAAAAAAATGGAAAAACCCAGCCGGGCTCCGCGTGCGAGCGCCTGTAATCCCAGCGGCTTCCGGAGGCTGAGGCAGCGGGGTGCCCGCAGCCCGAGTCTGAGGTTGTGGTGAGCTACCACGCCCACTGCACTCTGCTCAGGGGCATAGGGTGGGACCCTGTCTCAACAACAACAAAAAAAAAAATATTCAAAATAGACCTTTCAGTTTGATCCCACAACTACATTATTAGGCATCTACCCAGAAGAAAAAAAATCAATTTAGCATATGGACATTTGCACTAGATTGTTTATCGCAGCTCAATTTACAATCATAGCTCAATTTACAATCACCAAGATGTGGAAACGACCCAAGTGCCTGTCAACCCATAACTGGATCCATAAACTGTGGTATATGTATACCATGGAATACTATTCAGCCATAAAAAGATGGAGACTTTACATCAACCTGATTGGAGTTGAATGTACTCAATACTAATATGAAGCGAGTAAACATGCCCACACAAGAGAAAAACTCGATTTAATTCAAGTTGGGAGAAGGAGGGAGGGATACATGGGGAGGAAAAAGGGGGGTGGTTTGCTCCCACCTAATTACTAGGCACAATGTAAGGGTATATAGCACACCTCTTAGGTGCAGGACACACCTACAACAGGGACCTTCCCTAACAAATGCTAATCATTTGTAGATTTTTTAAATAGCAGGGCAGAGGTATAATTGGTTAGAATCATAACCAATTAAAATTGTAACCCAATTGCTTGTACCCTCACATTAATCTGAAATTAAAAAGAAATTTTTTAAAGGAATATATCTTAGGACCTCCTCTTTTTTCTTCTCAGTATTTTCTCTTGTTCTCCTTTTTGATTTTTTACATCAAACATATCCTGTTCACTGCTAACACTAACTTATCATTATTACAAAGAGATCACCCATATATACACATCTGATCAGCACTTTTGCTGAACATAGTCTCAAATTTCCAAATGCCTGGTGACATCACCATGGCTATGCTTTGCAACCCCAATTAACTACATCCAAAATTAACTTCTCTCTTAACCATCTCTTCCAGTTTCCCTACCTCCTAATGCTTCCCTACTCTCCCCGCTACATCCTTACAACTAGTTCCTTCTTAGGTACCCAGGGTCAAAACTGTAGTCTTCTTTGACTCAGGCCTTTTCTTTATACCCCAGCCTCTTTTACACATTCCCACTGGACCCATTCTACTTTCACCTCATAACCTTCCTTAAGAAACTACAATGGGAGGGAGGCGGAGCAAGATGGCAGCCGAGTAACAGCTTCCTTGCATCTGGGCACCGTGAGTCTGGGGATATAGGACTCCAGGCATCTCTGGCTGGTGGGATCTGCCTATCATCACCCCTGAGAGGATACAGGGAGTCAGCGAGAGACTTCTGGACTCCAAGAGGAGGACTAAAACAGTGGAAAACCGGCAAGTGGTCGCGTGTGTTCAATCCGTCTAAGCCCGCCCACAACTTCCACAGGCACAAGAACTTAAAGAGCAAGAGGAAGTGAAAGGAAAATTAGGGCAAGGAAACAGATAAAAGAAATCACCCATGAGGAAGAATCAGCAGAAAACTCCAGGCAACATGAAGAACCAGTCCAGAACAACCCCGCCAAGGGACCAAGAGGTAGCTACTGCAGAGGATTCCACCTATACAGAAATGTTAGGAATGACAGAAAGGGAATTTAGAATACACATCTTGAAAACAATGAAAGAAATGATGGAAACAATGAAGAAAACTGCTAATAAAGTGGAAAATAACCAAAAGGAAATCCAAAAACAGAATCAAATCAGAGATGAACGATATAAAGAATATAAAAAAGATATAGCAGAGCTGAAGGAAATGAAACAGTCAATCAGGAAACTTAAAGATGCAATGGAAAGTATCAGCAACAGGTTAGACCATGCAGAAGAAAGAATTTCAGAGGTAGAAGACAAAGTTCTTGAGATAACTCAGATAGTAAAAGAGGCAGAAAAGAAGAGAGAGAAAGCAGAACGTTCACTGTCAGAATTATGGGACTTTATGAAGCATTCCAACATACGAGTTATAGGAATTCCAGGAGGGGAAGAAGAATGCCCCAGAGGAATGGAAGCCATACTAGAGAATATTATAAAAGAAAATTTCCCAAATATCACCAAAGATTCTGACACACTGCTTTCAGAGGGCTATCGGACCCCAGGTCGCCTCAACTCTAACCGAGCTTCTCCAAGACACATTGTGATGAACCTGTCCAAAGCCAAGACAAAAGAAAAGATTCTGCAAGCTGCCAGGAGTAAGCGCCAGTTGACCTACAGGGGCAAATCCATCAGAGTGACCGCAGACTTCTCTAATGAAACTTTCCAAGCAAGAAGACAATGGTCATCTGCCTTTAATCTACTTAAACAGAACAATTTCCAGCCCAGAATACTGTACCCTGCTAAGCTAAGCTTCAAAATTGATGGAGAAATCAAATCATTTACGGATATACAAACATTGAGGAAATTCGCCACAACAAGACCAGCTCTACAGGAAATACTTCAACCTGTTCTGCACACTGACCAACACAATGGATCAGCAGCAAAGTAAGAACTCAGAAATTAAAGGACAGAACCAAACCTACACACTGATGCAAAAGATAAAACTAAGCAATGGACTCTCACCAAATAAGACGAATAGAATACTACCACACTTATCAATTATCTCAATAAATGTTAATGGCTTGAATTCCCCACTGAAGAGACATAGATTGGTTGACTGGATTAAAAAACACAAGCCATCCATTTGCTGTCTGCAAGAAACACACCTGGCTTCAAAAGACAAATTAAAGCTCTGAGTCAAGGGTTGGAAGACAATTTTTCAGGCAAATGGAATTCAGAAGAAAAGAGGAGTTGCAATCTTATTTTCAGATACATGTGGATTTAAAGCAACTAAAGTCAAAAAAGACAAAGATGGTCACTTTATATTGGTCAAGGGAAAAATACAACAAGAAGACATTTCAATTCTAAATATCTATGCACCCAATTTAAATGCTCCCAGATTCTTGAAACAGACCTTACTCAGTCTGAGCAATATGATATCTGATAATACCATAATAACAGTGGACCTTAACACTCCTCTTACAGAGCTGGACAGATCCTCTAAACAGAAATTAAACAAGGATATAAGAGACTTAAATGAGACCCTAGAACAACTGTGCTTGATAGACGCATATAGAACACTCCATCCCAAAGATAAAGAATATACATTCTTCTCATCACCCCATGGAACATTCTCCAAAATTGATCATATCCTGGGACACAAAACAAATATCAACAGAATCAAAAGAATTGAAATTTTACCTTGTATCTTCTCAGACCATAAGGCACTAAAGGTGGAACTCAACTCTAACAAAAATGCTCGACCCCATCCAAAGGCATGGAAACTAAACAATCTTCTGTTGAATAACAGATGGGTGAAGGAAGAAATAAAACAGGAAATCATTAACTTCCTTGAGCATAACAACAATGAAGACACAAGCTACCAAAACCTGTGGGATACTGCAAAAGCGGTTTTGAGAGGAAAATTCATCGCTTTAGATGCCTACATTCGACAAACAGAAAGAGAGCACATCAACAATCTCACAAGAGATCTTATGGAATTGGAAAAAGAAGAACAATCTAAGCCTAAACTCAGTAGAAGAAAAGAAATATCCAAAATCAAATCAGAGATCAATGAAATTGAAAACAAAAGAATCATTCAGAAAATTAATGAAACAAGGAGTTGGTTTTTTGAAAAAATAAATTAAATAGATAAACCATTGGCCAGACTAATGAGGAATAGAAAAGTAAAATCTCTAGTAACCTCAATCAGAAATGATAAAGGGGAAATAACAACTGATCCCACAGAGATACAAGAGATCATCTCTGAATACTACCAGAAACTCTATGCCCAGAAATTTGACAATGTGAAAGAAATGGATCAATATTTGGAATCACACCCTCTCCCTAGACTCAGCCAGGAAGAAATAGAGCTCCTGAACAGACCAATTTCAAGCACTGAGATCAAAGAAACAATAAAAAAGCTTCCAACCAAAAAATGCCCTGGTCCAGATGGCTTCACTCCAGAATTCTATCAAACCTTCAAGGAAGAGCTTATTCCTGTACTGCAGAAATTATTCCAAAAAATCGAGGAAGAAGGAATCTTCCCCAACACATTCTATGAAGCAAACATCACCCTGATACCAAAACCAGGAAAAGACCCAAACAAAAAGGAGAATTTCAGACCAATCTCACTCATGAACATAGACACAAAAATTCTCAACAAAATCCTAGCCAATAGATTACAGCTTATCATCAAAAAAGTCATTCATCATGATCAAGTAGGCTTCATCCCAGGGATGCAAGGCTGGTTTAACATACGCAAGTCTATAAACGTTATCCACCATATTAACAGAGGCAAAAATAAAGATCACATGATCCTCTCAATAGATGCAGAAAAAGCATTTGATAAAATCCAGCATCCTTTTCTAATTAGAACACTGAAGAGTATAGGCATAGGTGGCACATTTCTAAAACTGATTGAAGCTATCTATGACAAACCCACAGCCAATATTTTACTGAATGGAGTAAAACTGAAAGCTTTTCCTCTTAGAACTGGAACCAGACAAGGTTGTCCTCTGTCACCTTTACTATTCAACGTAGTGCTGGAAGTTCTAGCCAATACAATTAGGCAAGACAAGGAAATAAAGGGAATCCAAATGGGAGCAGAGGAGGTCAAACTCTCCCTCTTTGCTGATGACATGATCTTATACTTAGAGAACCCCAAAGACTCAACCACAAGACTCCTAGAAGTCATCAAAAAATACAGTAATGTTTCAGGATATAAAATCAATGTCCACAAGTCAGTAGCCTTTGTATACACCAATAACAGTCAAGATGAGAAGTTAATTAAGGACACAACTCCCTTCACCATAGAGTCAAAGAAAATGAAATACCTGGGAATATACCTAACGAAGGAGGTGAAGGACCTCTATAAAGAAAACTATGAAATCCTCAGAAAGGAAATAGCAGAGGATATTAACAAATGGAAAAACATACCATGCTCATGGATGGGAAGAATCAACATTGTTAAAATGTCTATACTTCCCAAAGCAATCTACCTATTCAATGCCATTCCTATCAAAATACCAACATCGTACTTTCAAGATTTGGAAAAAATGATTCTGCATTTTGTATGGAACCGGAAAAAACCCTGTATAGCTAAGGCAGTTCTTAGTAACAAAAATAAAGCTGGGGGCATCAGCATACCAGATTTTAGTCTGTACTACAAAGCCATAGTGCTCAAGACAGCATGGTACTGGCACAAAAACAGAGACATAGACACTTGGAATCGAATTGAACACCAAGAAATGAAACTAACATTTTACAACCACCTAATCTTTGATAAACCAAACAAGAACATACCTTGGGGGAAAGACTCCCTATTCAATAAATGGTGTTGGGAGAACTGGATGTCTACATGTAAAAGACTGAAACTGGACCCACACCTTTCCCTACTCACAAAAATTGATTCAAGATGGATAAAGGACTTAAACTTAAGGCAGGAAACAATAAAAATCCTCCAAGAAAGCATAGGAAAAACACTGGAAGATATTGGCCTGGGGAAAGACTGCATGAAGAAGACTGCCATGGCAATTGCAACAACAACAAAAATATACAAATGGGACTTCATTAAACTGAAAAGCTTCTGTACAGCTAAGGAGACAATAACCAAAGCAAAGAGACAACCTACACAATGGGAAAGGATATTTGCATATTTTCAATCAGACAAAAGCTTGATAACCAGGATCTATAGAGAACTCAAATTAATCCACATGAAAAAAGCCAACAATCCCTTATATCAATGGGCAAGAGACATGAATAGAACTTTCTCTAAAGACGACAGACGAATGGCTAACAAACACATGAAAAAATGTTCATCATCTCTATATATTAGAGAAATGCAAATCAAAACAACCCTGAGATATCATCTAACCCCAGTGAGAATGGCCCACATCACAAAATCTCAAAACTGCAGATGCTGGCGTGGATGTGGAGAGAAGGGAACACTTTTACACTGCTGGTGGGACTGCAAACTAGTACAACCTTTCTGGAAGGAAGTATGGAGAAACCTCAAAGCACTTAAGCTAGACGTCCCATTTGATCCTGCAATCCCATTACTGGGGGCATCTACCCAGAAGAAAAGAAATCCTTTTATCATAAGGAC